>NC_091444.1:66077646-66408896 GCF_964237555.1 Oryctolagus cuniculus
AGTTAGGGATCACAGAGGGAAGAGAAAGCAGCTGTGTAAAACTGCAAAGACCCTCCAAACTGTTGCTGAGTGAGTGACGCTTGCCAGTGCTCTGCGCCATCCAAGGTTTGAAGCAAACAAAGGGGCCTGAAGTCAGCTCTGCGAGGCTTCTGGAGTCAGACACAGGCCATCCCCTTGTTAATGTGCACGCAGGCATGACAGAGCTTGGCAGAGGGCAATCTGTTCAAGAATAATTAGATTTCCCCTCACCTCTTTGCCTTGGTGACAGAAGCACCCGGTATAGTCACAGTATTTCATTTTGCTTCCATCTGATTCTGTATGTTCCCTGATCAGGTTAAGCTGGAGCTGAATGGCACATTTTTCACCATGAACAAACTCTGCCTCAGCAAACCCTAAGGGAAGGGAGGAGACCACGCTCTCTTAATTTCCCAACCCGAAGAAAGGCTGGCTTTCAGAAATAGCAACAGCTTCGGTGATTTATTGCTGGAGAAAGGCCATACCTCAGAGGATTCATGTCATGAGCTGCAGGTATACAGGCAGGGGAGCAGCCCTCATCTAGTGTGAGAAGCAGGAGCAAAAAGCTGGAGAACAGTCCCCCATGAAGAATATGCCCTTGTTACATGTTGCAAGTAATGCGAATCACGATGTGCTCTCTGGTTATAATTTCACACCATGATTTAGAGGTAAAAAGGCCACAGAGTGGAGGAAAAATGGAAAGAAAAAGAAAAGGTGGAGAAAAGCCTTAGAGGAACACAGGCCTGCTATCCAACAAGCACCATGCATGGCCTGCTACAAAAGCCTTATCAAATAAAACTGGGGCCTACATTTGCAAAAAAAAAAAAAAAAAAAAAGGATGTAACTGGAAAACATTATACTTAGTGAAATAAGCCAGTCTCAAAAAGACAAATACCATGTTTTTCCTGATCTATGGTAACTAATAGAGTACCTAAAAGGTAATCCACAGGAGTGAAATTGACACTTTGAGATGTGATGACTTTGAACAGCCCTTGTCTCGACTGTTGAGGAACAGTTTTTTCTTTTTCATATTATTTGTTGAACTCTTTACTTAGCGTAGGGTTAACCTTATGTTTATAAAGTTAATTGAAAAATAGATCTTAGTAAAAAAATAAGAATGGGAATACGAGAGGAAGGGGGAAGAAGGTTGGGAGTAAAGGTAGGAGGATGGGTACAGTGGGAAGAATCTCTATGCTCCTATATTTGTATATATGAAATGCAAGAAGTTTATATACCTTAAATAAAAGGTTTCTAGGTTTAAAAAAAAGGGAAATGGGACCTAGTGACATCTGAAATGGAACATACAATTTCCATTCCAGCCCCTCAACAACTTCTTGGAATCATCTTTTTGCTTCCTACTATGTAAGGTGATGATGCATCTGTCATAAGTGTGCCATCAGGATAATGCCATGGCAAGAATTCCTGTGGCACATAACCAGCCTAGGACACTTGACAGCTTGACCCACTGTTCTCAGGTAGGTAGTAAGAAAATAATACAAACCCATCCCAAGTCACAAATGCAAATGCAACTGCATCAAAAAAATGATGCCAAAGAACTGTATCTAGCATTGCAGTTACCTTAAGAGTACAGCCAGCAGGGGCCCGCGCTGTGGCATAGTATGCTAAGCCTCTATTTGCAGTACAAGCATTCCATACAGGTGCCAGTTTGATTCCAGGCTACTCCACTTCTGATCTAGCTCCCTGCTTATGGCCTGGGAAAGCAGCAGAAGATGGCCCAAGTGCTTAGGCCCCTGCCCCCATGTGGGAGGCCTAGAAGAATCTCCTGGCTCCTAGCTTTAGATCAGCTCAAGTCCAACCCAGCTCAGCTCCGGCCATTGTGGCCATCTGGGGACTAAACCAACAGATGGAAGATCTTTCTGTCTCTCCCTCTCTCTGTAACTCTCTCAAATAAATAAAATCTTATAAAAAAAAAAATACAGTAAAGCCTGTAAACAGTGAGGGGGAGGCAGAGTGAGTTTAAGAAGACACCTGGAGTGTTGCTGTGGATTCATTCCTGAGAGGAGCAGCATGATGGGGGCAAGAGGGGCAGAGCCACCACACAGACCCCGGGAGTCAGGTGAAAGCAGGCCTGAGGCAAGCAGCCTGCAGACTTATTTCAGTTGCTACAGCTGCTTATATAGCCAAGGCAGCCAATCCGGTCAAGGGGCGGTCTATGCCCTAACCAATCACAGCCTGTTGCCAGGCAGTTTCCAAAGCCATCCAATCACAGCCTGTTGCCAGTCAGGCTCTGTTGCCAGGCAGTTTCTGAAACCAGCCAATCACAGCCTGTTGCCAGTCAGGCTCTGTTGTGTGGTTTCTGAAGCCATCCAATCACGGCCTGTTGTCAGTCAGGCTCTGTAGTCATGTTTCTGAAGCCATCTAATCACGGCCTGTTGCCAGGCAGTTTCTGTTGTCAGCGGCCGTCTTGGCATGACTTCTCACCTTCTCACTCCACATTTGCCCCTTTTTGTTTTTGAGCAACGGAAGGCATGATTCTTGGCCATACCATTGTTGACCCCATTTCCACGTGGTCTCCCTACGCGGCTGTGACTGTCTTAGGTTGTCCCCAAGGGGATCTTACCCATCATTGACTAACCAGTGCTCAAAACAGGAGACCACAGGAGTGCTTGCTCAGATAGGGGTAGGACTGAGGAATAATCAGGAATGGCATGACCTCACACAGCCTGTGGGCCATTTGAGTGGCTGACCAGAGCTAGTGGGGTATAAACCAGTAACGGATGTGGCTATGGGCAGTTTCTCAGGGTAGGATGATAGGGCAGGTGCATCCGCTAACAAGGCAGACTCTCAGTCTTATTTAGCTGGTTATGGTTGGCTGTCAGTAGCAGGCTTAATGTTTCTGGCTGTTACCCAAATGGGCTGTTCCGCTTTCTCTGGAAAGACACATGCATATCCTTGGCTCTCGGTTAGCAGGGGGTGTGGTCCCTTCCATTCTCCTGTCAGGAAGTCTTTCCACCTAACCATAGGGGCTGGGGCTGGGATGGAAAGGAACCCAGTGTTTATGAGCTGGGCTGATCCCTTGGGAATCAAAAGTAAGAAGATTGATAGTGAAAAGGACCTCAGTCAAAGCAAGCTGTGGGTCTGGGGGCAAATGATTGTTTTTCTGTCTTTGTAAGAGATCTTTAATCGTCCTATGAGTTCTTTCAATGATTGCCTGTCCCTGTGGGTTGTATGGGATATCTGTGGCAGACTGTGTGTCCCAGGATTTCAGGAAGAAATTAAATTCCTGTGATGTATACACTGGTCCTTTATCAGTCTTTATGGTCCAGGGGACACCAAGGACCAGCATGGCTGATTTAACCACCTTTATCACATTATTAGCCTTTTCTCCAGATTGGGCTGTTGCAAATACAGCCTTTGAACAAGTATCTACCACCACATGGACAAACTTAAGTTTACCAAAGGAGTTAATGTGGGTGACGTCCACTTGCCAGAGCTTATTAGGAGCAAGGCCTCGCGGGTTCACTCCTGCTTGTTGCAGTGGGCCTAATGGGGCGAGGGGTGCACAATTCTTGCAAGAATGCACTAGGTGTTTGCATTAGCTCATTGTTAGCTCCGGGAGAAGCAATTTTATGTTGTTTGCTGACATATGAAATTTTTGGTGTAGAATACGGGCTTGTTCTAGGTGTCCAATGGAAGCCGTGTTGCAAGAGATAAGATGATCAACCTTTTTGTTGCATTGGAAAATAAAGCCAGGTAGCCCAGTATGTGATCTCACGTGTGAGATATGCCAAGGGTGTTTTCTGTTCTGTTAGCTCTTTAAGTGTTGTGAACATCTGGTCAATTGGCTTATTGGTCAGGTTAAAGACTGCAAAAGGGATCGTCTTTGCTACCTGTACTGAGTATTTGCTGTCCGAAAATGTATTTACCGGCCCATCCTGGCTAAGGAGTAGAACCTTGATTATTGCCCTTATTTCTCCCAATTGTACTGATCCCCTGTGGGGTTCTACATGGATCTTATCTTTTTCTGTTGAGGATTTGATCACTATTCCAAACAGTGACTTGCTGGCATCCGTAAACGCACACGGTGCCATGGGTATAGGTTGATTAGCAGGGAAAGCATGTTTTGGATAGTCTATTTCTAAGGTTTGTAATGTCTGGAGTAGCCTGTCCGCTGGCAGGTGATTGTCAACCTGTCCTGGGAAATTTATCATTAACGTTTCAAAGAGCATGCTATTCTGCATCAATGTCGACAGTTCTAATTGTGATAGGGGTAGGGCCACTATGTCTGGCTCTGTGTTAAATATCTTATTGGCATAATATCTTAATTTAAGTCCCATCATAAGGATGACATCTACTTTGTTAACTATTTTACGACACTCGCTCCAGGCTATCTGCACCCAAAAAAGTGGTCCGTGTTGTTGCCAAATAACTCCTAAGGGGGCCTTGAGGGTAGAGATGGTTATGGCAAATAGAGGCACCTGAGGGTCATATCTAAAGGTTAGTGCGATTCCATAGGCAGCATTATTCCTCGCCGCTGTTTCAGCCTCTTCCTCATAGCAGGCTTTCCACTGTAAGAACTGTGGTCTCGACAAACATGCTTTGAGCAGTGTAACCCAGTCAAAATGAGTTTGAAGGTTCGCTGCCCATTGTATGAGCACCTGTTCAAAGTAGGGAGAGTCGGGGCCTGATTCTTGAGAAGCCTTTTTTAGCATAGTAAGGTCATTTATGGGTGTTGGAATCCAGGGCTTGAATTCTGCATCCACTCCTACATTAACGACAAACGTCCGGGTGGGATGGGGTCAAGCAGCTGCCCTGAGAACCTGGGGTGCTGGGAACTGCCACAAATGTGGGGATCCTCACTGGGTTTGGATGGGATGACCTCGTGTGGGTTATTGCCTCGAGGTCATCTAAGTTTATCCCACAAGTATTTGGGGGGGTGGCTGACCAGGCATTGCTACCTTGTCTGCTGAAATGTCATTTTCACCATCAGAGATCTCTCTCCCTAAGTCATCAACTGTTGTCTGTGAGACAAGGACCTGGATTGTCAAGCTCTTATCACTCACAGATTTATTATGTTTCGTAATCTGTGTGGAATTCTGAGAGGGGGGTATCTTTCCCATGTTTGAGCACTTAAGAACAGCACACCATGCCAACTCTAGCCAAAGGAAAGACAGGCACAGCACTGCTGCCATAACAATGCAAATTCCTAGCACCTCAGTGGCTGATGGCATTCTGCACGGGGTTCCCTACATTAGATGAACAGACAGTGGTGTATCAGATCGTACGTATGTCCTGTGCTTAGTAGGGGACTTTCTTGATTCGTTAGGTCAAGGCCATATGCCCACATGGTGTCTCTGGAGCGTCACCTCTCTGGAGTGAGGAAAGATGACTTGGTTCCGAATTCTGGGATGATCAGTCCCTTATGTGAATTTGTCAGGCGAACCGAAAGTAAAAGGAGGAGCCGAGAAGCAACGTACGCTTCTGGGCGGTGTGTGCCTAACCTGGGGTCACTTAGACCAAGGACAAGGACAAGGAAAGGGGTGTAGGAGGGGGTTCGGTGCTCACACTAGAGGATAGGAAATGGAACCACAGAGTAGAGACATATCCTTTGAGAAGCATTTCTATAAAGAAAACTACAGAAATGGGGCAATAACTAGAGGAGGATGTGGAATCAGAACACTAAGACAAATAAACATTGTCTGATTAAAAAAAAATCTCCTGCTGCATTTTGATTAAATGATTAAAAGCTAGCACTGAAAATAAACTTGGAAGTCTAAATCAAAGTCCTTACATTCTGTATGAAGAAAGTGACATCGAGAGAGGTTCCATGACTTCTTTTTCAAGTCACAGAGCTAACGAAGACCAGCAGCTAGACTTAGAAATCCAGAGTCCTTTTGACATCCCTGAGCCTCTGCTCTGTCCTCCATCATGCTTCTCACTCACTCTGCTGCAACCAATACCCAAATTTACTTCTGGTTTTGTTTTCAGAAAGATGTTTCATGGAACTGTTGTGGTGATGCAGCAGGTTAAGCCACTGCCTATGACACTGGCATCCCATACGAGCACCAGTTTGAGTCTGGGCTGCTTCATTTCCAATCCAGCTCCTTGCTAATGCACCTGGGAAAGCAGCAGATTACGGTCCAAGTACTTGGACCCCTATTAGCCACATGGGAGATCTGAATGAAGCTCCTGGCTTCATCCTGATTTAGTCTCAGCCACTGCTGCTATTTGGGAAGTGAACCAGAAAATGGAAGATATCTTTCTCTCGGTGTCTTTCCCTCACTGTAACTCTACCTTTCAAATAAATAAAGAAATCCTTAAAAATAAAGAATGCTTAAAAAAAAACCCTAAAGAGAAAGGTATTGATTAACTAGAAATGATCTTTCTTTCCCTTTAGGAGGGACATTTTAACTACCTTTACCAACAAAAGGATATGATAGAACTGCATTAAAAATAATGAGGCAGATTTTTTAAAAGGCCTTTATATTTTAATGAGTTCAAAAGATGGAATCATTATTGAGAGGAACAATTGTTCACGGCTCTAATCCAATGTAATCATATTTTTAAAATTATTCTACATAGGAAGTTTTCTGCTATATTAGACAAAAATCCTAACTATGCCAAGTAAATAGAATACTAAAAACAAAACTTCAAATATTGAGTGCCAAACAGAGACCAATATTCTAGGGATCATCTTTAAAATTACTACTTGTAAGACATGAAGCTTCCTTACCTTGCATGCAGAGGGTCATTTGGTCTACTATTTAACTAAAAGATTCCCCTGTCTACTATTTAATGGTCCATGTTCTAAGGACTTTACGATTCTATTCATTCCTTACCTGAAATGACCATTTACTTCTATTTGTATAAGGAAGCTCATTTAACCTCTATTCTTTTGTATCCACAACTTTGGAAAAATAAATTCAGTTTCTGGCTCGCTTCACAGGGATTGATATAGAGAAGAAAATTCCATAGCATTATCTAGCATAAACAAAAATTTGCTACAAAAGTGTTACAATCTTTGAAGTCTCAGAAGAAAATACCAGTCTTTTCTTACCCAAGCAATCTGAACTCCCAAAGAAATAAATACCACCCAAAGAAAGTAAAACATAAATAATAGTCCATTCTTTTACAAACCATTTCTTGGTCATTTGGTTGTCATCATTCTGCTACAATCTTGACACACCAAGATTAGATATTAGTTCTCAGTAACTGTGGCGGCAAAAATGACTTTGATAAAGTTAATCCTGTTTCACTTATTTTGAGGTTTTGTAATTTTTTTACTACAGCTTTCTCACATTGAATACATTAGTCAATAAAAACTAAGTCAACAATAATAGATTTGGCTTTAATTACAGAAAGCACAGCAGGAGTTAGAATTAAACTTGGAAGACATAAATTCATCTTCCCACAGGTTACTGAGTAAAACCACAAATTCTCGATCATTTCAAAATCTTGTACCAGCTACAATAAACTGAACATGCCATGCTCAACCCCAAAAACCTCATCAAGGGGCCAGTGTTGTGGCACAACAGGTTAAGCCACCTCCTGTGATGCAAGCATCCCATAGTAGTGCTGGTTCAAGTCCTGGCTGCTCCGCTTCTGATCCGGCTCCCTGCTATTGACCTCAGAAAAGCAGCAGAAAATATCACACATGTTTGGGCACCTGCCTACCACATGGATGACCCATATGTTGTTGCAGGCTCCTGGTTTCGGCCTGGCCCAGCACCAATTGGTGCACCCATTTGGGGAGTGAACCCACAGATGGAAGTCCTCACTTTTTCTGTCTCTCCTTCTCTCTGTAATTTTGCCTTTAAATAAATAAATAATGTAAGTCCTTAAAAAATAATCATTATACAAAAGAAAAAACTCACTTAAAAAATCCATTCTCACATATAAGAACAGAACATCAATCTGACAAAATGTGGTATACCTAAGTAACAGAACAAAGCATAAGTTTGATATGAATAATGTATAAATAATTCAACTGGAATTAGCATCATAATTTGGGGTGAATTACATGGTTTACCAATTCCTAGATTTTTTTCATCATTATTTTTACTGTCAAAATTCTGCTAATGCTATGGTACTGAGATTTTGCTCAAATAAGGAAAACAGATATTACCATCTTATAATTGGGCCTTGTAAAATGGGATGATGAAGCATGTTTTACATCTATTGATTAAAACAACTTACTGCTAATTTTTAAAATTTATTTATTTGAAGCCGGCGCCGCGGCTCACTAGGCTAATCCTCCACCTAGCGGCGCCGGCACACCGGGTTCTAGTCCCGGTCGGGGCGCCGGATTCTGTCCCGGTTGCCCCTCTTCCAGGCCAGCCCTCTGCTGTGGCCAGGGAGTGCAGTAGAGGATGGCCCAGGTGCTTGGGCCCTGTACCCCATGGGAGACCAGGAAAAGCACCTGGCTCCTGGCTCCTGCCATCGGATCAGCGCAGTGCGCCGGCCGCAGCGCGCCGGTCATGCCGGCCATTGGAGGGTGAACCAACGGCAAAGGAAGACCTTTCTCTCTGTCTCTCTCTCTCACTGTCCACTCTGCCTGTCCAAAAAAAAAAAAAATTATTTATTTGAGATGTGGAGTTACAGATAAGGAAAAACAGGGAGAGATCTTCCATCTGTTGGTTCACTCCCCAACTTGCTGCAACAGCTGGAGCTGGGCCAGGCTGAAGCCAGAAGCCTAGAACTTCATCCGGGTCTCCCAGGTTAGTGGCAGGAGCCCAAGCACCAAGGCCACCTTCTACTGATTTCCCAGGTACATTTAGCAAGAAGCTGGATTGGAAGTGGTTTTCATATGGGATGCTGGCATCACAGGTGGTAGCTGAACTGACTGAGTCACAATGTTGGCCATTATACTGCTAATTCTGTATCTACTAACAATTTTGTCTGCATAAAGGACAGTAACAATTCATGTGGACAAACTGGAGTGCAAACCATGGATTTCTCCAATGTGGCCGTGGAGGGAACAGACAGACAATTTGCCCAAGAAAGGAAGGTCTGACGCAATCATGAAAATCAGCAGAGGAGGGTACAAGGGGAAAACACCTGTGCATGTTAGCACAGCTATATGCTAATAACTCGCTTACTCCCCTTCCCCACCAAAGCAACAAAGATATTTTTAACATAATGCCCCCCAAACTACCACCCTAAAAAAATGGAGAAGGAAGGCTTGTTCAGAACCTTGCCTACAATAGAAATTATATCCTACAGAAGTTACTACTCATAATATATTCCTTGAATGGGAAAGGCAATATATCCCTATAATCAATTAACTTTCTATAAGTCATTAAGTTCTTCTACATACAGAGTGGATGAAAGCTCTTTTCGACAGTGAGTCTAACTCTCTTTTATTAATATAGCAGGAAACTTGGGAGGTTTGAGGCCTAGAAGTTAAATTCTAACTCTACTATTTAGTGCAATGAACATAAGCAATATTAGTTACACAGACTTTAGTTTTCCCATGTGTGAAGGGGGATATTAAGAAAGAAAGGACAAGATATTATTTGAAAAGGACCTAGCTGGGCTCTCACTTTGGGTGTACTCGGTTTTCCATGGATCTCAAACTCTTAACTCTTGCACCCACACCAGTTATATTCCCTCTCTTTTTTTCATCAAGAGACAGGCAGAAAGAGGCTGACAGAAGCAGACGAATAGGCCAGGGCCAGAGTCAAAGCTGGAAGTGGGAATGCAATACAAGTTTTTCACGTGGGTGGCAGAGACATGAGTATCATGTGCTGCTGCCTCCCAGCTCTGTATACGCAGGAAACTACACGCAGGAGTCAGAGGCAGTCATCAATCCCGGGCACTGCAATGAGAGACACAGGCTTCCTAACCCCTAGGCGAATACCCAGCCCCTACTCCCTTATCCAGCTGGCTTCATGGAGTATCTTTCCAAGCCCACTATTGTCAACTCCTTTGCCCTATAAACTTGTGTCCCAACTCCCCAGAAGAAAGCAACATGGTAGTCATCTCTGTACCTTTACTGCTCTAAATCAGGAAAACACAGGTGAATACAGGGTCCAGAACAGCACTCCCTGTTAGCATCCTAACATTAGCCCTGCAACTTACTGACTGACCAACATGGTATATCTTCCACAGAGACATCTGCTAAATTGGGATGTTAACAACAGAAGTTATTTCATAGCCTTCTTTTTTCTTTTTCTTTTTTTTTAAGATTTATTTACTTATTTGAGAGGCAGAGTTGAAAGAGGGAGGGGCAGAGAGAAAGGTCTTCCATCCCCCGGTTCACTCCCCAAATGGCTGCAATGGCCAGAGCTGAGCCAATCCAAAGCCAGGAACAAGGTGCTTCTTCTCAGCCTCCCACATGGGTACATGGACCCAAGCACTTGGGCCATCTTCCACTGCCTTCCCAGGCCATTAGCAGAGAGCTGGATTGGAAGAGGGGCAGCTGGAACATGAACTGGCGCCCTTATGGGAAGCTAGTGCCGCAAGCAGAGGCCTAATCTACTACACAACAGAGCCAGCCCTTCATAGCCTTCTTCTTTTTTTTTTTTTTTTTTTTTTTAAATTTTTGACAGGCAGAGTGGACAGTGAGAGAGAGAGACAGAGAGAGAAAGGTCTTCCTTTTGCCGTTGGTTCACCCTCCAATGGCCGCCGCTGCAGCCGGCGCACCGCGCTGATCCGATGGCAGGAGCCAGGAGCCAGGTGCTTTTCCTGGTCTCCCATGGGGTGCAGGGCCCAAGCACCTGGGCCATCCTCCACTGCACTCCCTGGCCATAGCAGAGAGCTGGCCTGGAAGAGGGGCAACCGGGACAGAATCCGGCGCCCCGACCGGGACTAGAACCCGGTGTGCCGGCGCCGCAAGGTGGAGGATTAGCCTATTGAGCCACGGCGCCGGCTCATAGCCTTCTTTTGAAGACTAAGTTACTACACGTATGACACTCAGCATTAAGTAAGTACTCATGTTCACTTTTTTTTTGGGGGGGGGCGAGGGGGGAACACCAGGCTGCCCAACTCTAGTAAACCGTGGAACTCTGTAGAGTGGTGTCTCTGCACACACACGGTACTCAACTTGCCTCTGTAACTGTACATGGCCCTAGGGGCCTTCCACATAGTCCAGATCAGTTCCCTCAGAAATTCACTCAATTTCCATTTCTCTGCTAAAGTCCCAGTCCCCTGCATGTGCTAGCTTTCCTCAGAAGATAACCTTTTTTTAAATATTTTATTTATTTATTTATTTATTCGACAGATAGAGTTAGACATTGAGAGAGAGAGAGACAAGGAGAAAGGTCTTCCTTCCATTGGTTCATCCCCTAAATGGCCACTATGGCCGGAACTATGCCAATCCGAAGCCAGGAGCCAGGTGCTTCTTCCTGGTCTCCCATGCGGGTGCAGGGGCCCAAGCACTTGGGCCACTTCACTGCCTTCCTGAGCCACAGCAGAGAGCTGGACTGGAAGAGAAGCAATCGGGACTAGAACCTGGCACCTATATGGGATGCCAGTGCTGCAGGCGGAGGATTAACCAAGTGAGCCACAGCGCCGGCCCAGAAGATGATCTTCTAATTTCACAGAGAAAACAGAAGTTACAGCCCTGCTACTAACTTCTTATCCAATCCCATGAACAGTATGTGTGCCTATTCCTTAAATCCTCCCCCCTTTATAGAGGAACACAGATAATATCCTACACAGATAACCCATTATCCTATGTTCTCACCCCTCCTGCCTCCTGGATGGAGCTCACTCCAATCATTATAACCTCCACTTTCTGAACTGCAACCTCATCTTCTCCACACTGGCTACTTTTACTCCCTCTAAAACTCTTCTCAAGAGTCTTATATCTTAGCAAAACACTCCTTTAACATAATTTACCTCTAGCTATTACTCCCTTCATATCAAGTTGCTAGAAAAATATCTTTTATATTTGTGAGTATCTCCATTTCTCAAACTTTCAACACTTTACAACCCATATTGTTACATCATTAAGCACTAAATCTATGCTTACTTTAAGTTTCTAATGACCCCTCAAAGGGTACAGAAAATTTTAATCTTTTTCTTACTCCTATAAATGTGAATTACTCTTTTCCCCTACATTTCTGTGGCTTCACTACTCCGCAGGTTCACAAGACATAACCCCAGCATGGTTTTGTCTCCATATCCAAGCACAGAGTATGGCACCTCCCCTGCACTCACTGACTCAATCAACGGAAATAATCAGAGCCTTGGTGGCTCCGTAACCTTCAGTGAGCTCTCCACTCTGATTCTACTCCAGCTCTGATAATTTAAAAAGTTAACATTCCTGTTAGTCAATGTATGACTCTTTGGCAAAAGATCAAGATTCTTGACAACACCACACCATGCAGCTCCAGGTGGGAAACCTGCTCTGACAGGAAATCTCTAAGTGACCCAGGGCTTAAGCCTTCAAAGTTTTACCCCCTCAACAGCACAGAAAGATGCCCAAGACACATTATAAGGTTACCATCCGGCACCATTAGTGGTGTTACAATGATCCTAGAAATAGAACCCAATACCCTTTTACTATACTCACACACCCAGTATTTTCCCTTTCTTTAAAGACAGTAGGAAAGTAATGAACATTTTGTAATTTTTAAAGCACCTATGCAGGAAGATCTCCTGAGCCAAAAAAGCTTCAGATATTATTCAACAAGAAGCACAAAAAGGGGGCCGGCACCGTGGCTCACTTGGTTGATCCTCCGCCTGCGGCGCCCGCATCCCATGTGGGCACCAGATTCTAGTCCCAGTTGCTCCTCTTCCAGTCCAGCTCTTTGCTGTGGCCCAGGAGGGCAGTGGAGGATGGCCTGAGTGCTTGGGCCCTGCACCCGCGTGGGAGACCGGGAGGAGGCACCTGGCTCCTGGCTTTGGATCAGCGCAGCACTGGCTGTAGCAGCCATTTGGAGAGTGAACTGGCGGAGGGAGGACCTTTCTCTCTGTCTCTCTCTCACTGTCTGTAACACTACCTGTCTAATATATACATAAAATCTTTAAAAGAAATAAAAAAATTGAAGCACAAAAGAAGAGCTCTTGGCTTAATGTTCCTATAATTTATTAATTTACTGCAATAACAATATAAACAAATGAAGTTATCAAAATAAGTACACTAAACAATCAAAACAAACTAATAAATTAGCTTCCTTCCTTCCTAAGCTTTCTTACCCTAAATAGCTAGGCCTGATGAACAGACTGAAAGTAAAAAATTTAATAATTAATCCTAACAATAATGCTAGCAATTATTCTGCCTTTACTTTAAAAAGGAACAAAATTCATTGCTTGATCTTTAGATCTTTACCTTTTGCTCCACAGCAAATTCCAATTCTTTTTGGTCACAACCAACATTAGACAGATCATTTTTATCCTTTAATTTCCTAATTCTATGGTTTCAAAACAACAGTACAATAGGAGAAGCCTACTGGCTGTTTCCATACATTTTGATGAGGGAAAAACGTAAAATTTCAAGTTTACCAACCAGCTCTGTTCTACTGAGAAGCTACCTTTACAACAACAGCAACAGGTTGTAAAAACTTCGCACAAGCATCAGGCCTAGCAGTCAGGATGCTGTTTGAGCTATTCACCTCACATCCTGAAGGGCCTCGTCAAGTCCTGGTTCTGCTCCTGATTCCACCTTCTTGCCCACGCATATCCAGCTCTGGCTGTCACACGTAACAAGGAAGTAAAGCAGTGGAGGGGAGCAAGCTTGTTTCTCCCTCTATCTAATAAAATTAAATTTTGAAGTTACCAAACCAATTAGTTTGATCATCAAATAAAGCTAAAAAGTAAATATAATCAGTTGTTTACTGGTTCATCTTTTTCCAAACATTTATTGGGCTAAATGCTGGCAATAAAGATCTCTGCATTATGGTACAGAGGGTTAAGCCACTGCCTGTGACATTGGCTACCCAAATGAGCACTTTCTAATCCTAGCTGCTCTGCTTCCAATCCATCTCCCTGCTAATGTGCCTGGGAAAGCAGTATAAGAGGACCCAGTCAGAGACCGTGATGGAGTTCCTGGCTCCTAGCTTAGACCTGGCTCAGCCCTAGCTGTTGCAGCAATTCAAGGAGAAAACCAGCAGACAGAAGCTCTCTCTCACTCTCTCTTTCTCTCTGTAACTCTGCCTTTCAAACAAATAAATAAATCTTAAAAAAATAAAACAAAGTTCTGTATCCCAGTTTCAATATGCTCAGAGTTGGCACCAAAAGCCAAAACATGCCAAAAATCTTGTTTCTCTTGAACTATCAGATTTCTAATAACAGAATTTTTTATCTAAGGATTTATTTATTGATTTAAAAGTCAGAGCTATACAGGGAGAGGGAGAAGTAGAGACACAGAGAGAAATCTTCCATCTACTGGTTCATTCCCCAGATGGCTACCATGGCCGGGGCTAGGCCAGGCTGAAGCCAGGAGCTTCTTCCAGGTCTCCCACACGGTGGTGGGGCTCAAACACTTTGGCCATCCTCTACTGCTCTTCTCGGGGGATCAGTAGGGAGCTGGATTGGAAGTGGAACATCTGGGACTCAAACTGGCATCCATATAGGATACCAGCATCACAGACAGCTTTACCCACTGTGCCACAACACCAGCCCTCAGAATTTTTTGTTTTAAATAAAAAAAAAGATTTATTGATTTATTTGAAAGATTTATAGACAGAGAGAGAGAGAGAAAGACAGAGAAGTCTTCCATCTGCTGGTTCAATCACCAGGTGGCTGAGACATCCAGGACTGAGCCATGCCAAAGTCAGCAGATTCATCCAGGTCCCCCATGTAGGTAGCAAGAAAGGGCCAAGCACTTGGGCCATCTTCCACTGCTTTCGCATGCACATTCATATTATCAGAGAGTTGGGCTGGGAGGCAAGCTGGTACCCACCTGGGATGCTAGTATCATTAAGCAGAAGCTTCACCCACTATGCCACAACACTGGCCCCAAGAACATAATTCTTTAAATTAATGTTTAAAAAATTAATTAATTACTTAATGTTAGAGTAATGGAGTTTTGCTTTGATTCTTAACTTCAGAGACATAATTTGGTTACCACATTCCTACACACAAAAGACTTGGGCTTATTCATCATTTCATTTAAATGGAGCTAACACCCTTTTATAGAGATCCCTATATCCCAGAGGTCTGAGAAACAGGAAACAAAAACATAAGATAAACTAACATAACAACATTAAGAAGATTTTTTAAAATCCTGCCACTGGGATATTGTTGGTGAGGGTAGAGATAACCAATTCACCACTACTAGAAGTAAATGGTAAAGAGTTCAGATTCTGAAGAAAACTTTAGAATGTCATTTGCTAACACCCTAAAGCTTACACCGTAAGGCTATTTATAAATAACTCTAGGTTATTTGAAGGAAAATGTGTTCTATATCATGGTTAACATGAAACCCTACTTCCTTAGGATTCTTCAATAAACACTAATTGTCAGTTATTCATGAGATGTTAGGAATATAAAACGGTTGGAGACAATAAAATGAAGAATGAAAGACCCACTCTCTGCTCAAAAGGACTTAGAGTACAGTAGAGGAAACCAAATTAACTTTTGAAGGGCACACAAAAGCATTTTCTAAAATCTACAAGGTGTCTTGGGAGCAAAGAGAAGGGACACCAGAATCAGACAGAAAGGTAGAGCCATAAAATGCTTCCCTCCAAGAAGTGACGTTTGACCTGGATTTGAAGGTCATGTAAGAATTAGTTACCCTGAAAATGAGGTAGCAGATAAAAAGAGCCAATCACCGAGTATCTGACCGCATGATGGATATGCATGCCTCAAAAGAGCGCACAATGACTCGGGTGTCTGATCTAGGCACTGATTCACTGTAGGAAAGAAAGAGATCCTACGCAACACATACGAAGATTAAAAGTTCATATGCAGACCATGTAAAGTTCAAATCTTTTTGCAACAGCAGGGGATTTCTATGTATGGTTTATGGAAGTAAAACCGAGGAGTAACACAGCCTGGGACAGGGACAGAAGCTTCTCCAGGCACCACTCCATGTTTCCTATTCCCCCACAGCGTGCAGTGTCCACTTTGTGACCTGTCTGCAGCTTATACTGTGGCCATGTCTGCAAAAGACCCTTGAGGTTGCTCTGGATACCCCCAATTTATTGATAAGAAAACTAAGGCAGAGATAGTGAATGACTTGTCTAAGAGCAGACAATAAGCAAACGGGACAGGGCCCACATTCCCTCAGCAGCATTTATGAAGTCATGATTTTTATTTTTTAATTATTTATTTAATTTGAAAGAGAGGGGGACAAACAGCTCCCATCTGCTGGTTCACTCCACAGAGGCCCACAAGAGCCAGGGCTGAGCCAGCCCAAAGCTAGGAGCCAAGAATTCATGGCTCTCCTAAATCGGTGGCAGGGGCTCAAGCACTTGAGCCATCACCTGATATCTCCCAGGGTGCACATTAGCAGGAAGCTGGAATCAGGAGCAGAGCTAGGACTCTAACCCAGGCACTCTGATATAGGACATGGGTATCCCAAGCAGGATCATAACTTACTACGCCAAATGCCTGCTCTGACTTTTACAAATGCAGGCCTTTATTCAGGCAGACATCACCTTTATATCATCAAAAACTGTGGAAAAAAGACATTCCATCTCACTTGTTCATTTTATTCACATTCTTTGTTAGATGCAACAGGCCTATTTTAATAGGATTCTTTTATATCTGTCCTGCAGGCCATTCTAAAGAAATGGAGTCTCCCATTGCCACAACTGTAAGTTTTGTGTTCCTATGAAAGATCTGCTTCCTCTTTTTTGGGGGATGGGGTGGGGGGAGGATATCCTGCTACAGTCTGTTGTTGTGATTAATTACACAAGAGACTAGCACAACTGTATCAATCCCAAGTAGAAAACCTTTGAGAACCTGCAAACCAAGCCATATATTACCGGGCTTCCAAATTCTCAAGTGTCAGAGAACCAAAGCTTCTGATTACCGCATTAAGGATATGAACCTGTGGCTCAGATGAAAGATGAGCTTTGTTAAGAAATATGTTGCCAGTCAGACCCAAACAGACTGTAGATTGCAGGAAGCCGAGGTGCTTACATTATTCTAGTTAATGTGCTATTCTTCACTGGCTACACATGGCAGACTGCATGGACAGCTGCAGGTGCAACCCGAGAGGTAAACAAACCTCTAAATAAGTAAAGAGTCAGGCAGCATCAGCCAGGATTTCAGAATGAATTATTAAAGGCTGCACTGGTCTGCAGTGAGGGTATGACTGATTTCTAAGTGAAAATATCTTATCCTGAAAGCGACTACTTTAAAGTAAAAACAGACTCATTTCCCCCTGATTTTTTTCTCCATCACTGGTTAAAAATTGGAACATTTCTTGTGGTTTGTAATCGATGTGTCTTGACACTAAAATTTCACTCTATGTACTGCCTTCATTCAGAATGTAGAATAAGGGAGCAATATCATGTTGACATGTAAAACGGCAAGTTTTGACACAAAGCCATTGAGATAGATGTGAAACTATATTTCTACTGGAATAAAATGCAGTCTGTTTGAATGTACACTACACAATTCCAGTTTCAGTTTCAACACTAGAAGACAACAAATATAGAGTGGTTAAAAGAAGAAATCAGCTTAGCTTATTTTTGTAACTATCCAATAAAGGTGAAGTAAGGTATATGCTTTTCTATCTGTTGTTTTTATACAACCTATTTACTGAAAAATATGAAATGGTAGAAGTATTTAGAATTCATGGCACAGAAGTGCTCCATTTACTGATCTAAATTATATTTATATATAAAAATACAAGCATAGGGTGGGCACTGTGGTGCAGCAGGGTTAAGCCATCACTTGGGATGCCTACATTCAGTGTGGGATCAAGCTCCACCTCTGCTTTTGACCCAGCTGCCAAATAATGAGCACCTTGGGAAATAGCCAACGATGGCTCAAGTACTTGGGATCCTGCCACTCACAAGGGAGATGCAAATGAACTACCACTCCTGGCTTTGGCCTGGCAGAGCCCTGACTGTTATGGGCATTTGGGGAGTGAATCAGCAAATGGAAGATTTCTCTGTTTTTCCAACAAAAATAAATAAATTAAAAACAAATACAAGCACATGATATATAAATATATAGATACATGAATGTTAATAAAGTGAAATTCATGATGTTGTCCCAAACTCCTGACTAAAGCATAAAAAGTTCTTTCATCTATATTAAACATTTATATTCACTTTAAAAATATTTACTTCACATCACACAGTTCTCAGTACAAATGGGGCAAGGAATGAGATGCATGAGGTCCTTACTCTAATGAAGTTTCAATCTATACAGAGTTGAGACATGTAATACCGTGAGGTAAGTAACTCCAGATAGTGCTAATGACAATAAAACAAGAGTGACATCCCGCATGTGTAGATGGAAGAACTACTTTCCACAGAAAGATCACAGAAGGCCTCTGAAAAAATCACATTCAGCTGAATCCTGAAAAAGAAGGCAGTAATCACTAAAAACGTTCTTTTAGTTGGCAGAGTTTGGACACCCATGGGTAAAATTCTGCTTACAACCGACTACCAAATGAAATGGTTCATCCACAGAGAGGTTCTTTATCTCACAGAAGCTCTACAGCGCCACTGGGGTCCCAAGCTCCTAATCGTTTCCTTTGCCCCTCCTCGTGTGTGACTTCCCTCCTTCTCCTGCTCCACTGCTAAGCAGTACATCAACGTTCTCCCAAAGAATGGAGAAAGGTGAAGGCCTCGGGTCCTAGCCAGCCTAGCCAATCCATTCCTACAAAGAAACAGATTTGCCCAGGAGCTGCTCCCATAAGTCTTCACTCCCATCTGCTGTGAACACTGTCCCGGAGCTACAGTAAAAGGACCTGTGGCAGCACACCCCAACCTCACACCCAGCAGAGGCTTGTTACTAGGAGAAAGCCTTTATGCACGCTGTCCTGCGATAAGCACACATCTGCTGAAGTGGCCTCAGAAAGCCAATGCCAAGTGCAAATTTCCTAACAATAAGCCTGGCTTGTCAAACAAAAAACCTGGGTACAAAATGTGGGGTACACGGGGAGGATGGGCTGGGAATCCGGTCAGTGACATGAGAGCCATGAGGACTGAGGGCTCTTCTGGTTCCTAGATGTGGCCGACTAGACACTGTTCATACATTACCTCATTTAAATCACCCCACAACCCCACAGGATGGGTATTACCTTTACATTACAAACAAGGCAGCAAACTTGGTGGGTTAGATGACTCATCAATTCCACAAAATTAGGGGCCAGTTCTGTGGCGTAGCAGGTAAAGCCACCACCTGCAGTGCTGGCATCCCATATGGGCACCAGTTCCAGCCCTGGCTGCTCCACTTCCCATCCCATTCCCTGCTAATGTTCCTGTGAAAGCAGTATAAGATTGCCCAAGTCCTTGGGCCCCTGTACCCACATAGCAGACCTGGAAGAAGCTCCAGGCTCCTGGCTTTGGATCAGCTCAGCTCTGGCCCTTGTGGCCATTTGGGGAGTGAACCAACTGATGGAAGACTTTCTCTCTCTCTGCCTCCTGCTCTCTGTAACTCCGCCTTTCAAATAA
Organism: Oryctolagus cuniculus; assembly: GCF_964237555.1. NCBI lineage: Eukaryota > Metazoa > Chordata > Mammalia > Lagomorpha > Leporidae > Oryctolagus > Oryctolagus cuniculus. The sequence goes on from NC_091444.1 coordinate 66,097,149, forward strand.
ATAAATAAATAAATCTTTTTAAAAATTTCCCAAAATTAGAGACAAACTATAACTATATAACTATAACTATATAAGGTTTTTCTGATGCCTAAGTCCCTGCTTGTGAGCCCTGCCTCTTCTGCTACCTTCAGGCCCCTACCTGAGCAGTACACCTCCAAGCACTGAACAGGATTCACTCTCCCAAATACATTCTGCTTATTACCTTCCATCCTATTCACTCACATCTATAAGAATTTCTTTATTTGTTCTGATAGTTTCCTTTGTGAGATCTAGACAGACTGCCATGCATGTTTTTAACCGACCTAATTTAACCTACCTAATATGTATGAGAAGAAGAAAAAAATTCTCCAAACTGAAACTGACTGTATCTCCTTCTAGCGGTGAGGTCTGAGGGTAAGAAAATTCCTGCGAGTATGAATAGAAATCCCTATGCTGTTTCTTTTCACTCAGAGATACCTGAGAAAAAAGACAGAAATTTCAAAGCCACTGCCAGTTCTTCAGAGCTGAAACATTAATGAACTTCTGAATTTGCAAAGGTGGGCTCAGAGCCTAAGGATGTTTGAGAGTTAAATTGCTCTGCATAATGAAGGAAAGGTAATTGAGTTTCCTGGGGAATCAGAGAATAAAGAGGTCTAGGAAAATGGAGAAAGGCAGGGAGCTATAAAAACGGCTGCTGCCTAACCTCAAAGGATATGGCTCATGACTGCTGCATTACCAGCAACATGGTCACCAAATCCCTCACACAGGACTTGTCCCAGGCCCTCAAGTGGGCAAAAGACAGCAGCGAGTGAGGACTCCACTGGGGACACAAAAGGGCAATCTTCCGAGGTCACACCCAGGACAAGCAGTTGCTTAAAAGCCCGGGAGGCTAGCCGGCGCCGTGGCTCAATAGGCTAATCCTCCACCTTGCGGCGCCGGCACACCGGGTTCTAGTCCCGGTTGGGGCGCCGGATTCTGTCCCGGTTGCCCCTCTTCCAGGCCAGCTCTCTGCTATGGCCAGGGAGTGCAGTGGAGGATGGCCCAGGTGCTTGGGCCCTGCACCCCATGGGAGACCAGGAAAAGCACCTGGATCCTGGCTCCTGCCATCGGATCAGCGCGGTGCGCCGGCTGCAGCGGTGGCCATTGGAGGGTGAACCAACGGCAAAGGAAGACCTTTCCCTCTCTGTCTCTCTCTCTCACTGTCCACTCTGCCTGTCAAAAAAAAAAAAAAAAAAAAAAAAAAAAAAAAAGCCCGGGAGGCTATGAGGAGATGGTGAGCCTACAAGAACCCAAGAGGCCTGGCAGAGCTCTTCGGGCACTCTCCAGAGCAGTGGCAGACAGAAGATCAGGGTGCTTCCTTACTCTTTTTACCCTGAACGTTGCTACCAGGAATGTGAGGGCGCAAACAGTAATGACAGACGAACCCAGTGTTCTCACAACTGCTTTAAATGAACCTCATTCTCCCGTCTCGGTCGCCAGCACCACTCCCTCACCCCCAGCTCCTGAAACCCACATTCTGGGCAAACGCATATGCAGCTGGAGAGGCACCCCTGGGGAGGTTCAACTGCAGGCTGCCAAGCTTTGGGTGGTTTTCACTACACTTTGGGGCCGGCGCCATGGCGCACGAAGTTAATCCTCCGCCTGTGGCACTGGCATCCCATATGGGTGCTGGGTTCTAGTCCCAGTTGCTCCTCTTCCAGGCCAGCTCTCTGCTGTGGCCCGGGAAGGCAGTGGAGGATGGCCCAAGTGCTTGGGCCCCGGCACCCGCATGAGAGACCAGGAAGAAGCTCCTGGCTCCTGGCTTCGGATTGGCATACCTCTGTCCGTTGTGGCCATTTGGGGAGTGAATCAAGGGAAGGAAGACCTTTCTGTCTGTCTCTCTCACTGTCTGTAACTCTACCTGTCAAATAAATAAAATCTTCAAAAAAAATAAAAATAAAAAGGTCTTCTTTTCTCCATGAGCTTTCTCCTCAGGAGCCTTATGGTTTTTAGTGACTTCACTCATTTAAGCATGTGCTAAAAGGCTTCTTACTTGCCTGTGTCTATGCTCCAGTGTCACCTTGGGCCACCCTCACGCGTCTCAACACCAATGTGATTGAGCAGCATGCAGTTCCCCCTAGGTGCCATGCTGTTATATTCTCCACCTTCATATGTGCTGTTCCCTCCATCTGAAGTACACCCTCTAATGCACTGCACCTATTTTCATGAAACTAACTTCTATGAGTCTTTCAAAAAGCCCTTCAGGCATCACTTCCTCCAGGAAGTCCGCCCTAGCCTCCACTTCGGATGCATGCTGGTCAGCACTGTGCAAACCTTTATCCTGGCACATCACACTCTATCATAATTGTTAATTCACTTCTTTATCTCCCCCACTAACCTAGTACTGTGCTACAAAAACCAGTTCAATAAATTCTTGTGAAGCATATAACCTAAAAGCTTTATACTTCTAAAGCCAGAAAAGATAATCAAATACAGATCTGCATAAGAAAAATACATTTCAAATGAGAGGCAGGGATATGTATTCACAAATCTTGCTTTTTCCCTCTGCACATACCCATGACTCTTCCAGCCTATCTCATTATTCTTCTCCAGTTTAAACAAAAGCAGTCTAAAACCCAAACTACAAATGCTAATTGGGATGCACTACTATTCTCATTACACAATCATCCTGTGACTCTAACACATAAGGAAACAAAACTAAGCTTAGGGAACAAAACCAACAAAAAACTCCTACCTGAGTTGAGTTAAACCAATCAATACATTTCTGAATTAAACTGTGGTGTTTTAAAATGAAAATGATGGGGTATTATGAGGAAGTATAACAGACTAGTGGGGAACTTAACCAGTCAGTGTCAGGGTTTGGGAGGTTTGCCATTATGGGAGTACCTAGTGTAGGGGAGCCTGCCATGAGCATAGAAGTTTGCCAGGAAATATTGCATGTGTGTGCATGCACAGTGCATGAGTGTGAAGATGAGCATCACACAGAGCTAACAACCTGCATGAAAACACAAAGAACCTGGGTAATTTCAAGGAACAGAGAAGATGACAGTGAGGTGAGCTGTGAGCTCTCAGCACATGAAGTCCAGTGGAGCCATGTTGAAGTATTAGGGTAATCTGTCAGAGAAGAACTACTGTATAAATCAACGGCGATGATGTATCTAAAGTGAAAAAGAAGAGCACAGCAACCATTGATTAAAGGGTCATCCTCTCCGAGGCGATTCAGTGAAGGCAGTCTTATCTCAAGTACCACAAAAGGACATTCCAGAACTAAGTCCAGCTAAGGAAATTAAGTGCAAGGTGTTTCTGGGAAAAGAAGCCAGTCAGAGCTGGGTACGAGTGACAATGTAATTTGTGTAAGAGACAGCTGGAGTCACGTAATTATTTTTGAAGACTGTAGCTAACCATTCTTGCCTCTCTACCATCACACGAATCACATTATTCTTTTCTAAATTAACAGACTACTGTTGGATCATTTTCATTTCTTATCTCCTATTTATAAGGATCTGGAATTTTTGTCTATGTGACACTGAATTCAAATTTCACTGAGGAGTCCATGTTTGGAGCATTATTGAAAAGTAGTAAGCATTCTATCAAAAATCTGCAATGTGAGATCATATTTCTCACTTATGATGCCTGTGTAAGAATCACCTCAAACTTTCAAGCACAAAAACAAAGGATCATTTTAGATGTACAAAGATGACTGGAATGTCTGGATACAAACTAGAACTTCATAATGAAGAGCTCACATATGCTACATATGTTACTAGATATTTGCTTTATGTACAGAAAAAATATTTTCAGCTGAAATGGTTAAGTGTGAACAACTTACTTAAATATATATCCTCTGGTTCAGGGGCTAAGTACAGAATCCTTTCAGTTGTATGTGTCAATTACATCTCAATTTATCTTATTGTAGCTACCTTTTGCACAGTTAATCCCTTTCATCTGTGTTGTTAACTGGATGCTTTAAATATTCATACTCCCTGGGCCTGCACTGTGGCATAGTAGGTTAGGTATCTGCCTGTGGCTCTGGCATCCCACATGGGTGCCAGTTTGAGTCCTGGCTGCTTTCCCCTGCTGGCTTGGGGAAATAGTGGAAGATGGCCCAAGTGCTTGGGCCTCTGTACCCATGTGGGAGACCCGGAGGAGGCTCCTGGCTCTTGGCCTGTGGTCAGTGCAACTCCTGCCATTTTGGCCACTTAGGGGGTGAGTCAGTGGATGGAAAACCTCTCTGTCTCAACCTCTCCCTCTCCCTCTCTGTAACTTTGCCTCTCAAGTAAATAAATCTTAAAAAAAATCATACTCCCAGATCAATTTTTTTAAAATTCTTTCATTTAAAAAGATCCTTGGAACACTAATGGTTGGAGAGATAATAGATGTCATGCTCTTAATGTTATAAATTATTGCGACTCTCACACTCAATGACCAGTTCTAACTAGGAAACTCAACACCACAACTCTATGTAACTATAAAATTCCATACTCGTAGGCTGTTTGACATTTTCCAGCTTGTCTTGATTTGATAAAAAGAAATGACCTTGGAAATAATTAAGCCTATCAAGTAGTAAAGCTGCAGCTAACTGAAATATGACAATATGTTCATGTCTTTATAATGCTGCCAAGAATTCATGAACTACAAAGAAATTGTATTACTCTTTAACCAGTTTAGATTTGTATTTTATAGGCTTATGCATATTCACTACAAAGCTATTCTAATTGCCTTGTATCTGTATCTATCTAAACTTAGAAATAAAGGCAATCTGGGCCCTACCTCCTTGACTAGCAAGCAGATCCGATTTTACAAAAGAAATAAGGATCTGGTTTTTGTTTTGTTTATGGAGAGAGAGAGTTAAAAAAAAAAAAAGAGAGAGAGAGAGAGAGAAGAGAAAGAATTATCTCCCATTTGCTGGCTTATTCACTAAATGTCTACACTGCCCAGGGCTGGGAACATGGTACAAGTCTCTCACATGGATAGTAGGACCTCAAGTACCTGAACCCATTACCACTGCCACCCAGGGTCTATTATAAAGAAGGTGCAATCAGGAGCCAGAGCTGGAACTCAAAAGTAGGCATCCTGATGTGAGATGTGGGATTTTAAGAGTAATAAAATTCCTTTTCATTACCTACAAGTCCAAATATCCATCTGTGATTTAAGACTGTGTTTAATTAGCGTACTCTCAATAAAACACAAATTAGGTTTCTGTGATCAATGTTTATTAATTTAGATGCTCTTTAAAAGGGAACATGTAAGTATAATGATAAATTAAGTTAGCTGCTGCCATTTTATGAAACAAATGAGTGCAATTTAACAACAAACAGGACATAGAGCTGGAAGAAAAATACAAATGAGATCTGGATGCTATCAGGCCCAGTGTGTATAATTCAGTATGTTCCCTGCAGTGGGGCAACAGGCTCGCCAAAGTCACTATCAGTCTTAAGGCTGATAGACCAGAGGGCAAAGGAATACTGAGAAAGGATCCGGACAACCAAATACCAGGGAATCCTGCCAATAAAAGAATACTCAGACACTACCTGGAGTTTAGTTGCATCTCTGTGCTGGACCTCCTCTCCTACCCACTCCCCCATCCCAGGAGAGTCAAGTCATATCACAAAATCTAAACATACACAAACTGCTAAAATGCCTTCTCTCAAAAGAATCCAAAGAAAAGGGTTGAACTGTGATTGAAGTTGATAGTTCTTACGAGGTAAGGGAACACCTTAGAGATCTGACATTTGCAAACCACCAAGACCAGCTCTAGTGAGCCAAATCCTTTATGCTTCTTTCCTTGTCCTGTGTAAGGAGGAAAACAGGAGAAAGAGAACAAGAGAGGGGGACAGGAGGGCAGGAAAGTAGACATTTCTTGGACAAAATTCTAACTTTCTATGTAACAGAAGCAGGAGCAACTCTAGTGGGACTGACATATTTCTCAGTGATTTTTGAGCCACTCTTAGGAGGAGTGCGCAGGGATGGGGAAACAGTCAGTAACCTAGATGGTCTAGCGGAAGCATCTTCCTGGATGTTACGCTCATTTTTTAGCTCAAATTGGATGAGGATCTACTATGCACCAGGCACGTGGGCCTTCAACAACTGACAATGTCTCTGCTCACATGAAGTGTATATTCTGGTGAAGGGTAGCAAAAAGTAACAATGATAAAAGATTGGGGAGAGAGTGAGCAGTCCTGTTAGGAAAACATGTCAGTCCATTCATTCACTTAACAAAGACCCACGCTATCTACCAGGTTATATTATAACTGCTATGGATATAAAATGGTAATGGTAATTAAAACACAGGCTAAATTTAGAAGTCAGTCACAAATAGATGGTAAATAAGGCTACAGGAATTAAGATAATCCAGAGTATGCACAGAGAACAAAGTGAGTAGGGCAAAGAGTCCACAAATACAGATGACAGTGGAAAAGGAAGAAAACTAGGAGAATATGGCATCACTGAAGCCCAGGAGAAAGCCCTTCGAGAAGGGAGTTGTGTACAGGACACTTCCAGGTACAAATGCAAAGAGTACTAAGCACGTACTGGGTTCAGCAATGTGCCGATTACTGGTGGTCTCAATCAGAGAAGTTCCAATAGTTAAAGGCCTGAATATCAGACTGTAGTGGATGGCAGATGAGAAGTAAGGAAGTGAGGACAATCAAGGTAGACAATTTCAATGTTAACTGTGAAAGGACAGACCAATTCAAAAATAAGTAGAGCAAGAGGCAAAGCAGCATTAGGAAAAAAGGGGGGGAGGAATCCCCTCCCTCTGTTTATTCCTTCCTTTCTAAGAGGAAAAATAAATCAATAAACCTAACCACAGTAAAAAGCTGAAAAGTAAAAATAAAAGAGAATCAATAACTGGTGGAGTGAGGTCTATGGTATAATAATAATAAAAGAATGGATTTAGAATGTAAGAGGGTATATGAGGGATTGCTGAACACAAAGAGGAAAAATGCAGATGCTTTGAAAGGGGAAAGAGTAGGTGATAAGGAGAGATGGAGAATTAAAAGAATCTCGTACCTCAGGCTCCAGGCCAGAAAAATCCCTGGACAAGATTCAGGGCAACTGAAGAGGCCATCAGAGACTAGACACAGAATTTTTAGCTTATGTTAGTTGACAACTGTTACAATGAACAGTAGTTTGTGCAGGAGAAAGTGGCTTATGTTTAATCATTGAATTTACTGACAGGGGCTGCTCCTGTGGTATATCAGGTTGGCATCCCATACGGAGAACTGGTTTGAGTATTGCCTGCTCCACTTCTGATCCAGCTCGCTAATGCACCTGGGAAGGTAGCAGAAGACAGCCCAAGTGCTTGGGCCCCAACAGCCAAGAAGATAGAGTTCCTGGCTCCTGGCTATCACCCAGCCCAGCCCTGGCTGTTGCAGTCTATTTGGGAAGTGAACCCAAGATATAAGTTCTGTCTGTCTGTCTCTCTCTCTCTGCCTTTTTAATAAATAAACCTTCAAAAAACTTACTTGCAAAGGGCTATTAAAAATTTGTACAACTAGACAATAAAGACATACTTGGATAACATAATCCATGCCTTTTGAAGTAACATTTCCATTTATCAGACCAAGTCTTGCAGGGAGGCAGAAGAGGAAAGAGGATATGGCTCAATCAGTAACTTCAGTAACCTATGAGGATTGTACACAAGTAAACCTATCTAAATGTGCACATCTGAACACAGGCAGCTAAGAATTCAGGACAACAAAGGTCATCCTTTGTAACCCACACCCAGTGACCTGCCCCTAGGTAAGCTGCTTCATCTCACTGTGTCCCAAGACCTACTTTTTTAAAAGAAAAATATTTTCTTGCAACTCCTCAGGGAAGCTGTGGAGATGCATACAGCGCACAAAGGTACTTCAAAGAGTTTGTGGAAACAGAATTAATAAACTTATTTTGATGCAAAAATTTTTGAAATTCATGCAGTTTTTTTTCATAATATACATTTTCATGAACTTCTTGAAGACCTCCTATATAGATTTCAAAAAACTTTTGACCAAAATAAACCTAACATTGATTCCATTTTTCCACCAACTTTTTGAAGTTTCCTCTTTATTTTAAGCTTCCGAGCAAGCTGAAAAAAACTTAAACACATCAAAAATCTACACTGAATTGGAAAACCCTCTTGAACACAGGCTGCACCAGGACACACTGGTGGGCTCTCTCCACATTCATGAAGAATAAAGGTACATATTTGTACAGAGGCCTTTCAGAAGCATTTCCCTCATCTGAATCATTTGTTCCAGCACGCATGACTGAAACATACCTTAATCAGGAGGATAATATCATGCTGCCTGGACACGCATGCAAATCTGGAAACTCCCTTGTTAATACTCACTGTGTAAAAAGGCATTTTATCCCTTGGCTTATCCAAAAGGTTGAGTTTTTCATGTACTGAGTGTCTTCTCAGTCAACACAAAGCCTTCAAGTATTGTCTGTCCCCCTGTTAATACCTGGATGTGGTTGACTTCTGAAAACCATCTCAATCACTGTGCTCTGCACTTGTTAGGTAATCAAGATGTTTAGTGTTTGCTTTACTTGCTGTTTGTCACAGCATATGCTAGTTTGTGCTCCATAAAAGTTGCTACTGATGGCAATGCCTGTTGGCTAGGTGACAATGGATATTTTAATCATTATATTTTATACTGAAGTGAAATTCGTGTAAGACAAAATTAACCATTTTAAAATAAACAAGTAGTATGTAGTGCATTCAGTGTTGTGCAATCACCACCCTACAAAGCTCAAAAGCACCTACATCACTTCAAAGGAAACCCTGGACACGTTAAGTGCTTGCTCTCTTCTGCCTCCTCCAACACAACCCCTGGAAACTGTCAACCTACATTCTGTCTCTATGGATTTACTTATTTTGAATATTTCATGTAAATGCAATCATACTACACATGACTTTTTCTGTCTGGTGTCTTTTACTTAGTATTGAAGGTTCTTCCATGTTACAGCATGTACTACGACTATATCCCATTTATGTTTGAAAAATATTCCTTTGTAAGGATGTTATTCAATTGGTTTACCCATTAATCTACTAATGAATACATAGGCAGTTTCTATCTTTTGACTTTTGTAAATGATACTTCTTTAAACATTTACATACATGCATTTGTTTAAGTACCAGTACTCAATGCTTTTGAGGTAGACAAGTGGTCTTCAAAAAGTTCATGGAAAATTAGTCTTCTGAAAAATTAGATATAAACATTATTTGCACCAAAATAAACTGATCTATGAATTCCATTTCTATGAAGTCTTTGAAATACCCTCTTTTTTCTGAGAGTAGAATTCCTGGATCATATTGTAATTCTACAGTTAACTTTTTGAGGAATTGTGTCATTTTACATTTCCATCAGCATGTACAAGAGCTCCAATTTCTCCATATTCTAACCAATAGTTGTTATTCTCCATTTTTCTGATTACAGCTTATTCGTGGTGAATGTAAAGTGGCACCTCATTGTATTTCTCATTTGCATTTCATTAATGACTAATGATGTGGAGCGTCTTTTTATATGCTTGCTGGCCATTTGTGTATCTTCTTTGGAGAAATGTCAAGTGAAGTCCCTTTTAAAATTTATAAGTACTTTAATAATTTTAAAGGAAAATAAACCATAGTACAGTGTTAAGAATATCAAGACTCATTCCTTTCTGGAAAAAAAAAATCATGACATTCAGAGGAATCATGTCGAGCAGTCCACCTGCTCAGGTCTAATGGTGTCATTCTGCTATGCCCGTCTTGTTACCATTATGCTACACACAGATGTTAGAAATCAGTGTTCAGTAAAACATGACACCAATCCAATGTCAACAAACAAGGACACTGTGCTCCAGTTCTATCCTATACCTAACAGAAAATGCTCTTCCAGAGTAGGGGTTCAGTGTCACCTACTGTACACTATATACAAACTTCTATACAGTCTGATCCAATTATATTTTAAATTTGTAATATATAATTTCATACCCATATTTCTTTTCAGTCATTTAACATTGCTTTAATAAGCAATGAAATCTTCTCTTCACTTAATTCCTTAGGGAGTCTGGGTTTTCTAAAAGCTTATCCATTCTTCCCCACCTCCACTCACCAGATTTAAACTTTGACATACTAATTAACTTGGATAGCAAAGCCTGAGCTCTGCAAAGGACAGATGCCAAGAACTGGAGTCACGGATGAATTATGGTTATTTCCAACACTGTAACGAATGGATAGGATGGAAAAGGTGGTCAGAAGTTAGTTAATCAAAAGGAAAATGCCAACGTTAATTTACCAAGCAAGGAAAAGGGAAATTACTGGAAGTCAATTACAGAGCAAAAGATTTTCTTTCCTCAAAAAAGTTATAATAATAAACAAGAAACGAGCAAGCTTAATAAATGGACTGATTCTAAAAAACATAATACTGTTCCTGGAGCATCAAATAGAACTATGTTCTGAATCTGGTACCAAAATGCTCTCAATTGTCTCAGATCACAGTTAAATAAGTACATTTAAGAGAATCACAGTGCATAGCTCAGGGTGTCCCCAGTTTGAGTCCTAGCTCTATGAGGAAGAAATTTGAGGTCCAAAATGTACCTGTAAGCTCAGTTTTCATAGATTATGGAAATTATTTTGATTTTCCTATTTACAAAGTTAGAATTTATTGCAATTTCATTCTGAATACCAGGTTTTTTAAAAATTTTTAAATTTTTTTTATTTGACAGGTAGAGTTAGACAGTGAGAGAGACAGAGAGAAAGGTCTTCCTTCCGTTGGTTTACCCCCCAAATGACCACTATGACCGGAACTGCGCCGATCTGAAGCCAGGAGACAGGTGCTTCTTCCTGGTATCTCTTGCAGGTGCAGGGGCCCAAGCAGTTGGGCCATCCTCCACTGCCTTCCCGGGTCACAGCAGAGAGCTGGACTGAAGAGGAACAACAGGGACTAGAACCCGGTGCCCATATGGGATACCAGCGCCACAGGCAGAGGATTAACCAAGTGAGCCAGGGCGCCAGCCCCTGAATACCAGTTTTTTAAACACGGATTTATTTATTTTATTTGAAATGCAGTGAGAGAGACAGAAAAAGAAGGAAAGGCAGAGAGACAGACAAATCTTTTATCCACTGGTTCACTCCCCAGATGGCCAAAATGGCTGGGGCTAGGCCAGGCTAAAGCCAGGAGCCTGGAATTCCATCCAGGTCTCCCATATGGGAGGCCGGGGCCCAACAACTGTACCATCCTCTGCTGCCTTCACAGGGGAGCTGGATAGTAAGTAGAACAGCTGCAACTCTAATCACCCCAACATAGGATGCTGGTGTCACCAGCGGCAAAACAATGGCCCCATGAATACTGCACTATTTTATATTTTCTGATCACTGTAGAAAATGTAGAAACCATTTAACAGTATGAAAGTGAAAAAAAAAAAGGCAAAGTGATATACTATTTGAAATCCATGAATAGTTTTTTCATAACACACAGTTCCCATGAACCCCTCATATATATCCAACCTAAAATCAACTTTTGTAAACATTTCATAGAAAATGCATAAAGGTCTATATTTTTAATGAAAAATATAAACTTTACTACATTTAATATGTTCTATTTTGAATTCCACTAATATTATGTGGATATTTTAATCCCTTCTTTCTTTTAACTTTTCTGAAATTTCACCTGTCCCTATCCTTCAATTTGAAGCACAATATTTTTAAGATCACTTTTTTTTTTTTGGTGTGTGTGAGGGATGGCACCACTTATAAATAGCTTACACTTGAGAATATTTATTAATAGTAGACCTATTCTAGGGGCTAAAACAACACATGGCACAGTCTCAATAATTAATTATGGGTTATACTGTATCTGCCTTTTTATTCCATACTTTCCTTTGCAAACACCTGTCAAACTGAAATTATAGTAATTCCTGAGGCTAAAGAACTAATATATGCATTGATCAGAATGTGGGTCATAGCGCTGACATCATCAAATTATACACTTTAATTTCACCAAAATACATCAAATCACACATTTAAGTCTATATACATATGATACCTAAATCTATACACTGTAATATTGATTCCTTTATTCCACCAAAAATTAAAGTTAGACTACAAGCTGATTTTACATAAATTATAATAAATTTAGTACTTCATTATTATACTGATAGATAAAACAAAATGTATCCCTGAGAGAAGTTTACCAATCAAGTAAATAATTGCTTTGGGCACAGCCATTGTGGTAAAGCCACTGCCTGTGGTTCAAGTCCAGGCTTCTCTACTTCTAATCCAGCTCACTGCTAATGTGCCTGGGAAAGTAGCAGAGGATGGCCCAAGTGCCAGCACCCCTGCACTAACATGGGAGACCCAGAGGAAGCTCCTGGCTCCTGGCTTCAGATGGGCCCAGCTCCAACCATTGCACCCATCTGAGGAGTGAACTAGTGGATGGAAGATTTCTCTCTCTCTACTTCTCCCTCTCTAACTCTGCCTTTCAAATAAATAAATCTAAACAAACAAACAAACAAAAAATAACTGCTTTGTTGAGATTTAGAATAACAATTATTCATTAAACAAAGACAATAACAAAGGTTATTTAAAAAATAACCTTTTGCAGTATAGGAGTAATCTAAACTTTAATAAAATTCCTTCACTACCTGAAGATTAAAATATTTCTAAAATTCAAATGTAACTACTTCAGGGTTTTTTTTTTAAGATTTTATTTATTTTATTTGAGAGGTAGAGTTACAGACAGTGAGAGGGAGAGACAGAGGGAAAGATCTTTTGCCAGCTGGTTCACTCCCCAAATGGCCGCAATGGCCGGAGCTGCGCCAATCTAAAGCCAGGAGCCAGGTGTTTCTTCCCAGTCTCCCATGTGGGTGCAGGGGCCCAAGGACTTGGGCCATCTTCTACTGCTTTCCCAGACCATAGCAGAGAGCTGGATTGGAAGTGCAGCAGCCAGGACTTGAACTGTTGCCCAAATGGGATGCCAGCACTGCAGGCAGAGGATTAACCTACTGCCTCACGGCGCCAGCCCCACTATTTAAGTTTTAACACTACTGTGCACTACACATTTAGAAGTTATTCCTAAATCATCAAGGATATTCACAAAACAGGGATATCCAAAGGGTGAGCATTCATTCAATTCGTGGAAGTAGAGTATCCCCAATCTCACAAGTTTGCTGAACATTTGGTACAGAAAGTTTCAAACATTTATTGGAGATACTCCTGGAAAACAGAGGGCAATTTACTGGTATGTTTGATTGTCAAGTGGGAGAATATGTCAATCACCTAATTACCAACTATTCTTTGAGGAAGGTTTATAAATACATTGTAAACAAAATGTGTAAATTAGCCATGAATTTCACATGTACTATACCATACAGACCACAGAAAAACCTTTTGCAAAATACGTATTTTACTCAAGAGTTTCCTACTTTAAATACATTCTCCACAAAAAAGCAATATGTACTGACCACAGTTACCACATCTTGTACAGTCCTTTTAGAATATTCATTCAAAAGCAGCAAGATACTAGGAATAAAGTCTCCTAATCCAAGCTAATGTTATACAAAATCACTCAGGACTATTATTGTGAAGGTTGTTGCTGTTTTTTACTTTATTGAAATATCCTCCTTTCCCTTCCATTGACTCTTCCAAAACCCAACCCAAAACCTCTCACCAGCAATCACGAAGTCATGATTCTTTTATGTGACATTTAGTTCCAGAAAAAAGTGTGGAGGCCCCAGGCTGGAGGCCACCTGACAAAATTTCCACCCTCAACTACACTACTGAATACCAGTGAGTCAGTCACTCTTGCTCCCACTACTGCTGTCCACCCTAAAGAAGGGACCAAAATTTGGTTATATTTGGCCCTCCATGCCAGATATGAAGGAGAAAATGTTTTTTAAAATGATATTTTGAACTGAATTGACACAATAACAAAAAATATTGTTATTTTATCAGAAATGACATACAAGACTGGAGCAACAGGAAAATATTTTCAAAGCAATGAGAATAACACTTATATTGGTCTTCTGTCAATGATACTGTGAATGATGGTTCTTCCCCTTAGATGGTGACATTGGGTACCCCGGAGCTAAAACAACCATACACATGATGTACACACATAATGTACAAAACTCCAAACTACAGACTTTAGACAAAATTGGTGAAAAGGGATAGAAATACAAAGTAAAAGGAAGAAAAATTTTGGGATTTTTTTCAGGATTGCTATTTGAATATTGTAGGAACCACTGTGGTTCACATTTGGCCTGAAGGTATAAAGATTTAACTTAGATCCTTGACCTGGTCAAATCACTAAACACCACAGCCACGATATTAAGAGGCAATTTAAACCCTACAGACAATCTCTCAATTATGAGCGAATTTACAATGTAACTGCTACCTTCTTAAATTACATCCTGTCACTCACCATCCAGACAACATTTTAGAGTTTATAAGTTTAAAAGGATAAGCGCAAAAATCTTAACAGTTCATTATTATCAAAGCCAGAGTAGTCATCAGAGTTGCTCTGTCAATTGCCTAAACTCTAGATGTAGTAGTAGGCTACTGAGAAATAAAAGTAACTCATAATCCCAACCACCAATGGTAGACTAAAATGATCCTCCCAGACACTGCTGAGTTTTAAATGGCCCTGTACTACGAATCAAATGAAGATGAAACATCTATTAGTAGTTCTGTAAGGCCCTTAAATTTAAAAAGCATTCCTCTTTTATTCCAAGATAATCCAATTAATGCTGATATTAAAAATTACTAAATACTATGTGTGATATTACTTATAAAAGCATATTCACTATATACAGGAGATGAAAGCATAAACAAAATCAAGAGACTACACAGAAAACAGGATTATAGAAAACACATTCAAGGTAAGTACATAGAATGGGCAAGGAATAAACATCCAATTGTTGAAAAATGCTATCCAATGGCCCAAGTCCTTGGGCCCTGCACCCGCATGGGAGACCAGTAGAAGCACCTGGCTCCTGGCTTTGGATCAGTGCGGTGCGCTGGCTGCAGCGCGCTGGCCACAGTGGCCATTGCGGGGTAAACCAATGGAAAAGGAAGACCTTTCTCTCTGTCTCTCTCACTGTCCACTCTGCCTGTCAAAAAAAAAAAAAAAAAAAGAAAGAAAAATTAAAAGAAAGAAAGAAAAGAAAAAGAAAAAAAAATAAAAGAAAAATGCTATCCAAAAAGACTGAACTGGGGCTGACACTGTGGCGCAGTAGGTTAAAGCCAAAGCCTGCAGCACCAGCTCCCCCTATGGGCACAGGTTCAAGTCCCAGCTGCTCTGCTTCTGATCCAGCTTTCTGCTAATGCACCTGGGAAAGCAGTAGCAGATGGCCCAAGTCCTTAGGCCCCTGCACCTGCGTGGGAGACCCAGAGGAAGCTCCTGGCTCCTGGCTTCTGATCAGCTCAGCTCTAGCAGTTGCGGTCTTCTGGGGAGGGAACCAGTGAATCGAAGACATGTCTCTCTCTCTGTAACTCTTTCCTTCTTATAAATAAAACAAATCTTTAACATAAATAAATAAATAAGAAGACTGAGCTGTTTGCCAAATAAAGCTTAGTCCATAAAATGTTTGGAGATCAGATCAATTTCCAGTCTTACTTGAAATATGGAAGAAAACAGAAATACATACAGGATCATGAAAGAGTGAATGATGAGAAGTACATAGACAAGTTGCTATTTCTAAGAGTTTAGATAAAAGCGAGTCAAAAATCTTTCCCATGACATCACACTCACCCTGACAGATTTTCTGCATACCCAGCCTAAACTCTCCAAGAACACCCTGATCTACACTGGAATCCAAGGGGAGTCCATTCCTGCTTTCAAGAGGGGTGCTGCCTCCACTAAGTGATGCTTATAAAAATGGCAGCAGTTTCCTATTTGAATGTTAATTATTGTTATGACACACAAGATAATTTAACTTGCTTCGGTAATTTATTCTTCCTTGTAATTAGATGTAGTAATTGGAAAATCTTCCAGAGTGTAACAACACTTTTCCCAAGGTGCAAAGGCAAAGGGGAAGGAGTTTTTCCACAGAATCTCAACTATAAATCTGGAGCTGAGTGTTCATTTAGCAGTTACTTGAATGAACTATGTCAAGGATCAAAGACAGTCTTTCTGAAATCAAGTAGGTGGCACCCATAAACTTCAAGAGTTGGATGATTCAAGAGCAATGCAAAGCCCCAGAAGGTGATTAGTGTTACCCTGGGAAGAATATTTAGGACTAAACTTCAGTGAATCCAGAAATGACACTACACAATTCCATTTAAAATCTGCTTTTCTGGGAGATATTTACACATAGTTGGGAGAGTATATAGAAGGTGTACAAGCCAAAACAACCCTAGGCTATGATGGACTCTGTTCAATTTACTTGCTTTGTGGAAGTATTTTTATGCTTGTTACATCACACATGATCAATATACTTACTGAAATAAGAACATGAGTGACTCGCTAGATAAACAGATTAGTGCCTACATGGCTTCAAAATAATAGCTAATAAGGATCAAACATAGAGTATATCAGATCCTATGATTAGCACTAACTCTTTCCCTCCTCTCCCACTTTCTTTCTCTTTGATCACAAAATGTTAGTACACATTCACCCACAAGCGCTGTGGAGTAGTGCGCTAAGCCTCCACCTGTGGTGACAGCATCCCATGTGGGTGCCGGTTCTAGTTCCAGTTGCTACTTTTCCAATCCAGCTCGCTGTTATGGCCTGGGAAAGCAGTACAAGATGGCCCAAGTCCTTGGGCCCCTGCACCTGGGTGGGAAACCGGGAAGAAGCTCCTGGCTCCTGGCTTCAGATTGGTGCAGTTCCAGCCATTGCAGCCACCTGGGGAGTATACCAGCTGATTGAAGATCTTTCTCTCATTTTTCGCCTCTCTCTGCCTATCTCTCTATCTCTATCTCTCAAGTAAATAAATAAAATCTTTTTTTAAAAAATTCTTCAAGAGATTATTTCAAGCATATTTCCAAATACAGAGAATACTCCATGTACCTATCTTTCAGCTTCAATAATGATGGCCAATTTTCTTCATTTACATCCTATATTATTAGCCTTACTCTATCATTTTGAAGCAAATTCCAGACATCAAGTTATTTCATCTGTCAATCCTTCAATATTTATAGGGCTCTTTCTCAAAGCCTCAATATTGCTATAATTTCTTAAATATTTTAATAATAGTCCCTTTATATCTCCACATACTCGGGCAGTATACCATATAATTTTTCACAACTGTTTACTTAAATTGATAGCAGATAAAAGGTCTAGATAAATAGGATTGGTTGGCAATCAAATTTTTTTAATCTATGTATTTTCCCCTTCATTTCTTCTTTTTTATTT
This sequence comes from Oryctolagus cuniculus, assembly GCF_964237555.1. Classification (NCBI taxonomy): domain Eukaryota; kingdom Metazoa; phylum Chordata; class Mammalia; order Lagomorpha; family Leporidae; genus Oryctolagus; species Oryctolagus cuniculus. The sequence continues at coordinate 66,114,449 of NC_091444.1, forward strand.
ATTTGCATTTTTTATTGTTGTTGATTAAACCAAGTTATGTGTTCTGGAAAGTTGCTCAGTCCAGATTTTTTAAAAATTGTATCCCCATGATGTTGTTTAATTCACTCTGTTCCCCTGTCCTCTGTACTTCCTGTTAATTGGTAGTAAGAGAAAGAGGCCAGATAACAATTTGAAATACTGGCAAGAATATATAATAATAGGCTGTGTACTTCAACAGTAAATATACAGATAATCTCTTTGTGATGTCACTGATGTTTACCACTTGTTTACCACTGTTTACCTCATATGAGGCTGTAAAATAATGAACTCAGACCTTTTGAATCCTTCCTCTGATATAACTGGACTACTTCTATAAAGGGAGTCTCAACCAAGTGGTTAATCTGATGCACAATTTGTAAAGGGAAGTAAAATAAATACTGGTATCTTCCCTGTGTTTCACAGTTTTCAAAATAATGAATTCATTCCCTAATACCATTTAAAAAATAGCCAATGAAGGCTTTATTTCCTTTTTTTTTTTTTTTTTTTTGGACAGGCAGAGTTAGATAGTGAGAGAGAGAGACAGAGAGAAAGGTCTTCCTTCCGTTGGTTCACCCCCCAAATGGCTGCTAATGCCGGCGCGCTGCGCCAATCTGAAGCCAGGAGCCAGGTGCTTCCTCCTGGTCTCCCATGCAGGTGCAGGACCCAAGCACCTGGGCCATCCCCCACTGCCTTCCCAGGCCCCAACAGAGAGCTGGACTGGAAGAGGAGCAACAGGGACAGAACTGGCGTCCCAACTGGGACTAGAACCCGGGGTGCTGGTGCCACAGGCAGAGGATTAGCCTAGTGAGCCACGGCGCCAGCCCTGAAGGCTTTATTTCTAACTCTGAAATTCCTTTGAGGGAAACATATTTTCAGGAATCCAGAAGCAACCATCAACTAAAGGAGCTGAGCATGTCTGGGGACTGGGCAAGTCAACTTGTAACCCACTCTAGAACCACTCCCTCTCCCTTACTGTGGCCTCTTCAGTAAGCTGATCTCTTAATTTGAACATCTCCATTTAAAAAGGCTCAATAAACAAAAACTAGGAGTCAAGAATATTTGAAATACTTGTATCTTTTATCTTCCACTAAAGTCAGGAATATACAGTTTTCTGACTTTGACACAGCCTTGACATCAGGACTGAGTTACAGAAGAGAGTAATGGGTAGCAATCACTTTAGTTAGTTTGCAGCAAGAGCTGACTCTACAAACGCTCCCCAAAACTGACACAAAGGGAACATGAGCCAACAAAATACTATACAAGGAACATATGCTATTGCAGTGTATATACTATATGGTATGTACTATATATAGTATATACTATACTCCTGTTTGTTTCCTAGAGATGAAGTGGTAACTCATGACATGAAAATTACTACCTTCCTTCTCTGTACATTCATTCCCATCCTAGAGAAGGGGAAGGAACCTTGGGCCTACAGAATAGGCAAACAAATGCTGTTGTCAGACCAGAACTACTTGGAAAGGTTCCATTCCAGGGAGAGAAAAGGCTGTGCAAAGGAGCACCTCAAAAAAGGCAAGGTAGTCTGTGTTCTGGTGCAGTGCGTTTAGTGGCTGCCTACACCCCATATCAGCATGGAGTCCTGGCTATGCTTAAAAAGCAGCTCCCTACTAATGTTCCTGGGCAAGCAGTTCAAGGTGGCCCAAGTGCTTGGGCTCCTGGCACCCACACGGGAAACCTGGATGGAGCTGCTGGCTATTGGCTTCAACTTAGCCCAGCCCTGGCCATTGTGGCCATTTGGAGAGTGAACCAGTGGCTAGAAATCTCAGTCTCTGTCTCGTTCTCTCTCTCCCTTCCTCTCAAATAAATTAGCCCTTTAAAAAAAAAAAAAAGCAAGGTAGATTAAAGTTCATCAAAAACATACTTGAATAGTACAGGTAACTACAATGAATGAAAACTTTTTCCAATTCTTGTCCCCTACTTATGAAATTAATGCAAGGGGCCGTTGCTGTGGCATATCAGGTAAAGCCACCACCTACAGTGCCGGCATCCAATATGGGTGCCAGTTCAAGTCCTGCCTGCTCCACTTCCAATCCAGCTCTCTGCTATGGCCTGGGAAAGCAGTACAAGATGGCCCAAGTCCCTGAGCTCCTGCACCTGCGTGGGAGACCTGGAAGAAGCTCCTGGCTCTTGGCTTTGCATCAGCCAAGATCCTAGCATTGCATACATCTGGGGACTGAATCAGTGGATGGAAGACCTCTCTCTTTCTCTCTCTGCCTCTGCCTCTCTATAACTCTGCCTTTCAAATAAATAAATCTTCTTTAAAAAAATTAATGCAAAATATTTCAGACTACAGATTGACATCCTCTACACTCCCCAAAGCTGAAACTGCTCAGTTATAGCAGTATTGCTGACCTCTTATTTACCACATCCAAGATTCAGGAAGTTCACAGGAAATGTTAGGAACTATGTTATTTCATTAATCATATTCTGGGCAACCAATCATTCCCTCTACATACAAGCACAATAAAGTTCAAATACCTGTTCCTCATGGATATGCACATTTTCTTTTCTCTTTTTTAAAGATTTATTTTAGAACAGAGTTACAGACAGAGATAGGGAGAGATAGAAGACCTCTCTCTCTATCTACTGGTTCGCTTCAAAACAGCCACCATGGCCGGAGCTAGGCCAATCGGAGCATCTTCCTGTTCTCCCACATGGGTGCAGGGGCTAAAGGACGTGGGCTATCTTCCATTGTATTCCTAGGCCATTAGCAGAGAGCTGGAAAGGAAGTGGAATGGCCGAGACTCAAATCGGCACCCATATGGGATGTCAGCACTGCAGGTAGAGGTTTAACCTACTACGTGACAGCACCAGTCCTGCATATTTTCTTAATTTGTATGGTATTTTTATAATAATTCATTTTACTGGGTTATCAAACAGGTATACATAGTGGAGATCTGGTTTGTGGAACTAGTCCCTAAAACAAGTTCAAGAGAATAGAGGATTTCTCTGAGACATATGATTTCTGGGACCCGTGCGCCAAGCACCAGTGAGCTAAATAACACATCCTCCACATAGTTGCACACAATCTAAAGCAGAAAGGCCGAGAAGAGACCACTGAACAACTGGATTCTGATACTAGCATACTCATTTCTTCAATAAATTGCCTAACCAGATTTGTATCTTTATTTCTCCACTTATAATGTAGAGATAATTATCTTTGCTTACTTTACAGACTTATTATTAACAAAAGAATTCAGGAGGGGCCAGCAACGTGGCTTAGTAGGCTGAAACTCTGCCTGCCAGTGCTAGCATTTCATATTGGCACTGGTTTGAGTCCCGGCTACTCCTCTTCCAATCCAGCTCCATGCGTATAGCCTGGGAAAGCTGTAGAAGATGGCCCAAGTGTTTAGGCCCTGTACCCATGTGGGAGACCCAAAAGGATCTCCTGGCTTCTGGCTTCACATCGGCTCAGTGCTGGCCATTGCAGCCATCTGGGGAATAAACCAGTAGATGGAAGACCTTTCTCTCTAAGTTCCCCTCTCTCTGTCTCTAACTCTGCCTCTCAAATAAATAGATAAAATCTTTAAAAAAAAAAAATTCATGGAAATCTTCAAATAAAGGATACTATTTTAACCTAATTAGGAAATAAACAGAAAGATAAACTTAAGCCAACTGTCTTAAATCCTATACAATTTACCTAAAGAGAGAGAGTCTGCATCTAAGATAATAAACTATTCATTTTTAAAATGTTTCCCCAGGGCCGGCACCGCAGCTCACTAGGCTAATCCTCTGCCTGCGGCGCCGGCACCCTGGGTTCTAGTCCCTGTTAGGGCACCAGTTCTGTCCCAGTTGCTCCTCTTCCAGTCCAGCTCTCTGCTGGGGCCCAGAAAGGCAGTAGAGGATGGCTCAAGTCCTTGGGTCCTGCATCTGCATGGGAGACCAGGGGGAAGCACCTGGCTCCTGGCTTTGGATCGGCGCAGCACGCTGGTGAACCAACGGAAGGAAGACCTTTCTCTCTGTCTGTCTGTCTCTCTCACTGTCTAACTCTACCTGTCAAAAAAAAAAAAAAATTGTGGATGGAAGACCTCTCTCTTCCTCTCCTCTCTCTGTGTATCTCTATTGAAAGAAATAAATCTTTAAAAAAAAAAAACTGGAAAACTGAGGCCTGAGATGATGCCATAATAGGCTCACAGTCAGGCAGCCAGTTACTTGCAAATCTAGGTCCCCATCTAGACATCTGACACCTGGAACTCTCCCCATTACACACACTAACATCTACCTGGGACTACTTAACACTACTACTCAAGAAATGAACTTAGCTTGTTGTAAAGTTCTAAATGTGCAATAATTTCTGACAAGTACTGTGAAGTTTACCTGTTATATGAAAAGTAGGCAATAAGAATAACATCCAAAATAGGAGGGCATGAAAAGAAAACTTGCCATTTTGAATTATACTCAGTGTAGGTTTTTTGTTATTATTGCTTTTCTAAGTATACCCTAAAACATGGCTGTTTTAATGAAAAGTTCTTTGCTTTCAGCTAGCCAGACTTGTAATCAAATTATTATAAGTATTTTATTGTTAATCACTTATTTGAATTTAAAATATTTAATTATAATTAAGTATTCAACTGAGTAAAACGGGTTTGGTTTGGTTTTGTTCATTTTAAGAAATCATTAGCTATACTTTATTGTCTTTTCACCACATAAAGGCTTTGAGCCATTATTAGAAAAATAAAATTGGGAACAGTGTTGTTGTACAGCAGATAAATCCGTTGCCTGTGACACTGTCATCCTGTATAGGTGCTGGTTTGAGTCCCAGCTGCTCACTTCTGAACCAGCTCCCTGCTAATGACTTGGGAAAAGCAATGGAAGATGTCCCAAGTGCTTGAGCCCCTGTGATCCATGTGGGAGACCTAGAAAAAGCTCCTGGCTCCTGACTTCAGATTAACCTAGCCCCAGCCATTGTGGCTATCTATGAAGTGGACCAATTGATGGAAGATTCTCTCTCTCCCGCTCCCTCTTTAACTCTGGCTTTCAAATAAATAAATAAATCTTAAAAAAAAAAAAAAAAGAAAGAAAGAAAGAAAAGAAAATCAAGCTGACCACAGCAATCAAATTGGAATCCTTTACCTGTAAAACATCTAAAAAGTTCAAATTTCTTCACCCTTAATCCATCTTATCCAAGGAGTAAGATTCAAGATACCAATTACACAAGGATCTTTGCCCAGCCATTCTCTCCAATATTTAGTATCACTGGAGAAATACCTTCCATGAGTCAAAACCAAACCAAAGCCTCCTCATATAAGAAGCAGCCCTTGAAATATTTTTTTAAGATTTTATTTACTTACTTGAAAGAGTTACAGAGAGGCAGAGAGAGAGAGAGAGAGAGAGACAAAGTCCTCCAACCACTGGTTCATTCCCCAAATGGCCGCAAAGGCCAGAGCTGCGCCAATCCAAAGCCAGGAGCACTGTCTGTCATCTCTAACCTGTGTTTAGCTGTGTGACTTCTGCTTCTAAAATTATCACACCTTACTATAGGTTCAACGTCTGCAACCCCTCCACTCCCCCCACCCCACCCCACCAATTTTTATGTTGAAGCTCCCACCTCCAGCATGGTTGTATTTGTAGATGGGGCCTCTAAGGAAGTAATTAAGATTTAATGAGGCTATAACAATGGGGTTTCAATCCAACATGACTAGTATCCAAGAAGAAACCAGACAGCTTGTTTGCTCCCTTTATCCCTTGTACACACGTGCACGAGGAAAGGCTAAATGAGGAATTAGCAAGAAGACATTATTTACAAACCAGAAAGAAAGTCCACACCAGAAACAAATGGACTAGAACCTTGATCCTGGGTTTCTAGCCTCTAACTGTGAAAAATAAGCCTCTGGGGTTTTAGCCACCCAGCTTATAGTATTCTGTTATAGCAGCCTAAACCGAGTTCAGACACACTTACTACTCTATCAATGTTTAAATCTGACAACCCAAACATTAGGGAGGAATCAGAGTTTCAATATGCTTCTTTATTTCTTAATGCAGTGCCTTATGAGGTAGATGTTTCAGGTCTACAATAAAAGCCGCTATTTTCAGTAAGCACTATTGATGTTAAAAGCCAAGATACCATTTTTACAAATAAATTTTTCTCTTCAGCTAATTAAGATGCTTCTAGAATGCTCACCGGTTCTTTACTGAAATTGCCAATAGAAATTCAAGTAACATGGGGGAGCAGCTCCCTCAAAGCGATTTCTTAACCTTGAGAATTCTGAGAGTTACTTTGCCGGGGCCCGGGCCCAGGAAGCGTGTCACCACAGCTCAGGCACGTGGGGAGTAAGAAGTGGCACAGGGCTGTGTGTGGGAGGTGTGGGCTGGCGATGCACAGGGTGGAAAAGCAGGTTGGTGAAGTTGCCTTACTGAGACTCATTCCTGGAGTCAGCTGGGCACAAGTAGTAAAGAAGATTCCTACGACAGATACAGTGTTCTCAGCTCAGAGCAAACATAGCTCCCACAGGAAGAGTAAGTGCCAGGGTAAGCAGACTGAATACAGTTCCGTACCAGGGCATGCCCCTCAACCCCGGACACGGCTTCTGGCTCCCCAGTGGTGAGGAACAGCTGCTGTTCTCAGCTGACCTGAGCCTGTCCTTGAGCTCTTCACTTCTGAGGAGGCTGCCTCCCAGCACGCCCTGGGCAGAGGGAGGGAAGGCGACTACTTCACTTGAAAGGGGCTCTCCACAGCTTCCCCTTGGTCTCCAGGTTTGGCCAAGGTTGCCCTCTGTGTGCCCATCTCCTCTGCCTCAGTGTGTCCTTGTAACGTCAGCTAGTGTTGTAAAAGGGCAAGGGAAGCACACACACACACTCTTGCTGGTCAGAGATTCCCTGAGTGTCTGTCCTCACCCAAGCCTGATCCATGTGCCTGTGTTGTGAACTGTGGGACTCTGGAGAGCAATGGGGTGGGGACGGGGAAGTATAGTTCTGTGAATGCCTGTGATTCTTCTGGTCCTGTTGGGGTCTGTTCTTAGGGAAGGGTGGGGGGACCTTGACCTTGTGTCTTCGTCAATAAACTCATTTACACACACACACACACACACACACACACACACAAAGAAATTCAAGTAACAAAAATCTTTCTAACAAAATACAAACAAAATGTCCTCTATAATTTTATTTGCAAAATGGTACTAAAAATACTACAAAGAACATCTAATGCAATTTCATATACGTAGGATATATAAGTTCTTTAATTCTATGAAAATTCATCTAAATGTTTATAAATTTAGGACAGTAGACATTGGTCTAGCTAATATTAAATTACAGAATCACAGACCAGAGGGTTTCTAGGTAATCTCACCACTTCTTAAAATGAGAAAACCTGGGGATGGCACTGTGGAATAGCAGATACAGCCAATGGTCTTCTACACCAGCATTCTAGATGGGTGCAAGTTCAAGTCCCACCTACTCTACTTCTGTTGCACCTCCCTGCCAATGTGCCTGGGAAAGCAGTGGTGGATGGCTCAAGTGCTTGGGTCCCTACACCAACATGGAAGACCCAGAAGCAGCTCCTGGCTCCTAGCTTTGGCCCAGCCCAGCTCTGGCCATTGCAGCCATTTGGGAAGTGAACCTGTGGATTGAAGATTTCTCTGTCTCTCCCTCTCTTTCTGTAACTCTGCCTTTCAAATAAATAAGTACAACTTAAAAAAGGGGTGGGGGGGAGAGACAGAGAAAAAAACTCTACCTCATTCACTTAAAGTACCTTGTTCAAGGTGAAATAAATAAATCCCTTAATTCCAAAAACTGTATTTTTTTGCCATATTATTAGGGAATAATCTTTCTCAAGTACATTTATTTTTTAAGTCATTAATTTGAGAGCAAGTAAGAAGTTAAAACTAGTTCAAAGAAGAACACAAAAGAAACAAATATGTAAGCATCAGAAATGCTGGTAAGATGAGATTAGCAAAAACTAGCCAAGAAGCACAGGTCAATAATCTACTGGTTCTCTGAGCACAATTAGCACTTCTTTTTCTTTAGGAGGAGAAGAAAATACCAAGTCTTTGGTACACAAATTCTTAACTGCAGGTTATATTTTTAACTTAGACAAGAGAAAGCTAGAACATATTTCTTTTTAGGAAGAATTGTTTCAAAAGCAGCAAAATTTGGGAGAACACATCACTAATATCTGTGAATTACAAAATGTGCTTTACCTAGAAATATTTACTGCATTTCCAACAGAAATCCTAACTAGTACTGATTTATAGCTTTAAGAGGCAACCTGCAACTTTACAGTACTATACTGATTTAGTCAAGACAGTCTCCTTGGTAGAAGTAACTGAGAGAACAGAGAACTAGAAGGATGATTTTGGCAACTGTCAGTGCCAGATCCTTAGGGGCAGGGCATGGGGAAGGCCAATCCACAGGGACAGAGGATGTAGGGAGGTGAAGTCAGTTCTTGGAATGCTGTACAACACCAACCTGTGGACCAGCTCCTGGAGAGGGAGCTGACAGTTGATACACTGAAAACCAGCTTGGCAAATGGCTACTCAGGAAGCAAGGAGACCCTTGTTAGGGCAAGGAATTCAGGTAGAAGGCTAACTGTGAGCCGGCGCCGTGGCTCAATAGGCTAATCCTCCACCTTGCGGCGCCGGCACAAGGGTTCTAGTCCTGGTTGGGGCGCCGGATTCTGTCCCGGTTGCCCCTCTTCCAGGCCAGCTCTCTGCTATGGCCAGGGAGTGCAGTGGAGGATGGCCCAGGTGCTTGGGCCCTGCACCCCATGGGAGACCAGGAAAAGCACCTGGCTCCTGGCTCCTGCCAGGATCAGCGCGGTGCGCCGGCTGCAGCGGCGGCCATTGGAGGGTGAACCAACGGCAAAGGAAGACCTTTCTCTCTGTCTCTCTCTCTCACTGTCCACTCTGCCTGTCAAAAAAAAAAAAAAAAAAAAAAAAGAAGGCTAACTGTGGCTCACTCCAGCACAGGAAGGTACACACGGGTGCCAAAGGCACCAAAGATTCTGGATTTTCTTGGCAACTAAGGAAACTTAGTGAGAGGAGCATACAGACAGAATAGCCCCCAAAAGATGTCCACACCCTAGTCCCTAGAGCCTGTGAGCACTTTTCACAATTAGTATTTTTATGGACCAGAATAATTTGCTTTACTGTTTTCTGCAATATCAGAGTTATAAAACAGTTCAAAGATAAAGAAAGGTAAATAACCAGGTTGACTAAGCTAGAGAAGACATTCACTATTTTTGTTTATGCATAATTCAAAGTCTTCCATGATATTTTTCTCAATTTCTTACAATTTACAAATACTGCAAAAATAAAGTGCATAGTGGGTGTAACCAAAAACTAAGCAAAACAAAAAAGAATTAGAATTCTTACTTGATAACTTTCCATAAAGGCCAAAGGGCAAGCACCATGGTGCAAGACTAAGATGCTGCTTACAACACCAGCATCCCAGATGGTAGTGCCAGTTCAAGTCCTGGCTACTTAGCTTCCAATCTAGCTTCTCACTCATGTACCCAAGAAGGTACAGATGATGGCCCAAATGGTTTGGGCTTCTGTCACTCATGTGGGGAGTGAACCAGCAGATGGAAGACCTTTCCCACACACACACACACATACCCCCAACCCACCTGGTGCTTGGACTTTCAACTAAATACATGTTTTACTTGTTTTTAAAGAAAAGGTAAAAACACATTTCACATCATCACAAACACTTAGGAACAATGCTAACTCTGCCCATGTTGGTTCAGAATTGTCAATACTTAGTTTTCCCCTCAAAATGATTCCCCTTAATACTCAATCTCACGAAGGCTGAGTCAAACTGTACCTCTCTCAGCCCAGTATTGGTACAGGGTGTACTTAAACTCAGGTCTTCTGATCTGAGGCCCCACACTCTTTCTAAAACATCTTAATGTCTCTCTAAAGCCCCTCAATCCATTTTCAAGCCATCTAAAGGAAGAATTTTTCACTGTGACCGAAAGACCTGAAGGACTAAAATGTAAAATGAGCTAAGACAGAAGAAATGATTTGCTACACAAACATACAAAGCACATGAACTAGGTGATAGGTTGATCAAGTTTAATTCTGAACCCAGGCCACAGCTCTGTTAGAATACCTCTATTTAGGACTAGCATTGTGGCATAGTGGGTTTAACAGCTGCTTGCAATGCCAGCATTCCCTATCAGAGTGTCAGGTCAAGTTCCGACTACTCCACTTCCAATCCAGCTCCTTGCTAATGCTCCTAGGAAAGCTGCAGCAGATCATCCACATAATTAGGCCCTGGACACACATGTGGGAGACCAGGTTGGAGTTCCCGGTTCCTGGTTTCATCTTGGCCTAGCCCTGGCTGTTGTGGTCATCTGAGGAGTAAACCAGCAGATGGAAGATAGTTAGGTCGCTCTCTCTCTCTCTCTCTCTCTCTATATATATATATACTTTCCTGTCTTTCAAATAAATTTTAAAAGAAAGAGAAGACTTGCATTTAAGAAAGGAGAAACAAATGGGAATGAAGAAAAGCAACAGTATAAAACAAGGAATCAAAAGCACTCAGGCAAAGAAACAAAGACATGAAGAGAATAGGTAGGAAGGAGTAACTTTTTTTTTTGTTTTTTTTTTTTTTTTTGTTTTTTTTTTTTTTTTTTTGACAGGCAGAGTGGACAGTGAGAGAGAGAGACAGAGAGAGAAAGGTCTTCCTTTGCCGCTGGTTCACCCTCCAATGGCCGCCGCTGCAGCCGGCGCACCGCGCTGATCCTGGCAGGAGCCAGGAGCCAGGTGCTTTTCCTGGTCTCCCATGGGGTGCAGGGCCCAAGCACCTGGGCCATCCTCCACTGCACTCCCTGGCCATAGCAGAGAGCTGGCCTGGAAGAGGGGCAACCGGGACAGAATCCGGCGCCCCAACCGGGACTAGAACCCGGTGTGCCGGCGCCGCAAGGTGGAGGATTAGCCTATTGAGCCACGGCGCCGGCAGGAGTAACTTTTTTTAACCTGGCACATTTTTTACTTTAAAATGTCCAAGAGGATCATTAGAGAAAACAGTAAAATAAAGAGCTGAAGGATTTTTCAGCATTTCCACAGTTTAAAAAAAAAAAAAAAGCAGAGCTAAAAACTACAAGCTTTGAAACTTTTAAATATCCTCATTTAAATGTTTCCAGATTCTTTCTTAAGAAAGTAGCCCTAAAGGAACCACTAAATTTTTATTCATCTTTCTGAATTAACATTTCCAATTCACTGCTTCAACAGAAAACTAGCAATTAAAAAGAAATTTTAAAAAAACTCACAATAGATTCTGTTACTTGGAGATAATGACAATGCAAAGAAGATGAAAAAAATCTTCAATTAAACATTAATCAGGCTGGCGCCGTGGCTCACTAGGCTAATCCTCCACTTTGCAGCGCCGGCACACCGGGTTCTAGTCCTGGTCGGGGCACCTGATTCTGTCCCAGTTGCCCCTCTTCCAGGCCAGCTCTCTGCTGTGGCCAGGGAGTGCAGTGGAGGATGGCCCAAGTGCTTGGGCCCTGCACCCCATGGGAGACCAGGAGAAGCACCTGGCTCCTGCCTTTGGATCAGCGCGGTGCGCTGGCTGCAGCACGCCAGTGGCGGCCATTGGAGGGTGAACCAACGGCAAAGGAAGACCTTTCTCTCTGTCTCTCTCTCTCACTGTCCACTCTGCCTGTCAAAAAAAAAAAAAAAAAAAATTAATCAATGGGGCCAGTTCCACGGCTCACTAGGTTAATCCTCTGCGTGCGGCACCAGCACCCCAGGTTCTAGTCCTGGTTGGGGCGCCGGGTTCTGTCCCAGTTGCTCCTCTGCCAGTCCAGCTCTCTGCTGGGGCCCGGGAAGGCAGTGGAGGATGGCCCAGGTCCTTGGGCCCTACACCCGCATGGGAGACCAGGAGGAAGCACCTGGCTCCTTGCTTTGGATCAGCACAGCATGCTGACTATGGTGGCCATTTGGGGGATGAACCAACGGAAGGAAGACCTTTCTCTCTGTCTCTCTCTCTCACTGTCTAACTCTGCCTGTCAAAAAAAAAAAAAAAATTAATCAATGGAAATTTATTGGAAAGTCCACTTAAAAAAGGTCTCTTTGGGGCTGGAAATGGGGCATAATGGATTAACCTGCCGCCTGTGACACCATCATCCCATGTGGACTTGGGTGTGAATCCCAGTTGCTCCACTTCTGATCCACCTCCCTGCTAAGATGCACAAGGGAAAGCAACAGAAGATGGCCCAACTGCTTAGGCTCCTGCACCCATGTGGGAGACCTGGAAGAAGCTCCTGGCTTCGGCCTGGCCCAGCCCTGGTCTTCTGGCCATTTGGGGACTGAACCACGGAATCAAAGATCTGTCTCTCCCTCTCTCTGTAATTCTGACTTTCAAATAAATATTTTTTAAAAATGGATTTTTCCCCACTGTATTACCCCAAAACATATCTAACACAGTCCTTGGGGTTCCCAATCTTTCCAGGCACTAAGGATGGCCATTAATAAAAAGTATTCAGGTCACCTCTTGGTTTGATTAAATTGTAAACATTCAACTTGTTTCAGTAATTTTATGAATGTGTCATAAAATGACAATGAAAAGCCAGTGAATCAAAGGGTTACACAGTTATCCTCTTAGCAGCATGTTCTCTCCCTGAATAGCCAGCCCAATTATAAGCACAACATAGTTTTTTCTGGCACCCTAGTAACAGCAGTGAATTGATTTATAATATATAAATGACATCAGGCTACAGATTCATTCAACATGTCCTAGCCTAGGGACAGAAATAGGGCAATGAACTTGTGAGAACAGAATCCTGGCCTTCATAATCTCTGGATTGGACTCCATAAGGATGATCTCTTTGCCACAGGATTTGTGTAGTGCTGTCCTAGTTTCTGCTTCTCTTACCTCGATAATGCTCAAAGCTGCATCTTGTTCACCTTGATTTCTAAAAAAAAATTATATATATAAAATTATCCATTTTAATTTGTTTAAGTGTACAATTCAGTTGCCGTAGCTGAATTCAAAATGCTGTGAACCGTTACCACTGTTTTCTGAAAATTTTTTTTATCATCCTCAACATAAACTTTGCGAAAGCTTTGTTTTTTCAAAGGTGCCACAGTAGATAGGCATTGTGACACAGTGAGTTAAGCAAGGAGACGTCCTATATTCAAGTGCAGGTTTGAGTCCCTGCTTAGGCATCTGGGAAAGCAGCAGAAGACAGTCTAAGTACTTGGGCTGCTGCCACCCATATGGAGATCCAAATGGAGTTCTGGGTCCCTGGCTTCCACCTGGCCAAGCCCCACCCCAGCTGATATAGCCATTTGGACAGTAAACCAGCAGATGGAAGACTGCTGTCTCTCCTTATTTCTCTCACTCTGCCTTTCAAATAAATTTTTTAAAGGTTCCCTGGGCTACTAAAATTTTTTGTTGAAATGTTCTTTTCAAAGTTATCTTCTTAGTTAGACAATATGCATGCCTAAAATTTGTCTCATTAAAGGGCCTATGTTACTATAGCCATTGTGTTTTGGTTTTATAATTATTTTTTTCCAGAAGGCAAACACTTCTAAGTTCTTGAGGAAGTGCACCTCATTTGTCATGCCTTCACTCCCATCCTACTGCAGAGAAGTACTTTCTTGGACAAGATGCACTATTTCATCCAACTCTTACAAATAATTAGATGGTACCATTATCTTTTTACATACAAAGAAGTTTAGGTTCAAAGCAAAGAATGATCTTTCTCAAGACTGCTCAGTAAGAGAAAAATCTTCAGAGTAAGTTACTATATATTGGAAGCAATGAGTTACTGACTCAAGGAAAGAATGTATGTTTTTGGTATACAGTTACTATTAAAAGTGTTCAGTAATCCCAACTTTAAATATGAATACTGTATTAATGTTTTAAAATATATACTGTTTCAAATACATAAGGTTTTAAATACATGTCTTAAAATATACACTCATATAACAAAAAGGAACACATAGGACAAAATAGGATAGTAAGTGTTTTCAAGACACAGAACAAGCTCAGAGAGTAACTCTAAATAGATGCACTGTGGGAGATTTTCCCAACTGTTTTTCTACAGATGGGTCATCCTTGTTTTTTATGGGGCTGCCTATTTCTGAAAGCTGTCAGGCATCTCAAATAGCAAAAGAAAGCAAAAGAAACCCTGAAGTTTATTGATATATGTATCACAGCAGCATTCTGTGGTTTTAAGACAAACTGAAACTTCATCACATGCTGCTTTTAAAGACCAAATGACTACAATAAAAGCTCCCGGGGCACCAAAGGCAGAATACTGTCAGTTGCATGGAATTGTGGGAGACATTTATCTCTGAAAACAAAATAATTCCTTCTCCTTTCAAGAAATTTCTTAAAGGAGTTGACAAGATGAAAAACCAGGGGAGCTGGTGCTTTGACAGAGTGGGTTAAGCTGCCGCCTGCAGTGCTGGCATCCCATATGGGCACTGGTTCAAATACTGGCTGCTCCATTTCCTATCCAGTTCCCTGCTAATGTGCCTTGAAAAGCAGTAGAGGACGGCCCAAGTACTTGAGCCCCTGTACCCATGTGAGAGACCCAGATGAAGCTGTTGGCATTCTTTCATTTACACATATTTAATATACATGAGATTATGTGTGATAATTTTTAAAGTCCAAATTCACAGTTTCTGTAGTAATTGTTACTATAAAGAAAAATGAAATCTAAAATTATGATACCAATAGATGTTCAAATGCACTATTTTCATTGTAAAAGTTGGAGATCTGAAGAAATCAAATTAATTATATATTACTTAAAACAGTAAATATCACATTAATTTTGTTTCAATCCAGTTAATCAAGTATACATTTTAGATCAGATTTCTTGGGGAAAAGCAGAAAAATAAGTCTTACTGGGATCTGTACATTTTCTTGGCAAGAATAAAAAGCCCAATACTTTTAAAATGGGAAAATGTGGAGCAGGCAATTAGTCTAGTGTTTAAGATGCTCATATACCAAATCAAAGTAACCAGGTTTGATTCTCAGCTCTGGTTCCATTCTCTAGCTTTCTGCTGATCTACACGCTGGGAAACAGCAGTGATAACACAATGGGAGACCTGGGTTAAGCTCTAGCTCTTGGCTTTGGCTCCAGCCCAGGCCCAGCAGGCATTTCAGGAATAGACCCAGGGATGGGAGTACACATACATGCATTCTCTCTCTCTCTCTCTCTCTCTCTCTCACACACACACACACACACACAAAACACTCTCAGTCTCACTATGTCTCTACCTCTCAAGAGATTTAAAATATGAAGTCAGGAATTAAAAATGTGGTTACAAAGGATACATTTCAATTGATAACGGAGGCTCTTAATGTAATAATTATAGAAAATCTTAGAGGAATTCTAGCAAGCAAAACCAAATAAAGGACAAAACATGCTAAGAAAACGGATGTAGTATTGATAAAAATTTTTCATTCTACAGTCAGTTTGATCCCAATAAAACATGTTAAAAGAAAAACAGTCCTCATTAGAAATATGTTTCCCGCCGGCGCCGCAGCTCACTAGGCTAATCCTCCACCTAGCGGCGCCGGCACACCGGGTTCTAGTCCAGGTCGGGGCGCCGGATTCTTTCCCGGTTGCCCCTCTTCCAGGCCAGCTCTCTGCTGTGGCCCGGGAGTGCAGTGGAGGATGGCCCAAGTGCTTGGGCCCTGCACCCCATGGGAGACCAGGAGAAGCACCTGGCTCCTGCCTTCGGATCAGCGCGGTGCACCGGCTGCAGCGCGCTGGCCGCGGTGGCCATTGGAGGGTGAACCAACGGCAAAGGAAGACCTTTCTCTCTGTCTCTCTCTCTCACTGTCCACTCTGCCTGCCAAAAAAAAAAAAAAAAAAAAAAAAAGGGAAAGTGGTTCCAAACAAACAAACAAATATGTTTCCCTCCACATTTTACTTATCTCATTTACTACTGCTAGTTTGAAAACACGCTACTTCAGCAACTGACAAATTGAGAATCATGCTGGTAGGAACACACACACACACATATATATATACATAAACAAAAGTTTGGTGTAAGAGAAGAGAGTTGAAGAATAAATTAATATAAAAAATAGAGTAAGATCACAGAGAACAAGAATAACCTAATGAGGGGCCAGAGCTGTACAGCAGGTTAAACCCTGGTCTGCAATGCCGGCATCCCACATGGGCACCAGTTCAAGTCCTAGCTGCTCCACTTCTGATCCAGCTCTCTGCTAACCACCTGGGAAAGCAAAAGAAAATGGCCCAAGTCCTTGAACCCCTACACCTGAGTGGGAAACCCAGAAGAAGCTGCAGGCTCCTGCCTTCAGATCAGCCCTGCTCTGGTTATTGCAGCCATTTGGGGGGTGAACTAATGGATGGAAGACCCACCCCCACTTCCCTGCCAGGCCTGGTCTCTCTGTAACTCTGCCTTTCAAATAAATCAATCAACCTTAAGAAAAGAAAAGAAAAGAAAAAGAAAAAGAAAAAAAAAAAAAAAAAAAAAAAAAAAACCCTGAACGAAAACCCTAGACCAAAAAAGTTGTTACTAACATTTAAAGTTCAAGTTAGACTTTAATTGTTGTTCTGTAGAACATGTTTATTTGAAAAGTATTTGTAATGTACCCTTCAAGTAAAACCTGAGAATATACAATGCACTAGTCTGGGTGCCTGGACAAAGAGGAAAGAGCAGCCCTGGCAGTGGCCTGTGGTTTGGTCTCCTGTGTGGAGTCGGCAAATATGCCCCAGGTACCTCACCTACACTATTGCACTGTCCCTTTCTCATTTCTCTCACAGCACAAACTAATCCAGTTAGCAGATAATGACAAACACAAATAGGAGAGAGCCTTTAATTACATTACAAAGATCCCCAACAGCCTTCTCTTATTTTCTCAGAGACAGTTTCAGAGAAAGGAGTCACCCAGTGGCACAGCACAAAGTTGCCTGCCAAATCTGCAGTTCTTTCAAGCTACAGACACAAAGCATCATACTTAAAATAATAATAATAATAATAATAATATTTATTTATTTGATAGAGTTACAGAGAGACAGGGGAGGGGAGGGAGAGGGAGGGAGAGATGGTTCACTCCCCAAGTGGCCACAATGACCTGGGTTGAGCTTGCCAATGCGAGAAGCTTCATCTGGGTCTCCCTCACAGGTGGTAGGGGCCCAACACTTGGGTATTCTCCCACTGGTTTTCCCAGGCCATCAGCAGAGAGCTGGATCATAAGTGGAGCAGACAGGATATAAACCAGCAGCACATGAGATGCTGGCTTCACAGACAGTGGCTTTAACCACTACACCACAACACAGACTCCATAGCATTATACTCTTGACCTCTGTGTTTTTCCCTTTTAATCCTTAATTATTGGCCTTCTTTCCAGTCCTTCCTACCCACATGTTCCAAGTTAAGATCTCCTTTTATTCAAGGAAGGAAAAACACATATACAAATGGTAGAAATATCAAAGCATCCTAAATCCTGTGCAAAGGAACAAAATGATACAAAGTTAACTTCCACATTCTCCTTCATATTGGGAAACCTATGATTAAGAGATGTATTGTTTTCATGTATATAACCAAAGCTTCCTGAGTCTAAAAGTTTGAGTCCAACAAGAAATTCACAAGACATATATGCAAATGTGATATGTAAAGAAAATTAAAACAGATTTATTCACCTATTGGTTACTTCAAAAAATTATGGGGATTTATACAATTTGTAAAGGGAAAAAAATTAGTATTTTTGGAGCATCTACTATGCCACAATTTTTCACACTGTTTCGTGAACAAACATGACAAACATGACTATATAATGCTATCCAAAAGATAGCTGCTAACCATATGTAGCTATTTAAATTAAAAATATTAATTAAAATTCAATTCCTCAGTCATCTTCACCGCAATTCAAATGATCAACAGGGGCCAGAGTTGTGGCATAACAGGTTAAGCTGCCACTTGCAACACCGGCATCTCATATGGAAGTCAGTTCAAGATCCAACTGTTCCATTTCTGATCCAGCTCCCTGCTAATGCACCTGGGAAAGCAGAAGAAAATAGCTCAACTGCTTGGACACCCACACCAAAAGGGGATACCCAGAAAAAGTTCTAAGCTCCTGGCTTTGGCCTGACACAGTCCTGGCCATCACGGTGATTTGGAGAGTGAACCAACAGTTGGAAGATTCTCTCCACTCCCCCAACTCTGTCTTTTAAATAGGTAAACTAAATCTTTTTTTAAATGATCAACAGACATCTGTTGCTAACAACCACCATTATGCACTGTATGGGTCAAGAATATTTCCATCCTCACAGAAAGTTCTATGGGAAAACAATGACCAAAGAACTTGTCTCCTTCATAAAGATTTTCTACACAAATGTCTGTTGAAT
Organism: Oryctolagus cuniculus; assembly: GCF_964237555.1. NCBI lineage: Eukaryota > Metazoa > Chordata > Mammalia > Lagomorpha > Leporidae > Oryctolagus > Oryctolagus cuniculus. Next base: position 66,132,768 of record NC_091444.1, read on the forward strand.
TACATTTTGTCCCTCAAGTAAAACGAATATTTCTTACATTGACACTTTAACTAGGGTCCTGCAGCCTTACGTGTAAACTCTCTTACAGCTACCTAGATTTTAACATCATGATTTTCTACACTATACCTAGCTCACTAAGAGCTCCAGGTTTCTACCTCTTAATACATTCAACTTTCCTGAATATCCAGCAAAGATCTGGATTTAAAAAGACACCAAAATTGTTGGACATTTCTAGAATGTATTGGTCTGTATGTAGTGTGACCACCCCCACCTCCACCAACAGCAGCAGAACACACAAATTTATGCTACCAAGGTTTTGCTTCAGCCAAGGAGATCAAGGACTTGTGTGAATGTGAATATGATGTAACTTAATAATGTAACGGTTTTAAAATTGAATGTAAATTTTTTTAAAAAATAAGAGTAACATCATTATCAAATAAAGAAAACTACACTTGAAATATAGAGTTTGATTTTAGTTAGATTTCCGCAATTGTCTGATGGCAGTACTCTGGCGGTGGGCCTCTACTATTTTTTTTTTTTAGAAAACTTTTATTTAATAAATATAAAATTTGAAAGTACAACTTTTGGATTTATAGTGGTTTTCCCCCCATAACTACCTTCCAACTTGCAAACCATCCCATCTCCTACCCCCTCTCCCATCCCATTCTTAAGATTCATTTTTTTTTTATTTTTATTTTTGGACAGTGAGAGAGCGACAGAGCAAAAGGTCTTCCTTTGCCATTGGTTCACCCTCCAATGGCCACTGCGGCTGGCGCGCTGCAGCCAGCACACTGCCCTGATCCGAAGCCAGGAGCCAGGTGCTTTTCCTGGTCTCCCATGTGGGTGCAGGGCCCAAGCACCTGGGCCATCCTCCACTGCACTCCCTGGCCACAGCAGAGAGCTGGCCTGGAAGAGGGGCAACCGGGACAGAATCCAGCGCACCAACCAGGACTAGAACCCTTGTGCCGGCGCCGCAAGGTGGAGGATTAGCCTGTTGAGCTGCGGTGCCAGCCAAGATTCATTTTTAATTATCTTTATATAAAGAAGATCAACTTAGTATATACTAAGTAAAGAATTCAACAGTTTGCACCCACACAGACACACAAAAAGTATAAAGTACTGTTCGAGTACTAGTTTTACTGTTAATTCTTATAGTACAATACATTAAGGACAGAGATCCTACATGGGGAGTAAGTACACAGTGACTCCCATTGTTAATTTAAGAACTGACACTTTTATTTATGACATCAGTAATCGCCTGAGGCTCTTGTCATTAGCTGCCAAGGCTATGGAAGCCTCTTGAGGTCACAAACTCTGAACTTATTTAGACAAGGCCATAATCAAAGTGTAATTTCTCTCCTCCCTTCAGAGAAAGGTACTTTCTTTTTTGATGGCCTATTCTTTCCACTGGAATCTCACTCACAGAGATCTTTCATTTAGTTGTTTGGTTGTTTTTTTTGCTTTTGCTTTTGTTTTTGTTTTTGTTTTGCCACAGTGTCTTGGCTTTCCATGCCTGAGAAACTCTCATGGGCTTTTTAGCCAGATCAAAATGCCTTAAGGGCTGATTCTTAGGCCAGAGTGCTATTTAGGGCATTTGCCATTCTATGAGTCTTCTGTGTATCCTGCCTCCCACGCTGGATTGTTCTCTTTTTAAAAAAGGCCTCTACTATTAACAACAGGTAAATTTTCACAAATGCTTCGGTACAACTGGACTCTGTTCCAGTGACCCAAAAGGTAATAAATACATCATTCAGTCAGTTGTATAGACATATTCAAAATCCTACACACCAGAAACTAAAATGGCCCAGGAATTCCCAGACTATATGACTTATTGCTCAAGGAAAACACTCATACACACAAATTGAAATAATATTCTAACAGTTTACCTTCTCTAAATTTTACATCCCATGGTTCAGACTTTCCCTATTTTGACAAAGAATGGCTCTCAAGAAGTTATTACCCTGCAGGTCACTGGAACACAAAATCCCATGCCTGGATTTCCGAATGAGTGAAGAGTTCTTCTGTATAGCTCAACAGCAGATTGGGTAGCACTATTAAAACCATGATTGCTGGCCGGCGCCGCGGCTCACTAGGCTAATCCTCCGCCTAGCGGCGCCGGCACACCGGGTTCTAGTCCCGGTCAGGGCGCCGGATTCTGTCCCAGTTGCCCCTCTTCCAGGCCAGCCCTCTGCTGTGGCCCGGGAGTGCAGTGGAGGATGGCCCAGGTGCTTGGGCCCTGCACCCCATGGGAGACCAGGAAAAGCACCTGGCTCCTGGCTCCTGCCATCGGATCAGCGCGGTGCGCCGGCCGCAGCGCGCCGGCCGCGGCAGCCATTGGAGGGTGAACCAACGGCAAAGGAAGACCTTTCTCTCTGTCTCTCTCTCTCACTGTCCACTCTGCCTGTCAAAAAAAAAAAAAAAAAAAAAAAAAAAAAAAAAAAAAAAACCATGATTGCTGTACAATTTTAACCAAAGAATTCAGAGCCTCTGTTCATATCAGCTGTGGTTGAGAACAGAATGAAGACAGTTTTCTCTGAGTAGTATTTTACCATAGAGTACAATGCCTTAAAAGATAGTGAAAGTAATTTTACTGCCATTTTTATATTTAAAAACAAAGTAAAAAACTCCCTTTGCTGAAATATAACTTTGAAATGTTTCTTATTTCCTATGACTGATACAGAGTAATTCTCATATCTCCAGCATTTCCAGAGAATGGGGCAGGGGCCATGTTTGCCCAAAATACACCTGTTACAGTTTCATGGTTGTTTCTGAGTATCTTCTGTCTGATCAACACAGTGCAAGTTATTAACTATTCTGAAAATTCATTCCTAGATCCAGAAATTGCAGTTTTTCCTCTTGTGTGTGTATATTTATAACTAAGATAGCAAATGTTCAGTGAACAGCACAATTCCAGGAGCTAAATGCAACTACTAACCTACGTGCATTTCCAGTTCTAATTCAAATGAAACAAATGGACTGTGCATTGTGAAAGAAAAACAAAAAAGGCACCCTTTAGGAGTCAGTGTTGTAGCACAGTGGGTTAAGTCACTGTCTATAATGCCAGTATCACATATAGGAGAGGTGGTGTGAGTCCCAGGTATTCTGCTTATTTCCCAGCTCCCTGTTAATATGCATGGGAAAGCAAAAGAAGATGGCCCAAGTAGGCCCCTGCCAACCATGCAGAAGACCCAGAAGGAGTTCCAGGCTCCTGGCTTTGGCCCAGCCCAGCCATGGCCACTTCAGTCATTTGGGGAGTGAACCAGCAGATGCAGGATCTCTTTTCCTGTGTCTCCCTCTCTGTCACTCTGCCTTTAAAATAAATAAATCTTTTTTTTAAAAAAAAAAGGTGCTCTTCATAATCATTACCCAGGGAATCATTGCCTTGCATATATAATTATTAAAAATTATCTTGAGGAGCTAGTGTTGTTGCAGAGAAGGTTAAGCTGCAGTTTGAGATGCCACATTCCATACTGGAGTCCCTGAGTTTGAGTTCCAACTCCATTTTTAATACAGCTTGTTGCTAATGCACACCCTAGGAGCTTCAACTACTTGAGTCCAGAGCACACAATGAATGGTTTAAGAACTTGGACCTCTACTACCCATGTATGAGACCCAGAAGAGGCTCCTGGCTTTGGTTTGGCCCAGCCCAGCTGTGGCTGTGGCACACATTCAGGAAACAAATGGAAGACAGATATATCTATTTCTCTCTCCCCCTCTCTGACTCCCACTTTCTTTCAAATAAATAAAAATTTTAAGAAATCTTGAGGGGCTGATGTTGTGGTACAACAGATTAAGCTATCACTTCTAACATCAACATCCCATATTGGAACACCAGTTCAATTCCTGGCTGTTCCACTTCCAATCCAGCTACCTACTGATGTACCTGGGAAATCAGCAGAACAGAGCATGGCCCAAGTACTTAGATCATGCCACCCACCCTGGAAACCAGAAGGGAGTTCAAGGCTCCCAGCTTTAGCCTGGACAACTCTCACTGTTGCAGCCATTTGGGAAGTGAACCTGCAGATGGAAAATCTGTCTTTCCCTCCCTTCTCTCTGTCAACTTTTCAAGTTAATTAATTAATTAATTAAAATCTTGAAGAATGGGTAAGGCAAATTTACTGATACAGTTACGCAATTCTAAGAAACAAGGGCCAGTTTTTATAAAGTAGTGTTCTTTTTAGTTTTATTTTTGTCAATTCTTCAGTATAGCTACAACAGAACACTCCTTTCCCCAAAGAAAAACAATTTAAAAGTATTTAACATTTTCAGTCACTAACATGTAACAGAAATAGTATAGCTCAGTAAAGAAGATCAAGTAGGCCGGCGCCGCGGCTCACTAGGCTAATCCTCCACCTTGCGGCGCCGGCACACCGGGTTCTAGTCCCGGTCAGGGCGCCGGATTCTGTCCCCGTTGCCCCTCTTCCAGGCCAGCCCTCTGCTGTGGCCAGGGAGTGCAGTGGAGGATGGCCCAGGTGCTTGGGCCCTGCACCCCATGGGAGACCAGGAAAAGCACCTGGCTCCTGGCTCCTGCCATCGGATCAGCACGGCGCGCCGGCCGCGGCAGCCATTGGAGGGTGAACCAATGGCAAAGGAAAACCTTTCTCTCTGTCTCTCTCTCTCACTGTCCACTCTGCCTGTCAAAAATAAATTAATTAATTAATTAAAACCTTCTAAAAAAAAGACGAAGATTAAGTAGCTTTTGAAAATTAGAGTTAAAACCTATATAGGGGAGGCACTGTGGCACAGTGGGTTGGGCTGCCACCTGAGGCATCGGCATCTCATAGGGGCACCAGCATTTCTGATACAGATCTCTGCTGAAGTGCCTGGGAAGGTAGCACAGGATGACCTAAATTCTTAGGTCATCACATGAGAGAACTAGGTAAGAGTTCCTGGCTCCTGGCTTTGACCTGGTCCAGCAACAGCCATTGAAGCCACCTGGGGAGTGAACCAGCCAATGGAAGATCTCTCTCCATCTCTGTAATTATGCCTTTCAAATAAATAAGTAAACCTTTTAAGACAACAACAACAACAACAAAAACCCTTTATATAAAGCCTAGATGCAGAGGCAACCCAACAGCAATCAGCACATCTCATGCCCAGATGTTGGTTTCTAATATTCTTCTCCAAAATAAGTTACTACCACTTACTGAAAAAAATGGGTGGGGTGCTCCTAGGACTAGAGCTTCTAGCCTGGAACATCTTAAAATGCCAGACAGTCAGGAAGCACTTAAAGGAAAAAAATACAACCAAGAAACCAAAATCAAACTCCACAATGATGATGACATATGAGAGAAACATAGAAGACTATAATAGTTCCCAATGGCCAAAACAACAGCATGAATTAATACTGCATTATAATTAAAGTATAAAATTAATACCCATGGGCATATAATGAATAAATAAGAGATGAATCTGTTGCTCTTAAGGAGTCAAGATAATGTACGTAAATACTCCTTCAAAGAGGAGATGTGTAACTCCCTAATGCTCAAGGACTGGCTGTGTGCAGTCCTTCCTTTCTAACAGTTGCAATGGAGAAACCTGATAAACACCTCTTCAACCAGGTCAACCTCAACAATAAGTCATGCTGATGGAGCAAAATCCATAGCTCCACTCTAACTGTGGGGAAAAAATCATACAAAATAAGTGATCAGTACTCCTTGAACTGTAAAGATAACAACAACAACAACAAAAAAAAGCTTGCAAGATTATCACAACCCCAACAAGCCTATGGCAACCAGACGATTAAAGGTAATGGGGATTCTGATACAGGAAAAAAACTACGGTAAACTCAGTGAAATACAGACTTTAGTTAATAATGTATTTCAGTACTGGTTTATCAATTTTAACAATGTACCATACTAATGTACTGTGTGCAGGGAAAAGAGGATGCATGGAATATATGGATCTCTCCATAATATTCACAATTCTGATGTAAATCTGAACTGTTCTTAAAATAATGGTGTACCTTAGATTTATACAATCTTTCCAGCACTAAATCATAGTACAAATAACTTAGGTTATTTTAAAATATTTGTTGGATATTAACTGTGGTTGTGAGTGTGGACTGAGATAACAATAATACTGCTTGGATTTGAATCCAGTTCAGTCTAAACTGATTTTTACTCAATATGTGCTTTCCACGTAAACAATATTTAGCTAACATGGCCCGCCCTGACCAAAGTTATCATCACTGCTATCTTTGCCTTCCAACAAGAGAAAGCAAGACAAATAAGATCCAAGCAACCATAGCTTCTTGACACAAAATAGCCACAATCTAGTAATGAACAAATCATGTTGCTCAAGAAGGCTGGGAATAAGCCTGGTAAATAGACCTGCGCTCAGTCAAGGTAGGTTTCCTCTCCCAGGAACAGATGCAAGCAACAATGTGATGAATGCCTCCAAGCAAAGGGCAGGACGGTTTCTAAGAGCTGTCAGCCATTTCACATGATACAAATAATACCTGTTTATTTTTAATATTCAGATGAGACTAATACTATTTTCTATACACAAGCAAAGCTTATTGTAAAAAAAAGTAGCAAAATGAATAAAAACATGTGAAGATACTTTTAATAAAGATAACTGTGGTATGCTGTTCATTTTTTAAAAAGATTAAATGTTAAGATTTACAACTTCTTTCCTAGCAATGAATGCTTCTCAAATGAATATTCATGCAGCAATTTCAGTGGCTTTTACCATCTAAGACAGTCATTAAAGCTTGTCATCTTCGGCCAACGATGCCTCTGGCACTTCTAAATTATTAGATCTTAGTCTACATCTTGGAATGTTATAACAGCATCATAAAAAAGAGAAACAAGTTACCAGAATGAGTAATCAAAGGTCACAATTTTCAGCAAAAGCTCAGAATTTTATGTCACCTGTTTTTTCATACAAAACTATTAGACTTTTTCTTTGACCAGACAATACTTTAAAAGACAAAATTAAGTGAAACAAATTAAAAGACTGAGTGTAATTAGCTACAATTAACTAATGAAAGCTAAAGAGGTTACTTTTTAGCTTAAAATTTCTTAATTAAATTTTTAGAGTTGGATTAACTGTCACTATATCTAACACCAAACTTAATTTGGGACTGTGCCTCAGGCCATGCTATACAAATCCACATAGTATCCACATAGTATAGGATTATACAGAGGAAGGTTACCAGTATTTCTTGGATTAAATCAATGAGTGAATATGCTTGTGAAATTGTTCCCAATCAAGTGGCCCAGACAGAGAACCTTAATGTAAGCAACACAACCAACTTTTAAACCATCTTAAGTTTCAAAAATAAAAAAAATTAGGGGCCAGCATTGTGGTGTACAAGGTTAAACCCTCACCCATGACACCAACATCCTATATGGGTGCCAGTTCCAGATTCAGCTGTTCCACTTCCAAACCAGCTCCCTTCTAATGTACCTGGGAGAGTAGAAGAAGACGGAGCAAGTGTTTGGACTCCTGTCACCCATGTAGGAGACTTGGAAGAAGCTCCTGGTTTTGGCCTGGCCCATCCCCACCCGTTGTGGCCATTTGAGGAATGAATCAGCAAATGGAAGATTGATCTCTCTCTTTCTCTCTCTCTCTCTGCCTTTAAAATAAATTTTTAAAAATAAAAATAAAACAATTTTTAAAAGGTATTTACTCTGAGGGACCACGTCAAAGACAAGACTCTAAATAAAAGAAACTACTAAACAGTCCACCTTCAAGACACTGTTCCACACATTTGGAGTTTCATGTTATACAGTTCAAAGCTCAGGGAAGTACACCTGACTAGCAAGCTTGAGTTGCATGCTTACCACAGAGGATCTAGGCTGACAATTATACCAATCCTTTATCTAAAGGTGGAGGAGAAGTTATCCAAAGCAAACATGGGAATATTACTTCCAGGGGAGGGGAGCATGGCTGTTGAGCAGGCATAAACACAGATATCCATAGGACTGGCATTGTGGCGTAGCGAGTAAAGCCGCTGCCTGCAGCCTGCCATGTCAGCATCCCATATGGGTACCAATTCGAGTCCCAGCTGCTCCACTTCTTATCCAGCTCTCTGCTATGGCCTGGGAAAGCAGTAGAAGATGGCCCAAGTGCTTGGGCTCCTGCATCTTTGTGGGAGCCCTGAAGGAAGCGCCTAGCTTCAGATTGGCACAGCTCTGGTCATTGCAGCCATCTGGGGAGTGAACCAACAGATGGAAGACCTCTCCCTCTATTTGCTTCTCTTTAACTCTGCCTTTCAAATAAATAAATAAATTTTTAATTAAAAAAAATGAGAAGAAGAAGAAACACAGATACCCACTGTAATGTGGAAGAAGCAGGGGATGGGAATAACTAACAGAGACAGTGGTATGCATTTTACACTTCATCTATTTGATTCAATTCTTCAAACAACCTTGTAAGGAAGGTATGCTATCAGCTGCATTTTACTGCAGTTAAAATTGGAGTTCATGGAGTCAAATTTACTTACCTAAAATCACATGGAATGAAATCTAGGTCTTTATATTTTCTTCTACCTCAGTCCCAACAAAATGTTTTTTTATCAAAGCACCATCTCAAACACTGAGTTCACCCACAGACTTAGAAGCATCTCTTACAACAGAGACTTGCTGCTCTCATTTTAACCAAGTTCTTTCACAAAATATACACAAATCCTTTTCAACCAATAAAAACATGTTATTTGCACACTTGTATATCTAAGGCTTCCTTGGCTAACAATAGAATACATCAATACAGTAACAAATACAATTCTTAGAGAAACATTAAGGAATTTGCTCATCTCTGCAAGCTCAGAATGGCATTCTAGCTAAGCCTATCAGTCCATGTATATAGCACCACTAACAGGGGATACCAGGAGAGAATGTGGACACATACATGGGCACACACATGCAATCAGTTTATTATTTGGGTCACTATATCTGTAACCTAAGCAGATGGGATATGCGTTTTATGTGGAATATTTAATTAGACCATCAGGAATGTGGCAGTACCAGCTGTTATGGCCTGCTGACCTTGGTAAAGAAGGAGCTATCAGCAAAAGGATGACAATGTTCGGATGGAACTCAGAAATGGAGTCTGTTTAAGAACATTTTCAGTTGCTCTAACTCTCATACATGGCAACCAAGAAACCAAAACTTTAAATAGTAACCTGGTTCTCATCATTTACCTTCAAACCTGCTAGGTTTATTAAAAAATTTAAATGATTCATACTCAAATACATCAAAAATCTCTGGAAATGGGTACTTACATAGAGAAATATTAATGATTGTTATTTCTAGATGGTAAGTTTATGGTTGATTTTTATTTAATTCTTTTTCTTAACATTAATTTCTGTAATATACTTTTATGATTTGAAGTATTTAATTTTAAAAACCAGTGACTTATACACATATAAATCCTGTTTTATAGTGCCCAAGTTCCTGAAACACTGCCTTATAAAACTATTTCTCCTTATAAATAGAGCAACTCCATTCTTTCTCATCAGTATATGTGCAATTATTCATTCTTCTCATCTGACCTCTCCTACTGGACAATGAAACTTGCTCATCTCTTAGTACCTAGATCTTCCTCTATCCTAGTTTGAAGACTGTTACAGCAAATCCCAGGCTGGGCCTTGACCTGCCTACAAGAGTTCTACTTGAACAAAGTCAACGTCACATTTTTCTCAGATGGTTTCCCAAAGACTTCCCACTTTAAATTCCTCTACCCACTGCCTTTTCTCAAACCATCAAGATGTGAAGTACTAAATGCAGCCTCAGAAAGTCAATTCTTCCTCAAAAGCAGTATTTCTTGACAACAAGAACTTCTGGGTCTCATATTACCTACTGAATTCCAAACCTCTTCCCTTTGTCCTAACAAATCCCTCTGTGTTTCTCTCTCACTGGGTCTTCAGTTAAATTAATTCAATACACATTCATGGAGCTTTCAGCCAGATATGTGCAATATATGGAGATTCTAGCAACAATTAGGCATAGTTCCTGCCCTGTCAATTACCCTCTGTCTTCCCGTGGCCACTAGGATCCTCTGTTATTAGTTTGCTAGGGCTGCCATGATAAAATAACACAGACTGGTGGCTGAAGCCACACTGAAATTTTCCCTTACCAATGGAGGCTGGAAGCCCAAGGTAAACTCATCTGCAGGTTTAGTTTCCACAGAGGTCTCCCTGCTTGGTTTGAGGAGTCCTGTTCTTGTGGCCTCTTTACATACCCATCCCTCTTTGCATGTGTAGCCCTGGTGTCTCTTCCTTGTCTTAATAGGACAATGATGCCTCATTTTAATTTCAACACCTCTTTTAAGGACCTAATTCTGAATACATTTACATTCTTACAGCATTAGGATTTCCACAAAAAAATCTGAGCAATCCAAAATTCAGTCCATAACCCCTCCCCCTCTGCCAGTTTCTCAGGTCCTGGCTCTTCTCCCTAAAAAAGGCCCTGGCCTGAAGCGCTGGCATCCCATATGGGCACTGGTTTGAGACCTGGCTGCTCCACTTCCAATCCAGCTCTCTGCTATGGCCTGGGAAAGCAGTGGAAGATGACCCAAGTCCTTGGGCCCCTGCACCAGCTTGGGAGACCCTGAAGAAGCTCCTGGCTCCTGGCTTTGAATCAGCAAAGCTCCAGCTGTTGTGGCCAATAGGGGAGTGAACCAGCGGATGGAAGACCTTTCTTCCTCTCTCTCTTTCTCTCTGCCTCTCCTCTTTCTCTGTGTAACTCTTTCAAATAAATAAATAAACCTTAAAAAAAAAAAAAAAGAAAGAAAGAAAGAAAGAAAGAAAGAAAGAAAGAAAGAAAGAAAGAAACATTCTCAAATCCCTTCCATATTTAAAGCAGCAACCACTGGCTTCTAGTCCAGACCCCCCTGTTGTTCTGTATACCTGCTTACCTTCTCTATCAAGATGTACAAATACCCTGAACCAGGAGTCTCAATATCAAACACAGAGGGACCACGCCAATCATGAGCGGGCCTGGAAGAAAACCAGAGAACACCAGTCCCATCTAACGGCACAAGCCGCCACTGTCAGTCAGATATGAACTCTGATCCCAGGACATCCTGTTCTTCTGCCTTTTTTTTTTTTTTTTTTTTTTTTGACAGGCAGGAGTGGACAGTGAGAGAGAGAGACAGAGAGAAAGGTCTTCCTTTGCCGTTGGTTCACCCTCCAATGGCCGCCGCGGCCAACGCGCTGCAATCAGCGCACCGCGCTGATCCGATGGCAGGAGCCAGGTACTTCTCCTGGTCTCCCATGGGGTGCAGGGCCCAAGCACTTGGGCCATCCTCCACTGCACTCCCTGGCCACAGCAGAGAGCTGGCCTGGAAGAGGGGCAACCGGGACAGAATCCGGCGCCCCAACCGGGACCAGAACCCGGTGTGCCGGCGCCGCAAGGCGGAGGATTAGCCTAGTGAGCCGCGGCGCCGGCCTGTTCTTCTGCCTTTCAAGAGAACCTAGAATTCAGTTCATTTATGAGCAATTTCCCAAGTTTTATGTCCTAGTAACAAAGAAAACTGTAAGGTGGCCAAATCAAACAGACCTATAACCTCTTCATTTTTTTTTTTAACTTCTTTTCCTGTCCTCTCTTAAATTCCCTTTCCTATTTCTGAAGCTATCATTCATTCCTCCCATTTACAAAATCAGGTTCCATTACACCAATTCCTTTTCCTACACCCCACTGAAATATCTATTACTGAAGTTCCTATGCATTACCTATTATCCTTCCCTCCCAATGTACACTCCTTTTTAGTTCTGTGATTCCAATGCTTAGCACTGTGTCTGGCATACTAGTCTCAAAAAAACGATTACTACAATGGCCGGCGCCGCGGCTCACTAGGCTAATCCTCCGCCTTGCGGCGCCGGCACACCCAGTTCTAGTCCCAGTTGGGGTGCCGGATTCTGTCCCGGTTGCCCCTCTTCCAGGCCAGCTCTCTGCTGTGGCCAGGGAGTGCAGTGGAGGATGGCCCAGGTGCTTGGGCCCTGCACCCCATGGGAGACCAGGAAAAGCACCTGGCTCCTGGCTCCTGCCATCGGATCAGCGCGGTGCGCCGGCCGCAGCGTGCCGGCCTCGGCGGCCATTGGAGGGTGAACCAACGGCAAAGGAAGACCTTTCTCTCTGTCTCTCTCTCTCACTGTCCACTCTGCCTGTCAAAAAAATTAAAAAAAATAATAAATAAATTAAAAAAAACAACGATTACTACAGAAACAACTGGCTTATCTCTTTAGAATCATCTGAATGCAGTGAAAGTGCTACAAAAAAGAATCTTCCCTTGAATAATTTTATGAAAGTTCAACACTTACTTACCTGTTTATTTACTTTACTTTACATTCTTTTAGGATGAAGCCTGTCATGTCATTTATATACTCTTAAATGTTTGACAGATTAAAATCATTTTCCCAAGTATAAAGTTCAGTTTCTTGAGGGGTAAATTCTGACATCATGAAGTTTTGAAGCTCTTTCATTGCAGAGCAGTATGAGGGGGGATGGGTTTCTCTCCTAGAGTTCTGTCTCAGAACATGTCTATTACAACGATGTTCTGCCTAAGTACATCTCTCCATAGGAAAAGGGGAAGATGGGGGTTGTATATAATTTCATACATCTCTGTTTTTGTTCAATTCCTGCCTAACAGGAATCAGACAAGAAAATCAAGCTTGACTACACGTTATCCCAAGATGCTTTTATAAATCTTCATTTCCTCTTCTCTAAAATGGGAATAATATTAAATTACAACCTACAAAGTTTGAGAAGATATTCAATGTAAGTGATATGACCCATTACTCATCATTATACCTTCACTTCAATTTCCAAAAGAAAAACAAGGTACCCACATACTAGAACTAAAAGCTCAGCTAATGTTTTCACATCAAACTTACTGCTTATTCCTGGTACAGCATTTGTGACTAAGGATCAGATTTTCTACTGAGAGTCTTGCCTGAAACAATATTCTACTCTTAGAACAATTTCAGTTATATCTGGAAATAATAAGAGAACAGAATAGCCATAAAATCTATTTTACAAAAATCTGGAAACATTTAAAACTAAAATTAAATTAATAAAGAAAAACAAAAACAATCTAGATGATATGCCACATGCAAACAGGAGGGAAAACCTATACTGGAAGCATTATTCCCCATAAACCAACATGACATTCTTTTGTAAGAAGAGGAGTTCTGAGTTATCTCAAGTAGAAGCAACAAGAAATGTGTAGGCAAGTGAACTTTCTAATAAATGAAACAGGTATGCAGTGACACTGAAGGTCAGAGAGATATAACAAATAGAGTTAGGATCACATGGAAAGCTCTAATGATATCAAAAGCCACACAAAGACAACAGAAGAAAATTCTGCACAGAATCTATACACTTGAAATAAAGATTCAAAGTATTATTTTTCTTGTGCTATAAATGTAAAACAAGCAAAATCAATAACCAATTTTATTTCTAGATTTTTATCCAATGTACTGCATAAAGGCAATTTGGGCACTGCCTCAACAGAATTCCTAACTCAGCATCTTCTCAGACAAGTAAATTTGTCATTCTGACCAATACATAAATAATCACACTGTGGCAAAAAGAGCATTTTAATTTTACTGCTTTAATAAAACACAGAAAATGTCAGGAAAACCTTAATACTCCAGCCGCTTTAGAATGGGTATATTAAATTTTAATCTAGTTTAGAAACTATACATAATTTCAGCTGATTTGGTAACTACAAAAAGCCAAAATCATAGTAATATAATCCATAGTAAACTGTCTATTCACTTTTCAGAAACAGTGATTCGTCCAAAGTGCTGGCAGACTCAGGAGCTCGCTGAAGGGAAAAAAAAAAAATGAGCTCCCTAAACATTTCATCACAGGGCATTAGCAGGAAATGCCATGATATATCACAGCACAGAAGGCAGGTTTTAGAGCCTCAGACTGCCAAAAATGCGCACCATGAGTAGTAACTTTCATAAACACAATGCATATCAGACATACAAATGAGACTTAAGTTATCTGCCATAATCAGGCTATATGAATAGGGAAAACCATACATGAAATGTCACAAAATATGAATTCCTGCATATGTTGCTCATATGCTGACTATTCTTTCATTTTTTTAAAAAAATATTTATTTATTCATTTGAAAAGCAGAGTTACAGACAGAGAAAGGTAGAAACAAGAGAGAAATGTCTTCTAATCTGTTGGTTCACTCTACAAATAGCTGCAACAGCCAGAGTTGCATCCATCTGAAACCAGGAGCATCTTCCGGGTCTCCCATGTGGGTGCAGGGGCACAAACACTTGGGCCATCTTTCACTGCTCTCTCTAGCCATTAGCAGAGAGCTGGATCAGAAGTGGAGCAGCTGGGTCTTGAACCACCACCCATATGGGATGCAGGCACAGCAAGCAGAGGGTTAACCTATGCCACATCACCGATCCCTGCTCTTCTCTTTGAAATCAATATTTACTACCCTCAAATACCCATTACTTATTATCTGGATGTATGTTTCTCATAACTAACTATAATGGATCTTTTTGTTTACAATGCATATTTTGATATTCATTATTGGTCATCATTAATCTCATTTTGTAAACCTTACGATCTCTCAGAGCTCCAAGATGTAACTCCAAAGAATAATAATAACTCTTATTCCCATGTAAAAGACAACATTAAGACAGCGCTGCGGCTCACTTGGCTAATCCTCCGCCTGCGGCATCAGCACCCTGGGTTCTAGTCCTGGTTGGGGTGCCGGATTCTGTGCCAGTTGCTCCTCTTCCAGTCCAGCTCTCCCCTGTGGCCCGGGAAGGCAGTGGAGGATGGCCCAGGTGCTTGGGCCCTGCACCCCATGGGAGACCAGGAAAAGCACCTGGCTCCTGCCTTCGGATCAGCGCGGTGCACCGGCCGCAGCGCGCTGGCCACGGCGGCCATTGGAGGGTGAACCAACGGCAAAGGAAGACCTTTCTCTCTCTCTCTCTCTCTCTCTCTGCCTGTCAAAAATAAAATAAAATAAAATAAAATAAAATAAAATAAAATAAAATAAAATAAAATAAATAAAAAGACAACATTAGGAAAAGGTCAACTGAATGAGGCACTACTAAAGACAGGTCATACAGAAAACAAAGCACATTGTAGGAACAGGACCCAAGGGAAAGGGCCATGCGTGGTCATATTTGCCAAGCATACTTGTATGACGAGTAGAAGAAAGGACATCCAAGGAAAGACTGCAAGAAATAAACAACTAAAAGATAAAGATGGGGCTGGTGCTGTGGCACAGTAGGTTAATCCTCCACCTGTGTTGATGGCATCCCAAATGGGCTCCAGTTTTAGTCCCAGCTGCCCTTCTTCCGATCCAGCTCTCTGCTATGGTCTGGGAAAGCAGCAGAAGATGGCCCAAGTCCTTGAGGCCCTGCACCCACGTGGGAGACTGCAGGAGGGTCCTGGTTTCTGGCTTCAGATCAGCTCGGTTCCACCATTGCAGCCATTTTGGGAGTGAACCAGAGGATCGAAGACCTTTCTCCTTCTCTGTCTCTCTCACTATCTGTAACTCTACCTCTCAAATACACAAATAAAAAATTTTTTAAAATTTAAAAAATAGCTCTAAAATCTACAAGATTACAGGAACTAAAGGACGTGAAAGATGATTTTTCATTTCTAAGTGGAAGAAAGAAAAATAAATCATATGTGCCTGATAAAGGAAGCTTTGCTTAGGAAAGCTTTCTTTCTTTTTTTAAAAGATTTTATTTATTTATTTGAGAGGTAGAGTTACAGACAGTGAGAGGAACAGACAGAGAGAAAGATCTTCCTTCCAATGGTTCACTCCCCAGAGGGCCGCTACGGCCAGAGTTGTGTGGATCCAAAGCCAGGAGCCAGGTGCTTCTTCCCGGTCTCCCACGCAGGTACAGGGGCCCAAGGATTTGAGCCATCTTCAACTGCTTTCCCAGGCCACAGCAGGAAGCTGGACTGGAAGAGGAACAGCTGGGACTAGAACTGGCACACATATGGGATGCCGGCACCACAGGCAGATTAACCCACTGTGCTATGGCGCCAGCCCCAAGAAAGCTTTCTTTTAAAGTTATCTTTCTGGCAGATAAATTTTTACTATATTATTCAATCTCAAGTTTTCACAGGAATCATGTTAACAAGACAGAGACTGGACCAAGTAAAGAACTTGGGAAACAGTAAATTTGGGCAGTTACTGTTCTGCATTAACAAAACACAGAAAAAGTTGATACAAACTGCCAAATAAATCTACAGGCTCAAAACTTCAAAAAATGAAAAGTGACAGGAAAGAATATTCCTCACTAGCAAAGTCATACTGGGAGACAAGCTGGGAAAACAGGTGAGAAGCTGTGTCAAACAACACACTCTTGGCTAACAACAGAAAAGGGTGCGTGAACAGCAAGGGACAAAACCAAAACACCTATCTGATGTTTGATTTTTTGAGAGAATCCACGCTTGCCTTCATGCCATGGAAATCAACCATTAAGAATAAAGGATGCTCCAGGGATGAACCAAAGCAAATGGACTGCAAGTACTAAATATGTGAGCCAAGGATATTTTCTGTTCTAAAGAAAGTACTATATCTAACGTCAGAGGAGAGATCAGTATTTTAGGCAAAATTAATTAAAAATGACTCATACCTAGACAAAACAAAATTCAATTAAAACATTACAGAGGCCAGCGCCACAGCTCACTAGGCTAATCCTCCGCCTAGCGGCTCCGGCACACCGGGTTCTAGTCCCGGTCGGGGCGCCGGATTCTGTCCCAGTTGCCCCTCTTCCAGGCCAGCTCTCTGCTATGGCCAGGGAGAGCAGTGGAGGATGGCCCAAGTGCTTGGGCCCTGCACCATATGGGAGACCAGGAGAAGCACCTGGCTCCTGCCATTGGATCAGCGCGGTGCGCCGGCCGCAGTGTGCTGGCCTCGGCGGCCATTGGAGGGTGAACCAACGGCAAAGGAAGACCTTTCTCTCTGTCTCTCTCTCTCACTGTCCACTCTGCCTGTCAAAAAAAAAAAAAAAGAAAAAAAAGAAAAAAAGAAAACATTACAGAAAAAAAGATGCTATGAACTTATAGGCAGGACTGGCATGGAGAAGTCAACACAGGTTTGCTGTAAATGAACAAGTCAGGCTGGCCTTAGACTTTCCCTCTGCAAAAGGACAATAGTAAAAGAATGGCATGACAAAGACAGTTTTCATTTTCTTATGAAACCAAAACAATGATTCCAAATTCTCATAGTGAGCAGCACTGTAGAGTAGTGGGTAAAGCCACCGCCTGCAACATATCCCATATGCATGCTGGTTTGTGTCCCAGCTCTTCACTCCACTTACAATCCAGCTCCCTGCTAAAGCACTTGGGAAAGCAAGTACTTGGGACCTTACCAACTATGTTGGAGACCTGGATGGAATTCCTGGCTCCTGACTTTAGCCTGTCCCAGCCCTGGTAGTTGCAGCCATTTGGGAAGTGAACCAGCAGATGGAAGACACTCTCTCTCTCTCTCTCTCTCTCTGTCTCTTTAATTCTGCTTTTCAGATTAATAAATAAACCTTTTTTTTTAAGTCAGTGAACTAAACTGATATTTTATGTCTTAATGTTGTAGTTGTAAAGATTTAGAAAATTTACCACTTAGACCAAAATTCCGTGTGTGTGTGTGTGTGTGTGTGTGTGTGTCTACTCATACAGAGGGGAAACTATAGGGAAACAGTGCTTCACAGCATGAACTCTGCACAGTTACTAATTTATTAGAGTCCTGGTTCCAGAAGCTTTGCAGCCACAAACAAGTTATTTTAACTCTTGGTGCATGTAATTCTTCATCTATACAGAGGCCACAATAATGGAATCTACCTCAGAGAACATGGAGATTAACCCACATACAGAACTTAGTAAATAACTAATAGATGTTGGCCATCACTATTGTTATCATTCTGCCAATCAGATAAAAATAACTAGAAAATACTGGAATTTGTAGTTCTGTAGTTCTAATGAACAATGACAGAAAAACGGTCAAGTGGAAATAATAGTTGTAGGAGTCAGCACTGTGGGGACTAGGTTAAGCCTCCACCTCCATTGCCAGCATCCCATATGGGCACTGTTTCATTTCCCAGCTGCTCCTCTTCCAAACCAGCTCTTGGCTTATGGCCTGGGAAAGCAGTGGAGAATGGCCCAAGTTTTTTGGCCTCTACATGCATGTGGGACACCTGGAAGAATTTTCTGGCTCCTGGCTTCAGGTAGGCCCAGTTCCAGCCATTGTAGTCATTTGAGGAGCGAACCAGTGGATGGAAGACATTTCTCTCTGTCTCTCCTTCTTCCAAAATAGATAAAATGTTTTTTAAAAAAAGTCAAAAATAATGAAAGCCAAAAAAAAAGGTTGTAGAATGTGATGATGTGATGAAGGTAAAAGCCATTCCTAAGCAAAGAAAATTTTCAAAAATGTTAAAATTCACAATATGATTTTAGAAGACAATTTAGAAATTGGTGGCAGAAAAATAAAGACAGCTTTTAAAAATACTTAGTTCTTACATTCATAGTTAGATTTAACTTCTAATGACTGAATTGGGGTTGAATTTCACCAACAGAAATACATAAAATATATGGAAATTTGTTTTCTCTTTTTTTGTACAAGTAGCTACCAACTATCTACAAAAAAAAATATTTACTAGCTGGTGCTCCACAGAAAAAGTTATCTAGGCCCTGTTTTTGGGAAAGAGAGAAAGACATCTATAAGCTAAGAAAAAAATAATGGCTCTGGGATCATGGGGATCACGGAAAAGAAATGCAACAGAGAACTACATTAATTTTAGCACATATAGTCAGTAAGATTTTTTTTAATTAATTAATTTATTTATTTATTGACAGGCAGAGTGGACAGTGAGAGAGAGAGAGAGAGAGAGAGAGAAAGGTCTTCCTTTTTCCATTGGTTCACCCCCCAGTGGCCACTGTGGCCGGCGCACTGTGCTGATCCGAAGCCAGGAGCCAGGTGCCTTTCCTGGTCTCCCACACAGGTGCAATAAAACCATGTTTATGAAGAAGTTTTAATGAAATACCATGATTTAACATGATAATTTTTAAAATTTATTTGACAGAGTTAGATAATGAGAGAGAGAAAGAGACAGAGAGAAAGAGAAAGAGACATAGAGAAAGGTCTTCCTTTTCTGTTGGTTCACCCCCAAGATGGCCGCTAAGGCTGCGTGCTGCGCTGATCCGAAGCCAGGAGCCAGGTGCTTCCTCCTGGTCTCCCATGCGGGTGCAGGGCCCAAGCACTTGGGCCACAGCAGAGAGGTGCAACCGGGACTAGAACCTAGTGCCCATATGGGATGCTGGCGCCGCAGGCGGAGGATTAACCAAGCGAGCCATGGCACCAGCCCTAACATGATAAAATTTTTAATGGCCTATAAAATGTTATATATGAGTATAATACCAATTATATAATATAGAAAAACCATATAAGGGCCGGCGCCGTGGCTCACTAGGCTAATCCTCCACCTAGCGGTGCCGGCACACCGGGTTCTAGTCCCGGTCGGGGCGCCGGATTCTGTCCCGGTTGCCCCTCTTCCAGGCCAGCTCTCTGCTGTGGCCAGGGAGAGCAGTGGAGGATGGCCCAGGTGCTTGGGCCCTGCACCCCATGGGAGACCAGGAAAAGCACCTGGCTCCTGCCATCGGATCAGCGCGGTGCTGGCCGCAGCGCGCCGGCCGCGGCGGCCATTGGAGGGTGAACCAACGGGAAAGGAAGACCTTTCTCTCTGTCTCTCTCTCTCACTGTCCACTCTGCCTGTCAAAAAATTAAAAAAAAAAAAAAAAAAAAGAAAGAAAAACCATATAAGAAAAATGCAGTATCTGCTATGGGGTAAAATAAGGATAAATCAGTCTTTAAAAAAAAGTTATTGATTTTAAAGGCAGAATTACAGACAGGCAGAGGCAGAGAGAGAGAGTTAGAAAGGTCTTCCATCTGCTGGTTTACTCCCAAAATGGCCACAACGGCTGGAGCTGAGCAGATCCAAACCAGGAGCTTCCTCCAGGTCTCCCACACGGGTTCTGGGGCCCAAGGACATGGGCCATCTTCTACTGCCTTCTCAGGTCATAGCAGAGAGCTAGATCAGAAGAGGAGCAGCTGGGACTCAAACCAGTGCCCATAT
This sequence comes from Oryctolagus cuniculus, assembly GCF_964237555.1. Taxonomy (NCBI): domain Eukaryota; kingdom Metazoa; phylum Chordata; class Mammalia; order Lagomorpha; family Leporidae; genus Oryctolagus; species Oryctolagus cuniculus. The sequence continues at coordinate 66,152,845 of NC_091444.1, forward strand.
GGGATGCCAGCACCGTAGATGGCAGCTTTACCTGCTACTCCACAGTACAGGCCCCAGGATAATTTTTTTATAGATACTTTTTCTAGATTCTTCCCCATTTTCTAAAATGGGTATGCATTACCTTTGTAATCAAGGAGAAAAATCATAGTATTTTTTGAAATGATTGACTGCCAAGTACTGGAATGCAACTTTTATCTTTTGTTAGCATCTTTGTTCAAGTACAAATCCAGCCTTTTAATACAATTAATTATGAATGGATACTTAGGAAAAGTTTGGAGCATTTTATAAGCTACTCAAGCATTAACTCACAGAGCAAGAAATGTGTAATTTCCAGGGTTACTGAGACGGGCAATCAGTGATTGTCCTATCTCTGTTTATTAAGTCAGGCTACATGCCACAACACTGTCTCATTTAAATGCAGTTAAACCTATGCACTTCTTCATGACATTCACTCCAAGAAAAGGCAATCAGGTCAAACTTCCCAGATGACTCTCAAGCCCAGTTTATTGAATCATTTATCCTTCAAGATGTGAAGTGCAAATGTAAGCCCAGCTATTTGAGAGATGTCATGTTTCATTAGAAAAAATTATTTCCTTATGAATCTGTAATATCAAAAGTCCTAAGAGACTTGAAGCATTCTTAAACAGCATATTGCTTACACAGGGTATTTCAGAAAGCAGAAAAACTGAATTAAAAGATAAGTTTAATTTGGCACAAAAAATTGAAATTCATGCACGTTTTTTTCATAACACATTTCCATGAACTTTTGAAGACCCCTTGTATCTTGTTGTAAAGCCTTTTCATAGACAAACCTCTCTAGCTTTATAAAGAAAATATAAAGGAAAATCAATTCAGTACTCAAAAATTCAGGAAATTCAGGCAACAAGGAACTCTTTAGGTATGTATAAAATAAGAATATACTTTGTTTTGTGCCTATATGTATAAAGTAATTCCAGAATGATAGCTCTCTTTACCTCACAGGCTAAATGAAAGTACAGCTACCCTTCTGTATGTTCATTTTGTTTCTGCAACAGAGCTACTCCAAGAGCCATAATAATGCCAGCAAATTAAACCAGGGACATTCAAAAGGCCCAGGCACTGTGAATAAGACTGAGGCTTTTCTACTGACTTCACATGGTGCTATGTATTACTGGGGAGGTAATATAACTATAAAAATGCATGTAGATGCTTAATCTGAAACAAATCTAAATATGTAGATAGTTCTCACTAACACTTGGTTGATAATGGAGTCAAATATTCACATAGTTCATTTCTAGAGAATTACTGCACTTTCCCAGTACTTACAAGTCACTTATGCCTTTCAACTTATTTAAAAGGTTCAGTAATAATTCCTCAAATATTCATTGCATGTCAGGTTCTAAATGCTGAATTTCTGGATGCAAATACACAGCCCTTATTAGGGCTAATGGAAGTTACATATTTGCACCAAGGAAGAGTATACATTAAAACAACTGTTCTCGGCTTTTCACCGGGCAATTGCATTGCATTTTCTCTTTTCTATAATATAAAAATGCATTGCTATTTATGCAAAATCATTCAGGTGTTGCAAGCACGTCTCTAAAATCTAAGAATGCATTATCCAAAACCAACTAAAGTCATTTTTTGACTCATCATCATTCAAGCTGAATTAATAATACGAAACAGCATGTGGGATGAAGGCAAACCAAGTGCAGAGAAACACTAAAATCCCTTTCCACTCAAGCATAATTCACTTTGATCTTTACTACCGGATTCAGCTAAAGGTCAAACCATATACAATGGTTTAGATTCAGGAAATATATTATTTCACTGTTGAGTATAGTCTGAAATGAGGGCAACTAATTTAAAAGTGGAAGCAATTTGGAAAACATAAACGTAATGAAAAATGTCTCCATTATAATGCATATAAATTAAGTTCCATTATTGATTACTGCCAACATTTTATATCTCCCCACTCATACTGGTAATCCCTTTAGTACAACTTAATTTTCTTGATATTTTGTCATATAAATTCAATGAACATCATTCCAGTGAGAGACCAAGAATAAGGACAAACATGGTTGTGATGACAAGTTACAGATTCTAGTAACATTTGAACAGTTCTCAGTGTATGAGTTACCTGCAAGTCATTTAGCCTGATACATCGAATGGTTAACAAACTAATATGAGCCTCAAGGAGAGGCTTTCTCTGAAGGGAGGAAGGATCCTCCACTGTGATACGGCCTTGACTAAACAAGTTCAGAATCGGTGAACTCAAGGGGCTTCCATAGCCTAGACAGCTCATAGCAAGAGTCTCGGGTGATTGCTGACGTCATAAATAAGAGTACCAATTGTTAATCAACAACAGGAGTCACTGGGTACATGCTCCCCACGTGGGATCTCTGTCCTTAATGTGTTTTACTATGAAACTTAAAAACAACACTACTAGTCGAACAATACCCTATACCTTGTGTGGTTGTGAGTGCAGCCTGTTGAAATCCTTGCTTAGTATATACTAAGTTGATCTTCAGTATATGAAGGTGATTGAAAATGAAACTCGATGAAGGGCGGGATGGGAGAGGGAGTGGGAGAGGGGAGGGCCACGGGAGGGAGGGAGGTTGGGGGGGGAGCCACAACAATACACAAGTTGCACTTCGTAAATTCACATTTATTAAATAAAAAAATAACTATATAACAAACAAACAAAAAAAGAACTTAATACTTTACCCTTTTAGTATTTTTTATGTTCTACTTAAAACTATTGGATGAACTCTGTAATTAATACACAATTACTCTAGCTGTTTAATTAATGCTATAACTAGTACTCAAATAGTATTTTACACTTTGTGTTTCTGTGTGGGTGTAAACTGTGGAAATCTTTACTTAATATATGCTAAATTGATCTTCTGTATATAAAGATAATTGAAAATGAATCTTGATGTGAATGGAAGGGGAGAGGGAGTGGGAGAGGGGAGTGTTGTGGGTGGGAGGGAAGTTATGGGGGGGGGGCTATTGTAATCCATAAGCTGTACTTTGGAAATTTATGTTCATTAAATAAAATATAAAAAAAAACTAATATGAGCCATGTATTATTCGGTATTACTAGTTTGCATAATGCCAAGATCTTGAAGGCCAACATTAAAACCAAAATTGGGATTTGGGGCAAATTTGACTGGAAAAAGAAAAAAAGATTTATCATTTTCAAAATTGTATAAGCAACAATTACTTGCTAATTTATGTAAATACTTTACAGGGATACAAGGTTTTAGTAAAGGATAGGCCAGGTTCACAATTGATTAATCACTGAAACATTTCAGCTATGGAGTGAAAAAACAGGTAACTCAGTAGTTCAGGTGTTCCCCTGCTGATTTGTTTTTTGTTTTGAATTAAAAGCAATTTCAAACTTCAGTCATCGGGATCTGTACTGCAGAGGACTTGCAATGAGATTTACTTACTTTTATGTATTTTCATTTCTTCTGTTGAGTGAGTCCCAAGCAGTGATGCTATACTGCCCTTCAATACCTCTCTGAGGGACATACACAGCCCAGTCTCAGGACTAACCCAAACTAGTCTAATTCTATAGAATCAAAAGCAATTCCAAGATGGAGAGCTTAAGAATTAAGCTGGGAATGACACAGACTGAACACATAAAAATCACTGCAAGTAGTTTCCCCATTACTAAATTAAAACTGACAAGTGACATCTTGCCTGGTAACTCTAATGAAATCTGCACTAAACTGTTTGCCTCAGTTTTCTCAGGAGTAGTTTCTCTACCACCAGTATTATCACCTGGGGGACTTTATGAAATGTATATTCCTGGCCGGAGCTGTGGCTCACTAGGCTAATCCTCCACTTTGCGGCGCCGGCACACCAGGTTCTAGTCCTGGTCGGGGCGCCGGATTCTGTCCCAGTTGCTCCTCTTCCAGGCCAGCTCTCTGCTGTGGCCAGGGAGTGCAGTGGAGGATGGCCCAAGTGCTTGGGCCCTGCACCTACATGGGAGACCGGGAGAAGCACCTGGCTCCTGGCTTCGGATCAGAGTGGTGCGCTGGCCGCAGCACGCCAGCCGCAGAGGCCATTGTGGGGTGAACCAATGGAAAAGAAAGACCTTTTTCTCTGTCTCTCTCTCTCTGTCAATGTCCATTCTGTCTGTCAAGAGAGAGAGAGAGAGAGAGAGAGAGAGAGAGAGAAAATGTATATTCCTGAATTGCCTTCTAGACCTCTGGTAATAGGATAACCAAGTGGGTTGAGAAATCTTTTAACAAACTGCCCCAGAAATTCCCATTGCCCTACAGCTTCACAGTCACATACTAGGAGGAAGGCCCAAGAGGCTCTTCATTACATCATCTCGGCATTGCTGCAATGGTTTTTAGCACCCCACCTACAGTATACATGTCAGTGACACAAACACAAGTGAGATACCAAACTCTTAAGGGCAGTAAGCGTTCTTGAGAATTCACTAAATCAGTATGTGGCCATACACATGAATGAACGGATAAATGAATGAACAGGAACATTAATGATTTTTTTGAAATAAAAGAATTCTGATTCTTTTAGAATTAGCTCTACATGGCTGGCGTCGTGGATCACTTGGCTAATCCTCCACCTGCGGCACCAGCACCCTGGGTACTAGTCCTGGTTGATCTTCTTCCAGTCCAGCTCTCTGCTGTGGCCCAGGAGGGCAGTGGAGAATGGCCCAAGTGCTTGGGTCCCTGCACCAGCATGGGAGACATGGAGGAAGTACCCGGTTCCTGGCTTCGGATTGGCACAGTGTCGGCCGTAGCGGCCATTAGGGGAGTGAATCAATGGAAGGAAGACCTTTCTCTCTGTCTCTCTCTCTCTCACTGTCTAACTCTGCCTGGCCAAAAAAAAAAAAAAGAATTAGCTTTACACATCTATCCACAACTCTATAAAAATCTCCCAAATGCTCCAAATTTCTTATTCTATAGATCTAGCCATACGATTTTAACCTCTCAAATACTGTCACACAAAGTTGAGAGAAAAGAGGAAACATGAGACTCCAATCTGGATTTCTTGCACCACAGCACTGCACTGCTCTCTGCCTTGCACGGCATCCTGGCAGACACCACCACTGTCCCCAGCACATCTGCTGTAAAAGCTGTTGCTTAGCAACAGCAATCAATGCTGTGCTTCCTCTTTACCATTTTCCTCAAGATTGAGACACTGTTTCATTGACCAAATATATTTATTAACTTCCATATTGTGGAGAAAAAAAAATCATGACCCAAATCTGCCTAAGCATCCTGGAAAGAAGAGTAAAGGAAGGTCAGTATAACACAGGGAGCTTTGGGACATGTTTGATGAAGAGAAATTCTTTGACAGCTCATTGACTTTATTTGCTATATCCTTTCATTCTGCCATTTTAGAACTGATTTCTGCTACCTCATGGGAGATGAAAGCCATTAGCATGAATTATCATTCTAAATGCAGATCCACAAGGTACTGCCATAAAATATAAAAAGCAAATGATCTTCAGAAACTAGTTTAATACACATCTCATATGACTACTGAAGCTTGTATCTTGCTTACATACCTACTAACCATCACCAATATTTTTCAGTATCCCTCTACTGACAGCACAAAATACAATTCTTTCAGATAGGCAACACAAAAGCTATGATGAAAACATACAGACAATACCAACACTTACTTTAGAAAAAGAGAAGAAAAAGTACACAGGGGGGAGTTAGATGAAAGAAGAGATAAGAATTTTTACTTTATCTAGACCAATAATAGATTATTTATACAAAAATGAGACTCAGTTACTATATGTGATGCTTTACAGTAAAAATAATTGAAAACTGTTGAAAGTATGAGAGGGGCCGGCGCTATGGCACAGTGGGTAAAGCCACTGCCTGCAGTGCCAGAATCCCATATAGGCATGGGTTCAAGTCCCAGGTGCTCCACTTCCAATCCAGCTCTCTGCTAAGGCCTGGGAAAGTGGCAGAAGATGGTCCAATTCCTTGGACCCTGCACTGGCATGGGAGACCCAGAAGAAGCTCCTGGCTCCTATCGTTGTGACCATTTGGGGAGTGAACCAGCAGATGGAAGACACTTCTCACTCTCTCTCTCTCTGCCTCTGCAACTCTGTCTTTCAAATAAATGTCTTTTTTTAAAAAATACTGTATGAGAGCAAAAAAAAAGTATGTTATACATTTTTTAAAAAGTGTGTCACACAGTTTAGGGGAAAACAGAATTAAGATGGTTTACTTTGTTGCAAAAAATCATTTAATTCCATGCAAAGGATTTTCAAAAAGTTTATGAGAAGTGTATATTACTAAAAAGCAATGCAATGCATTAATTTTGAATTTTTGGCATCTAAATATACTTATCTTTTAATCTCCTTTTCCATGAACATTTTGAAGTGCCCTTGTGTGTTAACAAGCAGTGGGTTCCATCAAGGTGGATATCATATGATATTTATTTAGGATTTATTTATTTATTCGAAAGGCAGAGTTACAGAGAGGCAGAGGCAGAGAGAGAGAAAGAGAATCTTCCATCCTCTGGCTCACTCCCCAAATGGCCACAAAAGCTGGAGCTCTGCTGATTCAAAGCCAGGAGCTTCTTCCAGGTCTCTTATGTGGGTGCAGGGGCCCAAGGATTTGGGCCATCTTCGACTGCTTTCCCAGGCCATAGCAGAGAGCTGGATTGGACATGGAGCAGCCAGGACTTGAACCAGCGCCCATATGGGATGCCAGCACTACAGGTGGCAGCTTGACCTGCTAATCCACTGCGCCAGCCTGGTGATATTTGTTTTTCACATTTATTGAGTACCTACTTTATACAAATCTCTATGGGTGGCATAAATAGAGGAAAAACTGATCACTGTAGAATCAACTGCATAAACAAGTGCAGAAAAATAGATAATACCTCAGCTAAACAGTCAAGTATTTATTTACTTACAATTAATGCAGATATCCCTATCTGCAACAGAGTCAAGATGAGTAAATCAGAATCCAAAGTCTATAGTTTTTATACCAACATTCAAATTTGGGAAAGATATGCTAACATAAAAATATCATCACTGGGGCAGGTGTTGTCATGCAGTAGATTAAGCCTCCACTTGGAACACCTGCATTCCATACCAGAGTCCCAACTCCTTCACTTCCAATCCAACTTGCTAATGTTCCTGGGAGGAAAATGATGGCCTCTAACTTAGGTTACTGTCACATACATAGATGGTCAAGTTGGAATTCCTGGATCATGGCTTCAGCCTGGCCCAGCCCCAGCTGCTATGGGCATTTGGACAGTGAACAGTAGATGGGAGATCTGCCTCTATGTCTCCCCTTTCCTTCTCCCTCCCTCTCTGCTTTCCTCCCTTTCTTTCTTTCCTCTTCCTCTCCCTCCTCACTTTCTCTTTATTTTTATTTTTGTAAACTTTTTTTTATTTGACAGAGTTATAGACAGTGAGAGAGAGAGAAACAGAGAGAAAGGTCTTACTTCCAATGGTTCACCCCCAAAATGGCCGCTACAGCCGGAACTATGCTGATCCGAAGCCATGAGCCAGGTGCTTCCTCCTGGTCTCCCAAACGGGTACAGGGGCCCAACCACTTAATTTTGAAATACAGCTATATATAGAGAGAGGCAGAGAGAGAGAAGTCTTCCATCCACTGGTTCATTCCCTAAATGGCCACAATGGTCAGGGCTGGGCAAGACAAAAGCCAGGAGCTTCATCTAAGTCTCCCACATGGGGACAAGGGCCCAAGTACTTGGCCATCTTCTGCTGCTTTCCCAGGTGCATTAGCAGGTAGCTGGATCAGAAGTGACTCGAACTGGTATCCATATTGGATTCAGATGCATCAGGTGGCAGCTTAACCTGCTACACCACAGTGCTAGCCCCTTTTACCTTGCCTTTCGAATAAAGCTTAAAAAATAAATAAATAAATGGTCACATACTACCAGACATCAATTAGTAAATTCAATCACTCATTTGATGCTATTTGCCAGTATGTAACTTCTTAAATAAGCATAGTTTAATTTTTATATAATAATTGTATATCAAGAAAACAATTAAGAAAATACAGCTATCAACAAAAGACAGTTTTCAGTAATATTTAAAATAGTCAATATAGAGGCTGGTGGTGTAGCACAGCTGCTAAGGCCATTATCTGTGACTCCAGTATCCCATATGAGTGCCAGTTCATGTCCCAGCTGCTCCACTTTTTAACCAGCTCTTTGCTGATAGCCTGGGAAACGCATGGAAGATGGCCCAAGTACTTGGGTCCCTGTCACCAATGTAGAAGACCCAGAAAAAGCTACTGCCTCCTGGTTTTGGCTTGGCCCAGTCCAAGTTGTTACAGCTATCTGGGGAGTGAACCAGTGGATAGAACATATGTCTCTGTTTCTCCCTCTCTCTCTAACTCTGCCTTTCAAATACAATTTTAAAGTAAGAATAAAAATTAGTATATACTTATATGCCCAACATTAGAAGAATGATCAAGTGAATAGCAGTAATAAAAATGTGAATGATGAGACTCATTAGAGTGTTTTTCAAAAGTAGTTTATGAAAAGATATAACTCTTACAATGTTAACGAAACATCCAATAGCTAACTGTAAAGAAAAAAAAAAAGTGGAAGAGAGACAGGAGATTGGCTTAGGGATGAAGATGGTAGTTAAGATGTCTGCATCCCATACTGAAGTGCCAGCGTTCAACTCCCAGCTCCAGCTTCCCACCAATGCAGATCCAAGGAGGCTGCAGGTGATTGCTCAAGTAACTGGGTCCCTTCCCTTCATAAATGACACCTGGATTGAGATGCTGGCTCCTGGCTCTGGCCCCAACCCCAGCCATTGGAAGCATCTGGGGAGTAAACTGGTGAATGGGAACACCTTCTGTCTGTCCATCTGTCTTTCTTTCTCTAACTTAAAAGTACTGGAAGAAAATTTATCAAAATGTTAAAAATTGGTCATTCTTATTTTCCTTTTTCATTGCTTTCTTGGCTTTTTTATATTGACTGTCTATTACATACTTTGTAACCACAAAAGTATCCCAATAAATAAAATATAGCACAGTCTTCTTTGACCCCATATTCAGCCCTTGCTAGCCTCCTAAGTATTGACAAATTGATGGTACTGTATTTAAGTTTCCCAAGTACTTTTTTTTTTTTTTTTTTGACAGGCAGAGTGGATAGTGAGAGAGAGAGACAGAGAGAAAGGTCTTCCTTTGCCGTTGGTTCACCCTCCAATGGCCGCCGCGGCCGGCGCGCTGTGGCCGGCGCACCGCGCCGATCCGATGGCAGGAGCCAGGAGCCAGGTGCTTTTCCTGGTCTCCCATGGGCCAATAGTTTTTCATTTCCATAAAGCCTTAATAAATTTGGTCAATATTTTCACAGAAAAAAGCTATACTAAAAGCATAAAATTTAATCTGAAAAACTCCTTTATTTATCAATTTAGCAAATATGTACCAAGCACAGGGTACACAAAATAGGACATTCTCAGGGTATTAGGAAATAGATTTCATTAACTGCTCTCCTTCAATGCCTTTCCAGAAATCACAGGGCCTCCAGGTACAGCATTTCTCTTGTGTCAGACTATATAATCTGCCCATAAAAAGAGCTTCTAGTGGCCGGCAACGTGGCTCACTTGGCTAATCCTCCACCTGCAGCGCCAGCACTCCAGGTTCTAGTTTCGGTTGAAGTGCCAGATTCTGTCCCGGTTGCTCCTCTTCCAGGCCAGCTCTCTGCTGTGGCCCAGGAAGGCAGTGGAGGATGGCCCAAGTGCTTGGGCCCTGCATTTGCACGGGAGACTAGGAGGAAGCACCTGGCTCCTGGCTTCGGATCAGTGCAGCATGCCGGCCTTAGCGGCCATTTGGGGGGTGAAACAACGGAAAGAAAGACCTTTGTCTTTCTCTCTCACTGTCCAACTCTGCCCACCCCCACCAAAAAAAAAAAAGAGCTTCTAGTACCATCTGGAGTAGGTGAGCATGGCATCCATGACTATTAACTCCTCCTGCCACTAGACAGATTGAGGGGTCAGGTCAAGGAGGCAGAGAAAAACAAAATTAAGCCACCCCTGTACAAGGATATTAGTATTCTTCATATATTCTTATAATTTCATATTATATACACACAGATACCCAAAATACCACATTTCCTCTGCATTATCAATGACAACGGATCTTTGAAAGAGGAATTTTTCTAAAACCCCAAACTGAGGACCAGACATTCTAATCCCTACACTGGCACATTTTATATATATATATATTTTTTTTTTTTTAACATTTTTTTTGACAGGCAGAGTGGACAGTGAGAGAGAGAGAGACAGAGAAAGGTCTTTCTTGCCCACAATGGCCGCTGCAGCTGGTGTGCTGCGGCCAGCGCGCCACGCTGATCCGAAGCCAGGAGCCAGGTGCTTCTCCCAGTCTCCCATGCGGGTGCAGGGCCCAAGTACTTGGGCCATCCTCCACTGCCTTCCCAGGCCACAGCAGAGAGCTGGACTGGAAGAGGAGCAACCGGGACAGAATGCGGCACCCCAACCAGGACTAGAACCCAGTGTGCCCGTGCTGCAGGCGGAGGATTAGCCTATTGAGCCACAGTGCCGGCCTGGCACATTATATATTAATACCTCTATTATCCAAAGAGGAAACTTTGGAATGGTAGAGCAAGTTAGCCAGGGTCACCTAGCTAATCAAGAAGACAAAATTTAAGCCTAGGTCAGTTTACATCCTAGTAAATTCATGCTCCTACCATCATGACACATAGCATTTGAGAAAGTGGATAGGAAAAAGTCACCCACTTCCCAGACCCTGTGCCTTCATGACTGCTTGAAGAAGGGCAGGGGAGCACTCAACTTCCTGGCTTCTCCTGTCATCTGTTCTGCTGTCTAGTGCATGTCTAAATCAGGACAGAGGCCCTAACGGTCCAGAGTCCCATCCAAATACACCCTTCCCTGGCTTCATTCTTACTCCAGCTTGATGATCCATCTTATCATGTTCCTTTAGAATACCTCGATATTTATAATGGCCAATTGGCTTTGCACAAACCCCAATTTTAAACTGCTTATGAGTGAAGAGCTTCATCTGCTGTCCTGCTGCTTTCTCTAACTAAATACAATTTTTCCTGTCCCTTCTAGCTTAAAAATTCTCAGCTCCTGCTACCAGAGGCTTTACAGAACTGGCTCTCAAAACCCACCCTGCTTGGTTACGTTCTTACAACATGGAAAGTCCCTTTCTAACACCGAAGACAAATGATGGCCATGGTTTCAACGTTTAGGTATCACTTAGAATGATCCCCCACTCCGCCCTTTCTGCTTTGAGAAGTAATGGTACCAGTCTAACTGGGACATGGTCTTCATAATGCCAAGCTTTAAATAATAAGGTTAAGGAAGTCAGGAAGGCATCTGGAAATGCAGTCAGAGATCATATTTCACACCCTAGACCACAAACCAGATGGGAGGTACTATAGTTTTAAAATATTTCTTTAGTGTAAGAATCCAAAATGGACCAAAAAGAAAAGAAACAAGTGCCAGACATCACAGCAATATAGCTATGCTACAAGAGTAAACAAAGCAAAGCAAATCATTAAGGAAAATGGGCAGAAGGGTCAAGTTTATGTATAAGGTAAAAGTCAAAGAGAAAAAAGGATGTTTGAAACCAACATGCTAAAGTCCATAATACGAGTTTATTTATTATACCAAGAGTGGAACATATTATTAAGTTTAAGGAGTTAAAAAATTAGCACATAAGTAAATAAACAATGTAACAATTGATTCCAAGAAGTACAGCTAAGACAGAAACTATTTCAAACCAACAGCCACTATCATGAAGAAAGACAGTTCTGTTCTATACAACACTTTCCATAATTATCTTTGAAAATAGTTTTTGAATCTTCCCAAGATATTTACTGGGATATTTAGGAATAGGTATAAAGATTAATAAACAGAAGTTTATGAGTACTAAGGACTGATCTTTAAAATAAACAAATTAGAACAGAAAAGAGTAATTTTGTACTAAATTAGTTGAACCCAAAAAAAGTCTCCACCTGTGTTTGCTACTAGTGCCATAAAAGAATACATATACATATATATGAACATGCACATTCTCCACCTATGTTTATCTTAGTAGTACCCTAAAAGCATACACACACGTGCAAAGTCACTTTTCCATTTTCTAGTCAAAGCTCAGAAATACCTTATTTTATTACATCAGTTTTAAATTTTTACTTTTTAAAAATATACTTCTGCTGAGCTTTCCACTTTTTTCTTCAACCAAATTAAAATGCAGTGATTCACTAGTTACTACCACAATAGCTATACACATGTTGAAGAGAATCTAATGATTACAATCTGCACAATTACTGACTGTAGATAGCATGCTTAAACAGCATTTGAAAAAGCAGCTTCATTTCCAACAGAGATGAGGACAATAATAAAATGCCTTCACAATCTCTTCACTAAATACATCTTTGTTTGCACAGTCTATGTATATTGTCATGGGGCAGGTGCAGGAAAATATACCATATAAATATTTAATATCTTACTGAGCTGCCATGAAGCCAGTGACAAAGAAAAATTATACTTGGGGTTTCATGAACATATTTAAACATATAAATAACTTTGAGATCCTTGAAAAGAGTCAACATACCCACATTTCCTACCTGGTGCTTATTGTTATTCAAAAACACTGTGTTATTGTTGTTTTATCAGAGGCCATCTTAAAAATATTTCAAGCATCATTATATTCATCAAATCTTAAGCTCTAATGAAAGTTACCAGAAATGAGCAGCAATATTAGCTTAGCTTTGCATTTAAGAAAAAAATCTTTATCCATCTGTCTTTTCCCATAAAAGTTACATGGAGCATTCCTAGTCTTTGTTATTCTCTGTCCTATCTTCATGCAGCTGTGTCAAGCAGGACGTAGTAAAGGGTCAGCAGAATTTCACTGTCCAAAAACAAGTCTAAAAGCAAACTGGTTCTGTTCCATATAGCCAAATGTCGTTTATAAATGTATAGAAAGACCTGAGGTAGAACCTTAAGTGAGGTCAGTCCACTAACATGACAGAAACGTAAAATTCTTAAGTATTTGAATGACAGTCAATGCATTAGCCATCTTTGTATCTTTGAAAAGTAAAAACCCCTAAAGGCAGAGATATTTTTCAATCATATACTCTAATGATCAGTAGCTCACAAGGACAATGAATAGAGAGCAAAAGATAGAGCTTTTGGGCTCCTATGAAAAACAAATTCAAAAGAAGACTTCAGAAAAGGCAATCAAAGCACATTCCCTTGTTTTGACAACATGGTGAACCAAATGACCCAAATAGCCATACTGGCAAATATCTTTTAAAACTCATGACTATACTGTTTGTATCCTCAAGGCGTGGAGGTGGAGGACATATAGAAGATATTTAGCAACAACTGGGGAAATCTGAATACAGTTTAGCCACGAGGTAAAACAAAGTATGAGAGAATTCCTTTAATTTTTAAGGTGTGATATGACATTGTTATAGCAGAGGATGTCTTTATTTTTTGAAGAGGCACACCCAAGCATCTAGGGTAAGTGTCCAGTATCTGCAAATGACTTTCAAATGATTCAACAAACCCATACACACACATACAGCAAATGTGGCAAAATGCTAACGATTAATGAAAATGCTAACGATTAATGAATCCATGTGCTGTATTTCCTGTTTGTTGTGTCTCTTTTCTTTTCCACATGATGGAAAATTTTTTGTAGTACAAAGAGGAAGAAAAATGAAGACATAAAAAGTTCCACTTAAAAAGAAAATTTCAAAAATAAAATCCATTACTTAAGTAATAAAAAGAAAAATGTCCACAAATGATTACATCCAAGCAAAAGAAGAATATGGAAGAGGTAAGCAAGCCGGCAAGCCAGACTTCTCAATGGAGACATTTAGCTATTCAGAGCATCCTGAACTTCTATTTTGACAGCCACATGGGCAGAAAGCACTGGAGATTGAGCTGAAGTCTCCCCCAGATTGGGAAATCTAAAACTAAACCCCTGAACAGACCTAGGATGCTAAAGGACTATCTTTGTGAATCAGACTAATTATTAACCAGAAGAAACCTATTCCATAGAAGGGATGAGCAAAGAAACTACAAATCCAGATCTTTGCTCTGGATAGTAGGAGATACTTGTTTCTCAGCCTGTGGCATTCACCCAAATTTGTAGCTTAAATTCACATGATTTTTGTGGCTGAACATATCTAAACACAGAAATTAAATTCAGAAGGATCCATGGTTGTTAGTGCCCTAGTTTGTCACTAGAACAAGAAGTAAATTTACCCCAATGAACATTCTTTATTCCAGGCCTCAAATAATCTCTAAAGAGCATGAATCTAGTTAGAAACAAAATCAGAAACATACAAGGAAATAAAGACCAGCAGGCAAGACTCAGCTGAAATACTACAAAAATCAATCAACTCACAAATAGCATATAATTTGGTATTGTCAGAATTAACTTTTTAAGACAAAGCTAATTTTCCATGAACTTTTAACAATATTTATTTATACACTTGAGAGAGTACAGAGCAAGACTGAAGAGTACATAAGGATTTTTCATCTGCTGGTTCATTCCCCCAAATGACTGCAACAGGAGCCAGGAGCTCCATTCTGCTCTTCAACATGTGCAGTGGGAACTCAAGTACTTGGGCCACCACCCACTGCTTCCCAGGAGCATAAGCAAGGAACTGGATCAGGAGCTGAATAGTTGGAATTCAAACTAGCACTCTTACTGAGGATGTATGCATTCCAAGTGGCAGGTCAACTCAAAGCACAACAATGCCCCATCTGGTATCACCAGAATTTAAAGCAAAAATGTACATTAGGTTTTAAGAACAAAGAGACTGGAAATGTGAGGAAGGACAAAGGAATTTTTTTGTAAATATTTATAGCAGTTTTAAGAGGCTCACTCTGTGGCACAGTGGGTTAAGCTACTGCCTGCAAAGTAGACATCCCATTTGGGCGCCAGTTCGAGTCCCCACTGCTCCATTTCTGAGCCAGCTAATGTGCCTGGGAAAGCAGCAGAGAATAGCCCAAGTTCTTGGGCCCTTGTACCCACATGAAAGATCCAGAAGAAGCTCCTGGTACAGGCCTGGCACAGCCCTGGTTGTTGCAGCTATTTGGGGAATGGACCAGCAAATAGAAGACACCTCTCCATCTCTTCCTCTTTGTAATTCTACTTTTCAAATAAATAAATAAGTCTTTAAAAAAGAAAATGAACTTTTAAGTGCATAGGTTAAAAAAAATAGTCTAAAAATTTTAGATAACTGTAATTAAAAGTTGACAACTCTTAAATCCTACCATGTTAAATACTGACAAAGATTTGGAACTATGGAAACTCTGGTACATGCATGACTCAGTATAAATATATAGTCATTCGGAAACCAATTTGAGATTATCTAGTGAAGCTAACATAACTATACACATGGCCCAACCATTCTATTCTAAGTTATATACCCTAGAAAAATTCATGTACATTTTCATTAGGAAATAAGTACATGCAGTGAAGTTTCTAATAGTTAAAATGGAACAAATAAACTACTGCAAATCATGTAATATAAAACTATACAGCAATAAAACCAAATGAGTTGCAGCTATATGCATCATCATGGATAAATCTTAGAATACTAAGCCAAAAAGGCAGAGTAGATAAAGAAAAAGCACAATCTTACTACATTTTTTTTTTGACAGGCAGAGTGGACAGTGAGAGAGAGAGAGACAGAAAAAGGTCTTCCTTTGCTGTTGGTTCACCCTCCAATGGCCGCCGCAGCCAGCGCGCTGCGGCCAGCGCACCGCGCTGATCCGATGGCAGGAGCCAGGTGCTTCTCCTGGTCTCCCATGCAGGTGCAGGGCCCAAGCACTTGGGCCATCTTCCACTGCACTCCCTGGCCACAGCAGAGAGCTGGCCTGGAAGAGGGGCAACCGGGACAGAATCCGGCGCCCCAACCGGGACTAGAACCCGGTGTGCCGGCACTGCAAGGCAGAGGATTAGCCTAGTGAGCCGCGGCGCAGGACAATCTTACTGCATTTAAATAAAACTAAAAATATGCAAAATTAAAGCAAATGTTGCTTGTAATATATATGTAGGGGGAAAAAGCCAGTGAATAAAACACAAAATTCAAAATATTAGTTACTAAATGGGGTAGAGAGGGAGGTAACTTAGAAGAGCACATGGAGCTTCAAAGGTGGTGGTACATTGTATGTCTCAGGCTAATCTAAGATACTTTATTTGCCATTATTTGTACTGTATACTTATACTATGAACATTTGCCTGCAGTTTAACAACAAATAATTTAATAAAAAAAGGTAACATTTATGGTTATCAGAGTCAAAAGCATAGTTTTACTAGTTCTGTAGGCAACAAACAAGCTTCAGATAATCAGGAAAATGCTAACATTTGAGAAGATCATAGCAAGAAATGTTTACATGTTTCATTCATATTTATCTCATTCTCGCAGTTCTACAAAACAGACACTATAGGTATTACTACTGACTTAATTGTAGATAACAGATAAAGCATAGAGACACAACCATTTTACAGACAATGGCCTGAACTTAGAACCCAGAACTTGGATCTAAGTCCACTTCTGCTTCAGAAAATACAGGATACCAGGGTAAGCCCAGCCCAGCTTTCTCAAGTAGACCTCCATCCCACAGAGCACCCACAGCTTCCCATGAAAGACTAGCTGGCAAGCCTACCTGTACTAATGGCTGGGCTCACACTGACTCATGAGTGACATTTTCCTCCCACTATCTATATTCATTCAATTTCTACTCTTGTAGTAGCTATAAATGCAATTCTGGGGACTTACATTCCTCTAAACTCAGCCTTAATTTTATATGATGAAAATCTTACATTATTCCAAACTAACATTACCTCTTACCACACCTGCTGACTAGGATTCAGTGTATATTTTGTTACATTATTTCATCCTATTTTGTGTTAGAGTGGTATCTGCTATTTTGACTGTGTGTGATGTTTTGGCTAGCGGCTGAACAGATGGGTCGTTTTTCTCCAACGTGAATATTTGCCAACAATTGGAAGGCTGTAAAACTCATTCTGAAAGAAATCCAAACAAAGCCATGAGGAGTCTAAAAATTAAACTATCCACTATTGAGAGATAGAAATCATCACAATACAACACTGTGTATTCAAAAATCTTAGAATAAAAATGAAGGAAAATATGGGTAAATGTTAAGTTTTTGTGATTCATAACCAGAACAAAGCTTGCAATTTGTTTACATGTTTCATTCATATTTATCTCATTCTCGCAGTTCTACAAAACAGACACTATAGGTATTACTACTGACTTAATTGTAGATAACAGATAAAGCATAGAGACACGACCATTTTACAGACAATGGCCTGAATTCAGAACCCCGAACTTGGATCTAAGTCCACTTCTGCTTCTTAGCTACTTACTCTTGACCAGGTTAACCCAATTTCTCAGAGGCTCCATCTCCTCATTTGTAAACAGGCACAATGATCCATAATTCACCAAGTTCCTTTGACAATTACACAAAATATATAACAAGTTTTCAACAACAGTGCTTGTTACACAGTTGTTAATGATTTTACATTAATAAAGTTCTACTTGACAAAACAAAGTCAAAAGTTTCATCACTACATCTTTCAGAAGTAGTCAAAGGTGACTTACGCTTAAAAGTTTGGAAACATCAATACAGCTTCAAGATGGCTAAACATTCCACAGCCACATTTCAGGGACCTCTCACAGACATGGTAAAGGACCAGACACAATCTAGTGACTTGTTTATTAGCAATAGTATTGGCCTACCACAATAATCATGATGAAGTTGATCCTAAATCCTAAATTTTCCAGTGGTATAATTTTCTATCTATTACACGCATAACTTTCCTATGGTTAAGTAGGATATTCAATTTCACACAGAGACAGCCTCTGGCATTCACTCATAGTCTCCCTGTTTCAAATAATAGAATTTGTAGATTGTACCCTAAAGCTTTCAGGAAAAAAAATGATGAAAAAATAAACAAACAAACAAAAAAGCAGAGCTTTCAGCCCTCTGCCCAACAACTCTGTTTCTGATAGGAGAGGGGTCAAGAGTCTTCTCAAGAAAGAGCAAAGTGAGAAAAGGGGTCTCAGGGAAGCCAGGGTTCAAAGGAATACCCAGCCACAAATTCAACAGAAACTCAACAAAAAACAGCTACATACATATTCCAGGCAGTGGGGGTGCTTCAGATCAACTATGGAGCCTGAGTCTCCTATAAAAGTCTTAGACACTGTTAAAATCTGAGTTTGATTTCTTGTCCCTCTAACTCCTGCTTGAGAGTTACAAGTATTTGTTCATTCTGTCATTTTGTGAATATACATAGTCACTATAAAGGACATCAAGTACCTACACTACAATACTCTATGAATGAACTCAAAAACTTAACATACCCTTAAGTGTCATTTTAGTAGGACTATCCCATTTATGGTCTCTTTCTCCTGCATTACATTCTCCTCATATCTGATCAGCACAGCTATCTGAAATTGTACACTCTGGCCCTTTAGGATACAGAAAATTAACCATAATAAAATGAAATGGCTTAATTCTGTAATTTCATTCAGATGAACCTTTAAAACAAATATCTGAAAATCACAGATACAGATAAAGAGAGAGAAGGAGAGAGAGGGGGGGGGGGGGGGAGAGATTCCACCCACTGGCGCACTCTGCAGATGGCCACAATGGCCAGGACTGGGCCAGGCTGAAGTCAGGAGTCTCAGCCAGGTCTCCAACATGGATGGCAGGGGCCCAAGCACTTGGGCCATCTTCCACTGCTTTTCCCAGGCACAACAGCAGGGAGCTGGATCAGAAGTGGAGCAGCCAGGACTTGAACCAGCATTCATATGAGATGATGATGTCACAGGCAGTAGCTTTATACACTATGCCACAACACCAGCTCCCAAATGAACTTAACCATATCGTAACTTTCAGTTTATTTCCAAAATCAGGTTTTTTTTATTTATTTATTTTTTTGACAGGCAGAGTGGACAGTGAGAGAGAGAGACAGAGAGAAAGGTCTTCCTTTTGCCGTTGGTTCACCCTCCAATGGCCACCGGGCCGGCGCGCTGCGGCCGGCGCACCGCACTGATCCGATGGCAGGAGCCAGGAGCCAGGAGCCAGGTGCTTTTCCTGGTCTCCCATGGGGTGCAGGGCCCAAGCACCTGGGCCATCCTCCACTGCACTCCCTGGCCACAGCAGAGAGCTGGCCTGGAAGAGGGGCAACCGGGACAGAATCCGGCGCCCCAACCGGGACTAGAACCTGGTGTGCCGGCGCCGCTAGGCGGAGGATTAGCCTAGTGAGCCGTGGTGCCGGCTCAAAATCAGTTTTAATTATACATTGAAAGGAACTGAGGACATTTAAAAAAAAAAAAAAGGATCTATTTATTTACTTGAAAGAGAGAGGTAGAGGCAGAGAGAGAGAGAAGTCTTCCACTGGCGGGTTCGCTCCTCAAATGGCCTCAACAGCCAAAGCTGGGCTGATCTGAAGCCAGGAGCCAGGAGCTTCTTCGAGGTTTCCCATGTGGGTGCAAGGGCCCAAAGACTTGAACCTTCCTCTGCTGCTTTCCCAGGTACATTAGGAGAGAGCTGGATTGGAAATGGAGCAGCCAGGACTCGAACTGGTGCCCATATAGGATGCTGGTACTGCATGCTGGGGCTTTAATCTGCTGTACCACCACCCTGGTCCCAAGAATTTTACTTATTTTTTATTTAATTTTTTTTTTTGACAGGCAGAGTTAGACAGTGAGAGAGAGAGAGAGAGAGAAAGGTGGTCTTCCTTTCCGTTGGTTCACCCCCCAAGTGGCCGCTACGGCCAGTGTGTTGCGGCCGGCGCGCTGCGCTGATCCAAAGCCAGGAGCCAGGTGCTTCCTTTTGGTCTCCCATATGGGTGCAGGGCCCAAGGACCTGGGCCATC
The DNA here is from genome assembly GCF_964237555.1 of Oryctolagus cuniculus. Lineage (NCBI taxonomy): Eukaryota > Metazoa > Chordata > Mammalia > Lagomorpha > Leporidae > Oryctolagus > Oryctolagus cuniculus. Next base: position 66,172,737 of record NC_091444.1, read on the forward strand.
CTCCACTGCACTCCCAGGCCACAGCAGAGAGCTGGACTGGAAGAGGAGCAACCGGGACAGAATCCGGCGCCCCAACCAGGACTAGAACCTGGGGTGCCGGTGTTGCAGGCGGAGGATTAGCCTAGTGAGCTGCGGCGCCAGCATTTTATTTTTAAGATTTATTTATTTATTTGAAAGTTAGAGTTATAAAAGCGACACAGGAACAGCCACAAATCAATCTTCCATCTGCTGGTTTACTCTCCAAATAGCAACAACAGACACAGCAGGGACCAGGCCAAAGCCAAGATCTACTTCCAGGTCTTCCATGTGGGTGGCAGGGGCTCAAGCAATTACGCCATCTTCTGCTGCTTTCCCAGGCATATCAGCAGGCAGCTGGAGCAGAAGCAGAGCATCTGGCACAGGAACTAGCACTGAAATATGCAGGGTTAAGCTGCTGCCCACAATACCAGCCCCAAATTACTTCAGTTTTAAAGATGTTCCATCCGTAAGAAGCTTTAAATGATTTTCTTTCCAAAGCATTCATTCAATAATCTTTCCTTTTTAAAGATTTATTTCTTTATCTGAAAGAGTTAGAGAAAGACAATCTTCCATCCGCTGGTTCACTCCTCAATGGCTGCAAAAGCCAGGGCTGTGCCGAACCGAAACCAGGAGCCAGGAGCTTTTTCCCAGTCTCTCACATGGGTGCAGGCGCCCAAGGACTTAGGCTATCTTCCACTGCTTTCCCAGGCTATAGCAAAGAGCTGGATCGGAAGTGGAGCAGCTGGGACTCGAACCAACACCCACAGGGGATGCTGTGGCTTTATCTGCCAGCCCCCATTCAATCATCTCTCATTAAACATATAGAGTTTTGTGGTTTTGTTTTTTGTTTGTTTGCTTTTGTTTTTATGCTGCTACTAGAATGAACCAGACTGGTAAGGATTCTGGCCTCATGGTTAAGAGGCACATTAAACAGGAAAACAAAAGAACACAGGATTTTAGGATAATGGTAAATGCTCCACAAAGAAGACATAGTTAATGCAGAGCTAATTTAGACTGAGTGGAAACGAAGGCCTTTCTGAGGCAGTCACCTTGAACCACAAACCTGAGCATTTAAGGCAGAGGAACTAGCAAAAATACCAGTCCTGCTTTGAAAATGAACAACATATGTTATGACAGAAAAAAGGCCCGTGTGGCTGAGGTGTGAGGACAGAGGGTAGGGGTGTACAGTGATGTTGGAGGTAGGATAGGGCAGATACATTAAAACTGCAATGACATAAGGAAATCACACTCTGTTCTAAGTGCAGCGGGAGTCAGTGGATGGTTTTGGGGGAAAGTACACCTATAACCTATTTTACACTTTATAAGATTACAATGGTTGCTCTCTGGAAAGATTATACAGAGAAAAGACAGGAAGGAGGAGAAAAACCAGTAAGGAAACTACCGTAACTGTTCAGCCAAGCTATTAATTCTGACTAGAGTAGTGGCAAAGAAAGGGGGAAACAGATTTTAGACATATTTTGAAAGAAATATTAACAGGATGTGCTGATGGGTCAGACCATGGTGAGGGAAACAGAACTCAAAAATGATGACTAGGGGCCGGCGCTGTGGCATAGCAGGTAAAGCTGCCACCACAGTGCCGGCATCCCATATGGGTGCCGGTTTGAGTCCTGGCTGCTCCACTTCTAATCCAGCTCTCTGCTATGGCCTGGGAAAGCAGTAGAAGATGGCTCAAGTCCTTCGGTCCCTGTACACACGTGGAAAGATCTGGAGGAAGCTCTTGGCTCCTGACTGGCACAGCTATGGCCATTGCGGCCATGGGGGGAGTGAATCAACGAATGGAAGACCTCTCTCTCTCTCTGTCTCTCCTCTCTCTGAGTAACCCTTTCAAATAAACCTTTAAAAAAATGATGACTAGATTTTTGTTCAAAACAAGTTAATAGTGGGTACTAATTATCGTAGTTGAGAAAGACAGAGGCAGGAAAAAGTAAGTGGAGAGAGAATTGGGGAACCAAGACTTGTGCTCTGGTTTCATCTGTTTTTCAGATATTGAAGCGAAGATGCTGGGCAGAAGGCAAGGTATACAAACTGGAGCTCTGGGTAAAGGAAATGGAGATCAAAGTTTGTTAAAAACACTGGCACAAAAGACAGCATTTAAAGTCAAAGAATTAAATAAAGCCCAGAACTGAGACTTTGGAAAGGCCAATATTTAAAAGCTGAACAGAAAACCAAAATCAAATAACATTGAAAAGAAATGGTTATTGGCCGGCGCCGTGGCTCAATAGGCTAATCCTCCACCTTGCGGCGCCGGCACACCGGGTTCTAGTCCCGGTCGGGGCGCCGGATTCTGTCCCGGTTGCCCCTCTTCCAGGCCAGCTCTCTGCTATGGCCAGGGAGTGCAGTGGAGGATGGCCCAGGTGCTTGGGCCCTGCACCCCATGGGAGACCAGGAAAAGCACCTGGCTCCTGGCTCCTGCCAGGATCAGCGCGGTGCGCCGGCTGCAGCGGCGGCCATTGGAGGGTGAACCAACGGCAAAAGGAAGACCTTTCTCTCTCTGTCTCTCTCTCACTGTCCACTCTGCCTGTCAAAAAAAAAAAAAAAAAAAAAAAAAAGAAATGGTTATCTAGTAAGGAAAAAAAAAAAAAAACAAAAAAAAAAAAAACAAGAAGAGTGTGAGGCGATGGAAGCAAAGTTATGATATTCTATTAAAGAAAAGGGAATGATCAGTTGTGTGCAAGGCTGCTGAAATGATCAAGAGGCCAGAGAAAAGACACTAGAGTTGGTCAGATTAAAGGTCTTTTTAACCTTATTAGCATTAGTTCATTGTCAAGTGTGAGTGATGAAAATCCCCTGAGAGTGGGCTAATAAGACAATGAAAGGTGAGGAACAGGGGGTGAAAAGGAAGAGAAACTATGCATTAGTCTATGAAGTTTGCTGTACATAAAAACACAGCAGTAATCTCAGGAACATAGATTAAAGAACAGTGTCTCAGTGTGGGTGTGGGTGTCTGTGCACAGGCTGGTGCACATGTGTCCACAGACACTTAAAGACAGGTAGCAACAGAAGTAACTGGAAGATATGTAGCAGAGTTAAACCTCTATTTATTCCCTTCCATTCTTTCCTATTCATATCAACCTGCTGACTTTTAATTTTAAAACACATCCTTCCTAAATAAACTATGGAATCACAATATAAATATATCACAAGCTCAAAATCTTTTTTTCTGCATTTTTTATGACTAAGACTTTTTAAAAGAATTATTTATTTGAAAGAGTTACTTGGAGAGGGAGAGACACAGAGAAAGATCTTCCATCCACTGGTTCACTCTCAAAATGGTCAAAACAGTAGGGACAGAGCCAGGCTGAAGTCAGGGGCCAGGAGTTTCTTTCAGGCCTCCCATGTGGATGCAGGGGGCCCAAACATTTATGCCATCTACTTCCTATTAGGCTTTCTGCTAATGTGCAGGAGTCAGCAGATCATGATCAAGTGCTTAGTTCCCTGCCACTTACATGGGGTACCTGCATGGAGTTCCTGGCTTTTGTCTTCAGTGTGGCTGAACGCTGTCCACTGTGGGCACTTAGGGAGTGAACCAGTAGGTCCAAGATCTCTGTCCCTTTCTGTTTGTCTGACTCTGTTGCTGTCTCTCTGCCTTTCAAATGAAATAAAATAATTTTAAAAAGTAGTTGAATTGTTATGTGTAAACTAATATAATTTTCATTTTATACATAAAGGGGCTAGAAGGATTAAGTTCAAATTATTAATAAAGTGATGAGAAGGGCCCGGTTTTGCCTGGATCTTAAGGCATAATTTCTTCCATCAAACAAAGTTGCTTTATATTGTCTTGAGGGCTCCTAAATTCATGAGTTAGAAAGAAAACCTACAAGGGTAGAATACATAACCCACATTTCTTGGAATAGAATCTTTGTTTCCTACTGGAAGAAGAAGTCAAAAGTGATCTGACCCTGTGTTAGAATGTGTTCCAAAAAGTACCACACCACTGCTTCTCAGGGTCTGCAATTTTACCCTGATACACTAGGAAGCTGCACTTGGTGAGTATTTCCCAATACTGGTGTCTGAGGTTTTTTTTTTTAAATGTTGACATATAGATTTTAATATTACTATTAAAGAAAATTAGGGAGAATAAATACTTCATTTAATGATTGGCTTCTAAACAAATTAATGAATGGATTTTGAATGATTTCTTAGATCTTCTTGGGCTTTAACATGAAGTGGTGATGATTATTAGATATTTTTGTCTTAATATATTTCAATATGAAATGTTTTTGTTGCTTCTTTATAGTAGTTACTTGTCTCTATTTAGAGGCTAGCATGATATCCTTAGAGTTAATATTATTTATCCCAAGTATGGATTAAGAAATCAAAAAATCAAACTGTAGAAATGCTGAAAATCATTGTTGTTTAATTTCTCTCTAAATAATCTCTGGTTGAGAAACATAAGAAATGTCAAAGATTTGTAATCTGTAAGTAGATCACCAAGCCTTTAGGAACTAATGTATTTCCTACATAACATGGTTTTATCCAGAACTATAGGCTCTTCTGTATATATTTCCAATGATCAGTCCATTCATTGTCACACTAACTGAACTCTTACCCATTCTCTCTCACTTTCTTGCTCTCTCTCTTCTCTCAGAAGGCAATCAATGTAAAAAAAAAAAAAAAAAAAAAAAGAATAGGTCATTTCTAATACACACCTAAGCCCCAGAAAGATTTAAGGCAATCTGAATAAACATATTTCATCTAAGTTTTATATAAAATCATAACTTAAGGAAAATGACAAAGCAAAGAGGAATCAGGAATTAGGCTGGTATCCAAAACACATACTGTAGTGTCCTGTGCACTGATAAAACTAGATCACTAATTAGGAGAGATTCAATAATAAGTCCACAGAGTAGTCGGGGATAACTTCCATGTGTGTATGATTCTCAGATTACCGTTACCCTCAGGCAAAGTTTGCTGCAAAATATGTTCTATTATACCATTTGGCATATTTTATCATTAAAAAAGTCTTAAAATCCTTGTGCCTCTTAAGAATTCTTCCAGCGCAGCACTGTACAATGCAACTTTCTACAATGATGGAAATGTTCTGTAACTTTACCACTTACTACGGCAGCCACGAGCCACATGTGGCTGTTGAACAGTTGAAATGTGGTTATTGCAACTGAAAAACTGAATGTATTATTGAATTTTAATTAATTTAAAGTAGCTAAATGTGGCTAGGAGCTACCATTTATGATAATGTAGTACTGGACAGCTATGCATATAGAGATTTATTTCTTCTGGTGGTATCTGCCTCAGTTACTGTTTTTAAACTTTGACAGATCCATTATTTATGAGCATATTTTTCACCTGAATATTTCAATTTAGTTCCATTTCTATGTTATTCAAGAGAATCTTCAAAATTATGAATTTAATACTCCTAGTGCATCAGTATTCTCTTGCTCTTTGGGTTCCCTGGGTTGTTACGGATTTTTTTTTTTTTAAGATTTATTTATTTATTTGAGAGAGACAGAGACAGAGAAAGAGACAGACAGAGAGAGAGAGAGAGAGAGAGAGAGATTGTCCATCCCCTGGTTCATTTCCCAGATGCAACAATGGACTGGGCCAGGCCGAAGCCTAAAGATTCATCTGTGTCTCCCATGTGGGTGGCAGGAGCCCAATCTCTTGGGCAATTTTCCGTTTCTTTCCCAGGCGATTAGCAGGGAGTGGGGTCAGAAGTGGAGCAGCCGGGACATGAACCGGTGCCCATGTGGGATGCCAACTTTGCAGGTGGCAGCTTTACCTGCTACACCATACTGCCAGGCCCATGTTACAAGACTTTTTTGATGTGTTCAGAAAGTGGTCGTCATTCATTCTTGAAAGCAGTCTTTCATTCTCTTAAACCATCAATCATTCTTACTTCTCTCACCCTAGCTGACATATCAAAGAGGTATGTTTTCTCTCCTGTTTCCTGCCTTTTAGATATGGCTGTGGACACACGCAGAGTCTAATAAAGATGCTGTCCAGAAAGCAGTTTCTGGACAGTCCCTGGCCACCTGACAGTATCAGTAATTAGGTATATGTAGTAAAGATGTCCATACTACATGGAACAGTGTAAAACACAAAATGTAAATGTAACATTCTTAAAATACAAAAACTTGGCTGAACACTGTAACTGCATACTATACATTAAAAACTGGTTTTCTGGTTGTCACTAAAGTGTACACACACGCACACGCACACACTCACATTAATATACCAAAACAACAAAGCACTGCTCTCCTTAAAATGCAAGAGGAAAAAAAAATCTCAAAATAAAATCATGAGACGTTTCCTAATATCCTATGGGTAATATCCCTTACATTTCAAAACTGCCTGAGTCATCTGGGACTCCAGTTGTTTATCAGATACAGCACTTGCCACACAAAGGCATGGCATGAATGACAACTACTGGTTTGGGTACAAATCTGTACAGATTATACACAGGTTTAATACCAGTCAACTTTCCACAGTGAATCAATTTTTTTAATAGGAAGGATACACCCATGTTTATTTTGTATTAAGGAAAGGAAATCAAATGAAAGGGGTACGGATGACATTAAAATCCTTATGCCCTAGTTCATTCAGTTTTTCCTTGGGAGCAGTGGGCAGTTTTTATTAAATTTAATCTAATTTTGCTGTGGCAACAATTGTATCACTTGGGATCATACTCCAAGAAAAATAGCATTCACTCTCTTACTCCAGCACTTTGATCCTCTCAGAGATGGACTTAAAAGCCATAGTCTTAAGAATATTTAAGAAGAGAGAGGAAGAAATTCAGGACTGATTAGAATATCTGTATTTGTAATAAATGCAACACACACCTCTTTGGAGGCCCTTTTGTGACATGATACTTACTCAGTGGTTAGAGGGTTAATGAACGTAATGCATCAATATACTGAAAATAACAATCACTATTTTTTAAAAAATGTAGTACCAAGAGAATTAGGCACTACATAATACTGTAACCACTGAGAATTCTCAACAGTAAAATAAAGCCTTGTAGTCCCAGCATTTTCATTAGTTTTCCAGTAGCACTGGACGCAGTGTGAATCACAATGAGGTAGAAAGCAATGGCTGCTCCTTTTAAAGAACATATAGTACACAGAGGGAAAGTATTCCTTCAACACGCTGTGTTATGGTTATTGGCACACATTTTAAATTTTAGTACCTTGAAATATTCGTGTAACAGAATATCGCATTTAATCCACAAGACCAAAAATGCTAAACAGCTGACACAGTGACTCAAGCTGCATCATAAATGTTAAAGACACAGAATTGCATAAGAAATCTTTCTAACTGTACAATTTGGAGCTAGAATTGTGTTCATTATGTCTATCCAAAAAGATTCAATAGTAACTTCAAGTGTGACTAAAATCCACACAAATGAAGGAAAACTGATATCACCTATGACATCGTGTCAATTCATAAGAAGTGGGAGGTGGGAGTAGAGTTAGAGTACTGCAGAGTGAAGCATGACATTAAACCACACAGACACGTATTTTACTTTATATCAGGTTCCTATTCTAATGTTGGAGATAATAGGTCTTTTGAGTCAAATGTCTCATTAATACATTGTCATTAAACACAAGGTCGAGGAAGCAGCATGATCATTGAAAAAACAGGAGTTAACACTGCTTTACCCACTGCAATTGGAAGGTGTCAAAAGTCCTATGCTAGTTTGTCTTAATCATCCTATATTTAATCCCTTTTGATCAAAACTGAAACATATTCTCAGTTTCTATGGGAATATGAATAACACACTACCTTCAAACCAGATAATGTCTTTTCTGTAAATGTGACTGAAGTGTTACTCACTGTGGAAGATGAAGAATTACAAAACACAATTCTTGATCTCAAGTTACATATAATCTGGTCAGGGATATATAATTATACGTAACTATAAATATTGTGTTCCTCACCTGGGCAAATGCAAGGCTTTGGGAGAAGATGGACGGATGGAGATGGAGAGAGTGAGAGAGAAAGAACCATTTCTAGATCACATGTAGCATAATTTTCATGGCAGTGAGCATTCCAAACACAGCCTTCCTTCTCCAAGATTTTACATGCTCACACAATCCTAGAACCTCTGCCTGAGTTTCTCTTCCTGACCTAAAGATTGGGGGATCCTGAGCAAAGAGCGCCTGGGATGATTACAAGGGACTCACAAATTTTCACACGCATCACGTTCTCTCTATAGCTGCATTGTGCAACACAGGAGCTGCAAGCCACGAATCAGCAACTGGACAGTTGAAATATGGCTACTGTGACTAAGTGAAAATTTATTTACTTTTAAGAACTTAAATAGCTACATATGGCTAATAGCTACAGTACTAGATACAACATAAAACACTTCCACCATTAGAGGAAGCAATACTCTGAACGGTAATATAGAGGGCTGTTATAACTGGATATATACATTCCTAAAAAATCACATTGCCTATAAAATCTTGAACCAGAAAAGGTTATAAAACAGAATAATCAAGACCTACATAATAAACATTTAGAAAAATCTTAATAAAAGATATAAACACAATTTAAGAAGACATTAAATTCCTAATAAACACTACAGTAGATAACACATTTAAAGAAAAGGTGTGAAAGAATGCTGTAGTAAAGGCACTCATGTTCTTGAAATACACAGAGACTGGAAAGAACAGTGAGCAAACCAACAGAGGGACAACAACAGGTGAAGGAGCCTCAGGCTCACTACTGCGTTCTGCATTCCTCTCCCCTTGCTGGGCTGTGTTCCTGGATCACTGTGTTTCAGACAAATGATACTCCCTGACAATAAAAGCTAATAACATACCAAGAAAAATTATTTGTAAACCAAAAAGATCACCACATTAACTCAACATCATTCCCCTATTTCTAAGTTATATACAGAATAATTCTTAAGATAGAAACAGATAAACTAGTTCCTTTTTCTGTGCCCTACACCACCTGGAATGACTGTCCACAGCTCCACCCCCATCTCAGGCAGTAGGAAACTATGCCCCTTGCTCAAAACTTTCTCAACTGCCACCTCCTTTGCTAAACATTTCCTGATTATTCCCATCCACATCAAGTTGCTAAAATTACACATTTTCTTCCTGAAGACAATTTTATTTATATTTCACATAAAATTTAGCACACATTTATCATTATTGCTGTGGTTACTATTATTATCAGGGTTGTCTTAAGAGGGGTGAGAAACATTTGGAGGGAGAAGCTAAAATTTCCTTCAGCCGTAGCAGTACCTCCACTAATGGATTTTACTTCCATCTCTGACACTAGCTTCCTGGCTGTCATTCGCCAAGTTTTTCCCTTCTCTGGACATCAAAAATTGAGGGTTATCACTACAAAACTGATGAAAGCCACTGTAAACCTTTATTATATACAAAAGTTTAAAAAAGTGGTAGTAAAAATAATCTTTGAAACTTTTCCCCACATAACTATATATACAAGCATAAAAGCATTTTAACCTAAATTAGATGAGACAAACCATAACATGCCACAACTTATCTACAGAGTTTTGACTTTAGCACCCATAAAAAAATTTTTTTAATCTATTGCAGTATAAGAACACAACTTAACAATCTTTTCTTGAACAGCATCCTTTAAATGTAAGCTTCTCTTAAAATCAGTAAAACAATTTATGCACATATTTTTTAAGAATAAAATGAGGGACACACTGGCATAGCAGGTAAAGCTACTGCCTGCAATGCCGGCATTCCATATGGGCGCCGGTTCAAGTCCCGACTGCTCCACTTCTGATCCAGCTCTCTACTTTGGAAAAGCAGTGGAAGATGGCTGAAGTCCTCGGGCCCCTGCCACCTGCATGTGAGACCTAGAGGAAGCTCCTGGCCCCTGGCTTTAGATCAGCGCAGCTCCAGCTGCTACAGACATATGGGGAGTGAACCAACAGATGGAAGACTCTCTTTTTTTTTTTTTTTTTTTTTTTTTTTGACAGGCAGAGTGGATAGTGAGAGAGAGAGAGAGACAGAGAGAAAGGTCTTCCTTTGCTATTGGTTCACCCTCCAATGGCCGCTGCGGCCAGCGCGCTGCAGCCAGCGCACGGCACTGATCTGATTGGCAGGAGCCAGGTACTTATCCTGGTCTCCCATGGGGTGCACGGCCCAAGCACTTGGGCCATCCTCCGCTGCACTCCCTGGCCACAGCAGAGAGCTGGCCTGGAAGAGGGTCAATCAGGACAGAATCCGGTGCCCCGACTGGGACTAGAACCTGGTGTGCCGGCGCCGCAAGGCGGAGGATTAGCCTAGTGAGCCACGGCGCCGGCCGGAAGACTCTCTTTGCCTCTGCCTCTCTGTAACTCAGCCTTTCAAATAAATAAATAAATCCATAAAAAAGCATAAAATGAAAAACATTCCTTTACCAATATATTGTCAAAAATCACTTTTATAAAGTATCTTTCCATTTTTCTGATGTACACAATTACAGTTTTAAATAATGTATTTTAATATTTCTTTTTGTATAATATTATTTTACATTGTTAGTGTTGATTTATAAATTATTAAATTCTACATAGCTACCCTAGTCCACTGTACTTGATCAATAGTTGATTTCAGGAGATAGAAAATCAATACCATTTACAACATTACAATTACATAAATATTATTCACTGTTGAACTAAGTATTGTGGGTAGATTCACAGAAGAAATGCAATCATATGCCATTAAGCATCTTGTTTGAAGAAAAGTATTCCAAGAATCAAGGAAAACAGATTTCATTTTAATTATTTTCTTCACTTTACTCCCATCTATTTTTTTGTATTTCAGATTATTTTCTTTCTAGGCTTCCTCTACAATTTTATTAAAGTAACTCCCTGATATTGTTTTTCATAAGTAGTCTGGGTAATAGCTTATATCCATGCATATTTAAATTTATTATTGCCTTAACAAGTAGTTTGGCTATCTTAAATTCTAGTTCTTTCTTTAGTTACTTAAGAATAAAATGAGGGACTAACACTGTGGCATAGCAGTGTAATGTAACTTTCCCTTCTAACTTCTAAAGTACTGCTTTATTGTCTTAGAATATGCTGCTGCTTATGAAAAGTATTATTTTAGTATGGTTCTCCTATCTTCTTTGTTCATCTCTGGGACACACACACAATTTTATTTATTTATTAATTTCAGAGGCAGAGCTTCCAATAAACTATTCTATTCCCAAAATGCCCACAATGGCTAGGCAGGGCTGAAGCTGGAACCCAAGAACTTAATACAGGTTTCCCAGGCAGTGGCAGGAACCCAATTACTTGAATCGTGACCACTGTCTCCAGGTTCCGCATCAGCAAGAAGCTGGGATCAGGAGCCAGAGCTTAACATTGAATCCAAGTATTCCAACATGGGATATAGGCACACACGCACATCCAAAGCACCAAGTTGAAGAATTATATAGATTTTTCAGCTTTGCAAAATTTCTTCTATCATTTCATTGATTTATTTCTTCCTCTATAGTCTACCTATTATCTCCTCTGGAAATTGTATCAGTTAGATGTCAACCTCCAAGTCTCCTATTTCCCCAATTGTCCATTACTTACAGATCCTTGCTATCACCCTGAAGTTTCCCTTCAGAATCAGTTTTTGGCTGTATTTGTTCAATTAATTCATATTCCAAAATTTTTTTTAAATATTACAATTCTAGGGAAAGGTTTAGCCATTTCAATATTCTTTTGATGCCTATTGAAAAGGCTGGTATAGAAAGATTCTTAGTTCACAAAGAACATAACAGATTCAGAGGAAGAGTAAGAGGCAAACAACATTTTACAGGTTTTTTTAGATTTGTGTTGGGAGTTAAAAATAATTTTAAAAGGGGCTGGCGCTGTGGCGCAGAGGGTTTACACTCTGGCCTGCAGTGCTGACATCCCATATGGGCACCGGTTCTAGTCCTGGCTGCACCACTTCTGATCCAGCTCTCTGCTATGGCCTGGGAAAGCAGTAGAAGATGGCCCAAATCCTTGGGCCCCTGCACCCGCACAGGAAACCTGGAAGAAGCTCCTGGCTCCTGGCTTCGGATTGGCGCAGCACCGGCTATTGTGGCCAATTGGAGAGTGAGCCACTGGATGGAAGACCTTTCTCTCTCTCTGCCTCTCCTCTCTCTCTGTAACTCTTTCAAATAAAAATGAATAAACCTTTAAAAAATAATTTAAAAAAAGGATAAACTCAAATCAATCTCCCCATCTAACATGAAATGTAAGCAGAAATGTAGCCTATGTCAATAAAAACTTCTTACTCAGTACATGCATATTTTCTGCTAATCAAATTTATAATGTGTGTCCAGGCAAACACAGATTCCATAGACCACAACCAGAGATTTTGCATGGTCTTGGTTTAGGAAAAAGGTAATAAAAGAGAAAAAACTGTATCAAAAGAGTCCCTTCTAATTAGTTTCCATCTAAAATATATTTTATTTCATTACCATCTTTTATACATGGGAAGCCTAAATCACAAAGTACTTTGCCCTCTTTTTATTGGACTCTTAAAAATACACTGTGAACAGGGTTAGCCATAGTTCACGAATCAGGTACTCATCATTCATCTCTCACACCTGGAAGAGCCCAATAACACTTAAATGCAAAATCACTGTATCGTTTGCTCTCCAGTGATCCCATTTTAAAATGCATTCCGGTGCTGTCTCTGTATACATCAAAATTTTTAAATTGTGAAATGTTGATTTACTTCAGAGAAAATGAGACTTCCACTATCGAATGTGAAAGAAGTCTTGACTTTCCAGATCATTTTCCCCTCACACATTTTGTATAATGCCACTTTATAATAGCATTTGAGGCATGCAAAATAGTAAACTCAAAGTAATAGTGGTGTATACTATAATTAGTTATAAAATGTTTGAATGTCTTATTATTAATGGTAAAATGGCCTTAAAACCACCCATGATATACATCACAACTTACTCAATTTGACAGTGAAAAATTCTATATTGGTCTGTATGGCAGATATAAAATATGCACCATAAGAACAGATCTTCTGCATATGTTATAAAAATTATTTTTGCTTTATATTTTCCAGTACTATAAAAAGGGACATAAAGCACTCCTAATATGTTTTACTTGGATTCTTTCAGTGTTTTCTGTAGCCTCCTATAAACATTTATTTTCTTTCACCATCTAATTTCAACAGTTTTCTGTACAGAACAATGTTTCAGCTGTAACATAAATTGCGTTTTATATGGTCTCCACTGTATTCATGAAATACTCTAAATACCTACTAAAATGATACATGAATGATCCTCAAGAAGCTGGAGCTCCAACTTTTTTTTTTAATTTTACTATCAGACCAGGCATTGCATTCATCTCTGTGTTGCAGTGTGTCTTTCAGACATCATTAATGTTTTAGATTTTTATAAATTCTGCTATGGCCAAACAGACCAACAACATGGACTTTGTCAATTTCCTAAAGGAATCCAGCAGCTATTAACTTTTATTTTTCCTATTAGTTTTTCCAAAGTGAAGTTTAAAAATAAAAAAATTGTTGGGGCCAGCGCCGTGGCTCACTTGGTTAATCCTCCGCCTGTGGTGCCTCATCCCATATGGGCGCCGGGATCTAGTCCCGGTCGCGCTCCTCTTCCAGTCCAGCTCTCTGCTGTGGCCCAGGACGGCAGCGGAGGATGGCCCAAGTGCTTGGGCCCCTGCACCCACGTGGGAGACCAGGAGGAAGCATCTGGCTCCTGGCTTCGGATCGGCACAGCGCCATCCGTAGCGGCCATTTGAGGAGTGAACCAAAAAAAGTGAACCTTTCTCTCTGTCTCTCTCTCTCTCACTTCTTCACTTCTGTAACTCTACCTATCAAATAAATAAATTAAAAAATAAAAAAAAGAACTTCAAAAAAAAAAAAGAAAACTGTTAATTACTTCAGAACATGCTTGGATGCAGATTCTACCATATTAAGCAAGAAGTAGACTCCCTTCACACTCAGGATAACCCCACCCCTAAAAAGGGAGAGAGAAGTGAAATAGAAATTTTACAAGTAAGAACATAAGTTAAAATACATCCCAAAATGTAGACTTTTAATTAAGTCTTCACATTTAAAATAGAGAACATGTGTAGAATAATGTGATTCTGAGTAAGCCTCATGACATTTTTGTATCGTCCATGGCTTACAGAACAATTTCTTTGAATTCACATTCATTCTACTACAGTGAATCACTGAGGACCTTAATCCTCAAGATAGTAAACTTGATTTATTTCAGGCTCATATTTTTCTAAGAATATTTCAAACTGTATGAAAAGTTATGACATTGTTCTCAACTCTGTGCACTGATATTCAGCACTTTTAATAAAATGCAATTGTTGATTACACAGGCTAATATCTGAGTCAATTATTAACTTAGCCATATTTCCCCACCCCAAAACTCATTTGTTTTGAAAATGGTGATGATGAAATGTTTTAAACTTATGTTTCATTTAGTGCTTAAATCATATTTATTTTCTAGTTTGCTCTATAAAGTCTCACATGATGCATTTAAAAAAGCATGATAAGGAAGACAGAAACTTAAATAGGGAACCAAGACCACAAGGAACCTCAAAACCCTGGGCTCTTAATTTCAGTATGGTGGTTTCCTATCTGACAATCATTCCACTTTTATTCACATTTCTAGGACAGTCAGAGCGAAGGTTTATATTCATCAATGATGGCTTTCTCTACCACCTAGCTCTTGTTTGCCCTCGTAATATGACCCTTGATCTTATCATATCTGCAATTTTATTGAGAGAGATGAGGACTCCTAACCATTTTCCCGTCTTCTAGGGTTACAGAAAGCTGTGACTTCTACACAGGTGTAACTCTCCTCTAGTACAGCAACCTGGTAAGAGATACTAAGCATCTCATAGGATGGCTGGGAGAGGCTGAGACCTGCTCTAATTCTTATTTCAACCTGGTATTTATTGCCATCTCTTCAGAACATGGCACAATACAGCCCAGATGCCTTAGGTTGCAGAGGGGAGAGGTTAACACAAATGTCTGTGGCTAAGGATATAAGGCAGAATCAAGGAGGCTAAAATTAAAGGGATGAGTAGTATGCTACAGGATCAAAAAACAATTCTTTAAATCTGACTACATGGTGAGGAAAGACATCTTTTTCTTTTTCTTTCTTTTTTTTTTTTACAGGCAGAGTGGACAGTGAGAGAGAGAGAGAGAAAGGTCTTCCTTTGCCATTGGTTCACCCTCCAGTGGCCGCTGTGGCTGGCGCGCTGCGGCCGGCGCACCGCGCTGATCCGAAGGCAGAAGCCAGGTGCTTCTCCTGGTCTCCCATGCAGGTGCAGGACCCAAGGACTTGGGCTGTCCTCCACTGCACTCCCTGGCCACAGCAGAGAGCTGGCCTGGAAGAGGGGCAACCTGGACAGAATCCAGCACCCCGACCAGGACTAGAACCTGGTGTGCCGGCGCCGCTAGGCGGAGGATTAGCCTAGTGAGCCGCGGCACCAGCCGAAAAGACATCTTACAGTAGGTAGAGTATAAGCTGCACCAGAGTATTTTGACATACAGACACCAAAGCAGAGAACATCATGAATAAAGGAAAGAAGACTGGAAAAGGTGCAGCATGTGGAAGCAGTCATTCATGAGATAATCACCTTTGATGAACAAGGTCCCCTATCTGGAAAAGCCTATCAATGGCTACATGACTCTAATAACTGATTAGCCTATGCCGGTCCAGGTTCTCATTGTAGGGTATGAAAATGTTAAGCAGAGATACTCGGCTATAGGAAATTGGTGAAGCAATCACATCTAAGACAGCATTCTGGAAAATGGGTTAGTCTGAAAGTTGTGATCAAGGAATTCCTTTGATCCTATAAAACATTCTAGGATCCAGCCAACTAATTCCCCTTCCACTTAATCTAGTCAGAGTTGGTTTCTATAACTTTCAATACAAAGTCTCTTAGTTAACATGCCATTTTTGAAGAAAAGGTTGTGGCTAACATTAAATGAGAGTGATGTGGTAGCAACTGCTCCTGACAGGGTAATTTGAGGACAAAAACCTTAAGCATCAGACCAAGGTGGGACATTATAATCCAAAGGGCAGAAGTAAGCTCTGGTTTTATGATTTTAATGAATGATAAATCCATGAACAAAGAGGTTTTTGGTTTTGCCAAGCATACATATATCTTGGCTTCAAATAAAATTATCTTCTACCTCTATTTAATCAAAATTCACATATGCCAGACTACAGAAGCACAGCTCTAGGGTGATCCTAGGCATAGCATAGCACACTATGGGACAGATATGTTCAGCAGACAGATGAAAAAAAAGCTGAGGATCACCAGCATTCAGGAAAATGCAAATCAAAACCACAATGAAGTTTCACCTCACCTCAGTTAGAACGGCTCTCATACAGAAATCAACAAACAACAAAAGCTGGTGAGGAGGTGGGGAAGAAGGTATGCTAATCCACTGTTGGTGGGAACGTAAACTAGTACAGCTACTGTGGAACACAGTATGGAGACACCTAAAAAAGCTGAATATAGACCTACCATATGATCTGGCCATCCCACTGGGAATTTACCCAAACCAAAAGAAATCAGCCCCTTGCGGCGCCGGCACACCGGGTTCTAGTCCCGGTTGGGGCGCCGGATTCTGTCCCGGTTGCCCCTCTTCCAGGCCAGCTCTCTGCTATGGCCAGGGAGTGCAGTGGAGGATGGCCCAGGTGCTTGGGCCCTGCACCCCATGGGAGACCAGGAAAAAGCACCTGGCTCCTGGCTCCTGCCAGGATCAGCGCGGTGCGCCGGCTGCAGCGGCGGCCATTGGAGGGTGAACCAGCGGCAAAGGAAGACCTTTCTCTCTCTGTCTCTCTCTCTCACTGTCCACTCTGCCTGTCCAAAAAAAAAAAAAAAAAAAGAAATCAGCCTATGAAAGAGTTATCTGTACCTCCATGTTCACCTCAGAATTCACAATAGCTAAGATATGAAATCGACTCAGATGTCCACTAACTACTGGCTGGATAAAAAGAATATATGTGCTCTTTGGAATACTATTCAGCTGTAAAAAAAATTTAATACTGTTTTTTGCAACAAAATGCATACAACTAGACACCATTATACTCAAAAGACAGATACAAAATGCTTTCCCTGATCCAAGGTAACTAACAGAGTACCTAAAACTTAGGTATTCAAGTGAAATGGACCTTCTGAGATTTGATGATTGTTTACAGCCCTTGTCTCTACTGTTGAGGAACAGTGTTCTTTTGTTGTATTATTTTTTAACTCTTTACTTAGTGTAGGGTTAATCTTATGAGTATAAATGAAACTGAAAAGAGATCTTTGTAAAAATAAAGAGCAGGAACAGGAGAGGGAGGCGGAAGAAGGGTTGGGGCATGTATGAGAGGGAGGGTAGAGTGGGAAGTATCGTTATGTTCCTAAATCTGTATATATGAAATACATGGAACTTAAGATAACAAAAGTGTTTTATTTATTAAGTTATCAATTGAAACACTTTAAAGTTTCAGTAAGGTTTCTGATTTAAAGGGGTATATGCTACATCCTCGTACATCACAAATAATCACTTACCAATTTATTTTCTAAGTCAAGGATTTTTGTGAATGAGCATTTCCTGCAGTCACAATGACATATGGAAACTTTCACATGCTTAAATCCTGTCTAACAAATCCATTACTTAGACAATGCCATCTCTCACTCATATTACATTCAGTTTTTACAAGATCCATAGTGACACAAGTTGGTGAAGTCAGAGAAGATGTTGTGCAGTGGGTTAAGCCATTTCTTGGGACACCGACGTCTCATATTGGACTGCCTGGTTCAAATCCTGGTTATTTTGCAACTGATGCAGCTTCCTGCTGATGCACAGCCTGGGAAGTAGCAGAGGATGGCTCAAATACTAGAGTCCTTGTCACACAGATGGGAGACCTGGATGGAGTTCTGGGCTCCTGACTTGGGCCTGACCCAGCTGATGTAATCCAGTAAACAAATGATGTCTCTCTCACCTTGTCACTCTGCCTTTCAAATAAATAAAATAAATAAACTTCAAAAAACAAAGGTTGGGGAAGTCTATGACCATGGAGCCTGCGTGATTCAGGTCACATATAAGATAATTACTGTTGGCCGGCGCCGCGGCTCACTAGGCTAATCCTCCGCCTTGTGGCGCTGGCACACCGGGTTCTAGTCCGGTTGGGGCGCCGGATTCTTTCCCGGTTGCCCCTCTTCCAGGCCAGCTCTCTGCTGTGGCCCGGGAATGCAGAGGAGGATGGCCCAAGTACTTGGGCCCTGCACCCCATGGGAGACCAGGAGAAGCACCTGGCTCCTGGCTTCGGATCAGCGTGGTGCGCCGGCCGCAGCACGCCAGCCGTGGCTGCCATTGGAGGGTGAACCAACGGCAAAAGGAAGACCTTTCTCTCGTCTCTCTCTCTCACTATCCACTCTGTCTTTCAAAAAAAAAAAAAAAAAAAAAGACAATTACTGTTAAGGCACATAAAGTAGAACAATTCAAGAGATGATAAAGCCACAAGAGTTACCAAACAATGAAACTGGAGAGTGGGAGACAACAGTCAAGTAACTTACCATACTTCTCACAGTTTACTATCCAAATAAGAAAGTCAAAGGTTCAGCTTCATCTGTGACAAGACAACTAGAAGATGAGCTTTCGATCAAACATAAAGGACTAGACAGAAGTGGAAAGCAATCTTTTTTACTATGCAGGTAACAAATGGCTAAATAATTAGGGAATGAGAATGGGGAGGTTCTGCTTAATAACCTAAGGGATTTAGGGCCCTCACCTTCTTAAGATCATGTCACCACCTGTGCCCAGTATGAATTACACAGCAGTTAAGCATTCTCATTCAAGTTGCAGCATTAATATTGATGAGATAGTCTGACCCAAGAGAGACATCTAATTTGAAAACAAAGGATTTATTTTCCTAATAACTAAAAATATTTTTAAGCAACAAATCAGGATGTGACATTCACTTGAGATGGAATCTGGTTGGGGCCAGAGTGGGTAAATAAGTACTTTTCTTTTCGACAAAATTACTCTCTTGATGTTGGCATCCAGGGTGATACAGTCTGAGTAGAATACCAAAACCAAACATTCCAAGAACCAGCTAGTCCTCAGCAAAGGAAGAGATGAGGCAAAGATTAAGAATCCAATTAGCTGGTAGGTAGGTGTGGTACTTCAAAGAGCCTTATTGATTTAGAGTAAACAAACAGATTTCATGATAATTGCGGTACTTAGTTTTAAAATGTAGATCTCCAGCTCACAAACTCCAGGCCTAGGATTATGATTAACAAAATTGTTTAAAAAAATACATTCTTTGTTATTGCGTAGCACAAATTAAGGAACACTGAGATTTTTTAGTATATTATATAGAACTTATTATTCAATGATTTTCTTTTTTTTTTTTTTTAACAGGCAGAGTGGACAGTGAAAGAGAGAGAGAGAGACAGAGAGAAAGGTCTTCCTTTTTGCCGTTGGTTCACCCTCCAATGGCAGCCACGACGGCGCGCTGCGGCCGGCGCACCGCGCTGATCCGAAGCCAGGAGCCAGGTGCTTCTCCTGGTCTCCCATGGGGTGTAGGGCCCAAGCACTTGGGCCATCCTCCACTGCACTCCCTGGCCACAGCAGAGAGCTGGCCTGGAAGAGGGGCAACCAGGACAGAATCCGGCTCCCTGACCGGACTAGAACCCGGTGTGCCAGCGCCACAAGGCGGAGGATTAGCCTAGTGAGCCGTGGTGCCGGCCCAGTGATTTTCTTTATACTGAATAAAAGAGTATATATTATAGGCATATAAATGTGATTGCATTGAACTGGACAGTACTCAACTTATACAACTGGGATTCTACAAGTAATATAAAGACATACTTTTCTACTGGACAATCTATGTGAGCAGATAGATGGAAATGGCATCAAAGCAAAATGAAGTCATTACCTTCAGTGGAGAAGCTGAATCAGTAGTTTGTCTTATTTCAGAATGAGTCTAAGTAACATATGAAGAATAAATTCTTCACACTCTCATTATGTATGTATTTGTTATGGTCAATAAGTTTGAAATTACATATTCATTCATAAATTATATCAAATGCAATAAGAATACTGACTATTGGGCATTTTAGAATGTGCACTTAAAATACATATATGGGGGCCAGTGCTGTGGCATAGCAGGTAAAGTCGTCATCTGCAGTGCCGGCATCCCACATGGGCACCAGTTCAAGACCCGGCTGCTCCACTTCCGATCCAGCTCTCTGCTGTGGCCTGGGAAAGCAATGGAAGATGGTCCGAGTGCTTGGGGCCCTGTACCTGTGTGGGAGACCGGGAAGAAGCTCCTGGCTTTGGATCAGCTCAGCTCTGGCCCAGCTCCAGCCATTGTAGCCATTTGGGGCGTGAAACCAGTGTTTGGAAAATTCTCTTTCTCTCTGCCTCTGCCTCTCTGTAACTCTGCCATTCAAAAAAAAATAAATCTTAAAAAAATACATTATCTGACTTGACTGAGTCCCCAGAACAGCCCTGTAAAGTTGCTGTGTTTAGCATCCTCATCTTACAGATGAGGCACAGAGAAGATGCCCAAACAACTGGGTTGCAGCCAAAATTCAAAAGCCTATTTGCCTGGTTCCAACTATTAAATATGATTATAATACCTAAGTTTCAAAGCTTCATATAATTCAATTTTTTTAAAAAATAACATTCAGTATATATCTTAATTAGAAGTATTTGTTAAAGTACCCACATTATACACCAAACTACTAAATCAATTTAGAGACCAAATGCTGGTCTATAAACAACTTCCTTAATGGGTCTTCAGGATAAAGAGTTGTAAACTCATCTGATACCTTATCTGAATTCAGGCTGCTATTCGTAGTCAGCTGTTGCATGACTTTATTCTGAGCCCCAGAGGAACCACACTGAAAAATTAGCTGCTCAGTATAACAAATTGCCAGATGCTCATCTCAGCTAAGTAATGGCATTTCAAAGTCTATGTGCAGGTTGGCAGGAGCTATCTCAGACCCCAAACTTTGTTACCAGCACAAAGCTAAAAACTCAACTTTCGTTTCTTTTGATTAAATACATGACCTTTTATTTGGCAAAAATGCTTCTCAAAATAAATAAAAACTACAATAACACTTTACGTTCTAGCTAAGAATAACCTATAGCCTTCATGAGAAACCAATTTTTCTTGTGGGTTGCAACATTTGCTTTAAGGGATTTTGGTAGTCTTTTCTCCTAAAAAAATTTCAGGTAGTAATATGGTGGCACTTCAAAAAGTCTATGGAAAAATGGATTAAAATTATGAGTTTATTTTGGTGCAAAAATTTTTTTTGAAATGCACACACACATTTATGGATTTGAAAAAAAAATGTTAGCACCGAAATGAACTCATGCATTTAATTACCTTTTTCCACAACCTTGGTGGAGTACCCTCAGAGAGCCTAAGAAACTATTTCCTAAATTAAGTATCTATTATGAGTAAACACTATCCCAAAAGTATGTTTGCAATACTAACAGAAACATATCCTTTCTTGTTCTACTTTCCTACCATCAGAGTCCCTCCCATCAACCTGCTCAAAGTGACAGCTGAATAAAGAGATTTGTTATGTTGGTTATGGTCTGGTTCTCAATTGGAATAGTTAATGAGGAGAGAAGGTATTTCTTTTGAGGGTATATTTTGGAGTAAACTATAAAAACATCAAGTCACTGATGAAGTGTTTGGGGTTAGCTGTTTTGTAGAACTCAAAAACAAAGAAAATGAGGCTGGAGCCAATAAAACAAAAACTGATGATTTCACAATTTTGCCTAGACTGTTCCTGACCACATAATCAAATCATGCCCTCTAGCCAAGAGAATACACAAAGGCAAAGTCTGGCCACAAAACAGATGCTGTGCTAATACTAACTTCTGGGTTTTGAAAAGATTTCACAATTTTTAAAAACCTTCCTGTCTCATCTAAAAATTGCTCTTCTCTCTATTTTAAGCATCTCCAAGCAGAGTCAACCTTTTTTTTTTAAGGTAACTTTGGCCAAGTCAGTATATATATAAGCTAATCTAAGCCTGGAAACTTCAACTAAGCTCAATTCTGATTTAAGTGCATACTTTCACTAGTTCACAAAGACTGTCTCTTCTGCATAATTTTCCTGAAAAAGCTTAGGCTCAGTATTTGTTGTATTATCAGTTGCTCATCAATAAATAGTTCTCTTCCAAAATCAAAGCTGCTACTGAACTTCTCCCTGCTCATGTTCTGTCTTAATATAAGTGCTTTGTAGTCAAGCTCCAAAAGCCTGAACCCACACCCTCCATCAGACTTCCTCTGGACCAAGGTCACACAACCTCGCTAACTGTTAAGTGCAATTAAAAAAAAAAAAAAGTGAAAATGCTATTAATATTCAGTATTCCCCAGAAAACACAGAAATGACAAAATTAACATGGAAATTATGAAACAATTATTTTAGGTTTTAATTCATAAAAGAGTACCCTGTATGGACCCTATATATTTTTTAATTTTGTGAATGCACTAGAATAGAGTATTTTTGAAAATACTTTACTTAATATATACTAAATAGATCTTCTGTATATAAAGATAATTGAAAATGAATCTTGATGTGAATGGAATGGGAGAGGGAGTGGGAGATGGGAGGGGTGCGAGTGGGAGGGAAATTATAGGGAGGGGGAAGCCATTGTAATCCATAAACTGTACTTTGGAAATTTATATTTACTAAATAAAAGTTAAAAAAAAAAAGAAAATTATGCTCAATAAAAGTCTTCATTAAAAGGTATATTTGAGAATCATGGTATGATATGGTAAAACAATAAAGCAACATCAAAAACACAGTATCTCCCTCCTTTAAAAATGTGTGTATGTGTTTACGTATTTCCAAAACTTGTTTGCATATATCAGTTAATGAGACAAGACTACATTTATGGCCCTTACCTTTCAGTATAGTATCTATTTTGGCAACTGTTTCCTAGATATGATGTTCCTTCTCAGATAGTGTTTTCTTTTTCTTTTTCTTTTAAAGATTTAATTATTTGAAAGGCAGAGTTAAAGAAACAGAGAGGGAGAGACAGAGTTCTTCCATCTGCTGGTTCATTCCTCAAATGGCCACATGGCCATGGCTGGGCCAAGCCAAAGCCAGGAGCCAGGAGTTTCTTCCAGGTCTAAGAACTTGTGCCATTCTCAGCTGCTTCCCCAGGTACATTAGCAGGGAACTGGATTAGAAATGCAGCAGCCAGGACTTGAACTGGCATCCATATGGGATGCCAGCTTCACAGGTGGTGTCTTTACCGGCTATCCCACAATGGCAGCCCCTTGTCTTTTTTATGTTAAAGGTTTTCTCCTTTCTGCTGAGAGCAGTTTTCCCTGAGC
Source organism: Oryctolagus cuniculus (assembly GCF_964237555.1). NCBI lineage: Eukaryota > Metazoa > Chordata > Mammalia > Lagomorpha > Leporidae > Oryctolagus > Oryctolagus cuniculus. The sequence continues at coordinate 66,196,062 of NC_091444.1, forward strand.
AGCAATGTCTGTTCCTTGTTAGCTTTCATCCAAATTGAGGCACCTTCTTCTGGCTCAATGAGGTTATGGAGTCCATTAATAATTTTAAGAGCTTGCAGAGTAAATTCAAATGCGTTCTCTTCCCCCCAACCTTATTTCTTGATACACACCTGCAAAACTGTCTCAAAAACTTAGGAAATTTAACATTCAAAAATGAGTTTCTCTATATGTGTTTTTACTGGTGTTAATTCTAACATTTTCTCTTCTACAAATTTGGCAACACTAATCTGTTCTCCCTCTATGATCACTGAGACTCCTCTGAAACTCCACTTTCACAGTCCAATACTCCCATCTTCAACTACTGCCTGATATATTTGGTTGTCATGGTACATCTACTTAAAAAAAAAAGCATACAAGGCAGGTAATTTTCACATAAGCTAGGTGTAAAGACACATCATGCTCATATTTCATAATAGAATATTTTATTTTGAAAAATAAATTTTCCTGCAACCACTTTTTATACAGAAAGTTAGTGAGATATCGTTACACTTATATAGCACCTTGAATACTTCAAAAACAGCTAACTGATAACATGAGAAATGCTCAATTGGCTTACAATATTGGCAAAATGAGAGCAAGAGTATTATGAGTTTATTTAGTCAGATTAGTTCACAGTCCATGTTCCATTTTTATTTTTTTATTCATTTTTATTTTTTTGACAGGCAGAGTGGACAGTGAGAGAGAGAGAGACAGAGAGAAAGGTCTTCCTTTGCCATTGGTTCACCTTCCAATGGCCGCCGCGGCCGGCACGCCACGGCCGGCGCACCGCGCTGATCCGATGGCAGGAGCCAGGTGCTTATCCTGGTCTCCCATGGGGTGCAGGGCCCAAGCACTTGGGCCATCCTCCACTGCACTCCCTGGCCACAGCAGAGAGCTGGCCTGGAAGAGGGGCAACCGGGACAGAATCCGGCGCCCTGACAGGGACTAGAACCCGGTGTGCCGGCGCCACTAGGCGGAGGATTAGCCTAGTGAGCCACGGCACCTGCCCCATTTTTATTTTTAAAGATTTATTTATTTACTTGAAATTCTGAGTTACAAAGAGAGAGGGAAGGAGAGTCAGAGAGATCCTCCATCCGCTGGTTCATTACCCAGATGGCCCCAAAGACCAGTACAGGGGCAGGCTGAAGCTAGGAGCTTCATCTGGGTCTTCCACATGGGTTGCAGGGGCTCAAAGACTTTTCCCAGGCTATTAGCAAAGAGCTGGACTAGAAGTAGACTTGAATTGGCGCCCATATTGGATGCTGGCATGGTAGGTAGAGGCTTTATCGGCTATACCACAATGCCAACCTCCAAGCTCCATTTCTTAAAGATATTTTCATGCATTTAGAATTTACCAAATAAAACAAAGTGAAAAAATTAGCTTTACACACACCTTTTAAAGATGTCTATGGGGGCGGGCATTTGGCCTGGAGAGAGGCAAAGTGCTCATTACATCATTCATATCTAACATCAGAGTAACTGTGTTCAGTCCCCAGCTCTGGTTCTTAATTCCAGTCTGTTGCTAATTTGGAAACTGAATAGAAGCAGTGATGGCCCAAGTGGTTCAGTTTCTGCCATTTACATGGAAGAACCTGGGTTGAATTCCTGATTCCTAGCTTCTTCCATCTCTCCCCCTAACACAGGCCACTGAAGGTACTTTAAGAGTGACTCACTGGTTGGGAGAGTTTCTGTGTCTGTCTCTCTAACAAAAAAAAATGAAGGTTAAAATAAAAATGAAATAAACGTCTGAAGTTTTGTACTATAAACACAACCCCCCCCCAAAACAAATCCTAAAGAGGTAGTCATCTTTTGATGAAAGTTAACAGCTTTAACATATTAGTGACTTAAAAAAATGAAACCTCTTTTAAAAATTAAATGCAGAGCAGTCTGTGCTATGGCGCACTAGGTTAATCCTCGGTCTGCGGGGCCAGCATCCCATATGGGCGCTGGTTTGTGTCCCTGCCACTCCTCTCCCAGTCCAGCTCTCTGCTGTGGCCCGGGAAGGCAGTAGAAGATGGCTCAAGTGTTTGGGCCCCTGCACCCACATGGGAGACCAGGAGGACGCACCTGACTCCTGGCTTTGGATCGGTGCAGCTCCAGCCATTGCTGGCCATTTGGGGAGTGAGCCAATGGAAGGAAGACCTTTCTCTCTCTGTCCCTCTCTCCCTCTCTCCCTCTCTTTGTCACTGTCTGTAACTCTACCTATCAAATAAATAAATAAATAAAATCTTTAAAAAAAATTAAACGCAGAAGCAATACTCCGAGGCTCAAACTAAATGATTCCTTCAACCCCATGTATATATCTTTTGGATGTTTATTTCAGATGTGATTTTTTGATACAATGAAGGAACCAAAACAGATTCGGGTGTTTCCATCTGAGTGGGGTGGGGTGTTGCTGGATTCAGGATGAGACAGATGAAGGGGCTTGACAGGGGAGCAAATTCTGGTAAAGGAAAGGAGATGAGCTGACTTCAAATGGTCAAGTCACTATACCTACCTACTTATCTATCTATCTATCTATCTATATCAGATATAAGACATCTACAAACAGAATGTCATTTCATGAGTGAGGCTCATCTCAAATACAATATCAAAGCTACATCCCCTAGCAGGTTCCTCACATATCATGGTATCTAAGTTTATTGCAAATGACTAGTTCTTCTGTTCTTGTTTCTCTACTCACTGTAGCACTGGTTGTGTGTGTGTGTGTGTATGTATATATATACACATATATATGCACTCAATATATATAATGATAAAACATAACACTACTATAGTGTATGTTAACTGTCAAGTACAATTCCAGCTATATTATAAGGTATGAACTACAAGCATTATTATACCCATTTTACAAATAAAAAACTAAAGCACAGCAACATTAGCAACTTTCTGGATTACACGCAGATAGTAGGTGGTATGAACAAATACATGTGCGAGTATAACTGCACGGACTCTAAAATATAATGAGAAAAATGTATCCTCTGTTTAAGGTCTCTAATTCTGCTCTGAAATTCATCCCCTTAACTTAAACTGCTTCTAATACATTTATAGCAAGATATTATTATACACATTAAACTCACCTTATTAGGATTAGATACAAAGCATCTAATCCTAATAAGGCCTGACTTGATCACATAATTAATTCCTTCATAAAAATAACAGACACACATCTCAGAAAATATAGAATTGATGAATTGTAGTTGTAGATTATGTCAGAAATGGGTATATTCTTACATGACTTAAAAAGTATATTAAAGTATGCACTAGGAGAACAAAACCTATTAATCTATGATAAACACACACAGTTCTATTACAGGACAAACTAGTCATCAAGTAGACAATATTTTTTTTCATTAAACACGGAACCATTGTGATCTGCCAGCAGCATGAAATAAATTAACGGTTTAATATTTAACACCATGCGATGGCAATACTAAGTCAAATATGTGTTTTAAATTTTATGTCATTTGACATTTCAATTTTAACTCAAAAGTCCATCTAAATGGGCTAGAAATATGTGCCTGAAAATAGCTTAATAAATTTTTTTGGCATATTAATGCTAACTCATAGTCATAGTATTATATATTTTAATGATGATTCAAAACCAATTTCAGAAAACAGATTTATTTTCTTGTAGATAAGATATAATAATCTTCAAACAGTGGCATTCAATAAAGTATAGAAAGGTCATCAACATGATCTAGTCAGGGTATTCAAGCAATTAAAAAATGATCTGCTCAAATTTTTTTAAATGCTTAATTCTGTAGAGAAAACATAAAACATAACTAAATTATGAATTTATCTTAAAGAAATGAAAACACAGCTTTCCTTCTATTGTACTTCATAGTAGCAATCTTTCACAGAAACAGCCAACACCAGGACTAGTGTCATGGCTCAGCAGGTTAAGTGGCTGCCTGCAACACCAGGATCTCTTCTCAGTGACATTGTCCCAGCTGTTCCACTTCCAATACAACTCCCCACTAATGCATCTAGGAAACCTGTGGAAGATGGCCCAAGTCCTTGGGCTGCTGCACCCACATGGGAGAGCCAGATGGAGTTCTTGGTTCCTAGCTCTTCAAATAAAGGAGAGGGACAGGAAGAAGGAGAGGGCATCCTGATTGGCATACTGTATAAATAGGAACCAACGGCATGTGTCCCTTGTACCCCATGGTATGACTCATTTCTGCCAATTCTCTACTAGAAAAAAAAAGTTGCAGTAAATCTGTAAAAACCACACTGTGTGTGAGAGTAAGTAAGAAATAAGCCACTGGGGCTGGTGCTGTGGCATAGAGGGTAAAGCCACTGCCTGAAGTGCTAGCATCCCATATAGGTGCTGGTTCAAGTGCCGACTGCTCTGTTTCTGATTTGGCTCTCTGCTATGGCTGGGAAAGCAGTGGAAGATGGCCCAAGTCCTTGGGCCCTTGCACCCAGGTGGGAGACCCAGAGGAAGCTCCTGGCTCCTGGTCAGCTCAGCTCTGGCCATTGCAGCCATTTAGGGGAGTGATAACACTGGATGGAAGATATCTACCTATATCTCTGCCTCTCTGTAACTCCACATTTCAAATAAATAAATATTTTTTTAAAAAAAAAAAGGAAAACAAATACGCCCCTGAACTTACAATAACCACAAATCTCTTTCTATATCCAAAGTGTTCTCTAATATAAGTCTGCTGCTTCTAGTCATTTTCCATGTTTTCTTATTATAGAGGACATCTAAATATAAAAGTATTTTATGATATTAAGCAGTAACTTTGTGCAAACTTTTTTTTTCATAGAATACTAGAAGAACCTGAGTGCAGATGTAAAGGAATATGTGAGTATATCTGTTTAAATGTGTTTTCTTCTTAGAGTTCAAAAAACCCTCTAGATTATTAATGAAGCTCATACAAAAAATTTTAAAGCAAATGCAAGGATTTGACAACAAGCGCAAGTTCACAGGGCATAAGAATCCCACTTTAAACCCTGTCATTGCTTGTAAATATTGATAATGTGTCATTTTTCACTATTTGACATTTATTAACCACCAAATATGTACCAGACATAAGTTCTGGGCATAATCCCATATTTTAGCTCATTTAATCTCAAAATTCCTTGGATATGGGTTTTTATTATCATTTATTTCAGATGTAGAAAGAAACTTAAGAGATGTTAGCTAATTGTGTAGTTTACAGAGTCCATAATTGTAAATCTGTTCTACTTTTCAGTTAAAAAATATTTATTACGTGCTTTCTATTTATGTCAGGTTCTTTTCTTGTTATACCATTTACCCTAAAAGTTCATTTGTCTTTCTGGTACACTATAATCAGTCTCTGACGCCCAGCACAATGCTATGGGCATACGAGGTCCTTAATGAAGGTTCAATGAATTATTTGGTTAAGTTACTTGTCTCTATAAAATAAACATTTAAATAGGTATTTGGGTCCAGGTTTATATTCTCTCAAAACAGCTTATAATTTAACATTAAAACATATGCTTTTTAAAATTCTTAAGGAAATTATTTCACTGATTATGAACATCCAAGATGTTTATGTAAGGTGTCAAATATTTACTTCAAAATAACAGAATCAGAGAGAGAAGTATAGTGCATTATGAGGTATGTTCTCTAAGCTTAATGTGTAAATTGACACATGTTCTCTAACTGTTTCTTTAGTATGTGATTAGAATACCCAGTTCAACTGCAAATTCTATACGGGCATGGTCTTCCTCTAATGCTTTGGATGTATTCAAGGCATAATACACAGAGCACTGGCCAAAAAGCAAGAGCTAATCTCCAATTGTGTAATGAGAAGATTACTTTATAGTCAGGCAGTGATGAGTTTGAGTATGTCAGCTCTGCTGTTTACAGTCTACTTCAACTTAGGCAAGTTGCTTTACTTCTCTCAGTCTCCTTTTCTGTATTCTAAAAGTCAGATGATGAAAATAGCATCTTCCCTGTCTTCAAAGATAACTATGAGCATTGAAAGATGTAATAATGCACACAAAATATGCAGTACATACTCAGGTCAGAGCTAGGGTTCATTAAATGTTAGTTTTTTGATAGAGGAGGAAGTTAAGGAGGCTAGGAAACAAATTTTCTCGTAGGCATAGCGTTGAGAAGACTAGACACTGATCACCTTCTTTTTACTCTCTAACCTTTAAAGCTTCTTATTCAGGAAAATGCTTAAGGCTGCATAAGCTGATCTCCACAATACAGAATTTCCTAAAAGTCACTTAACTTTCTTAACAGCTTCCTCCTTAAAACACATACTTTTCCAAACTACCAATCCAAAGAATTGTTTCTGGCATAATTTAATAGTAGAAATGGGAAAATTGCTGATTCCTTTTTATATGAATGTATATTATATCCAACAAATTACAACTTTCATTTTCAAAAGAAAACATCAATTCCTTCCAAAGGCATGATCAAGTTTGAAAATATTGACAAATGTGAATGCATTTTAAGTCTCAGGAAAATTATACTATTTATGCCTATCTTAAATGAAAAATGTATAAAATAGTAACTGGCTTAAATAATTATATTTCCATTTATTAGATGGTACACAATCTTTCATTCTCCAAGTTATTTTAAGCCACGTTAATTCCTTAGATGTACATGCCTACACAACCAACAAATCAAGCTTATAATCTGAGTTCAACCCAAAAGACCATATTGCCTAAACCATCAATTATCAATTGTTCTGAATAAGGTAGTTTAATACATTTACCTGTCCGAGGGCTCATTTTAAGAATCTTTATGAGACAACATAAAAAAATAGCTAAGACTTGACATAGGTACACTCAGCCAGCAAAACTGATAGGGCTCGGCAGGCGCCGCGGCTCACTAGGCTAATCCTCCGCCTGCGGCGCCGGCACACCAGGTTCTAGTCCTGGTCGGGGCGCCAGATTCTGTCCCGGTTGCCCCTCTTCCAGGCCAGCTCTCTGCTGTGGCCCGGGAGTGCAGTGGAGGATGGCCCAAGTGCTTGGGCCCTGCACCCGCATGCCTGGCTCCTGGCTTCGGGTCAGCGCGGTGCACCAGGCGCGGTGGCCATTGGAGGGTAAACCAACAGTAAGGGAGGACCTTTCTCTCTGTCTCTCTCTCTCTCACTGTCCACTCTGCCTGTCAAAAATAAAAAATAATAAAAAAAAAGTGATAGGGCTCAACAACCCGGGGGACACTTAGGAGTCATACAGATATCCAGGCCTATCTGCTCAACACTCCACAGTGACGATTAACAGACCTGAAACTGTCATGGAAGAATTAAGGAGAGGCAGGCAGTTAGGGGAAATTGTTCCATAGGATAATCCTTGAAAACCAGCAATTATTCTGAGGTAGTACAGAAGGAAAACCAAGGAATTCAGAAAGAAACCAAACACTCCCTCTCCAACCTATGTTTCACATTGCTGTGAGACTTTTCTTTCTGAAGCTCAACTGTCATGTTATTCTCCAGCACAACAAAATATGTCTTTCAACTATAATACACTTGTTTTCAAATCTTTCCTCATCAAACCCCAATTATCATGCTGAGGACCAAGAAGATATTCATGAGAGAGAAAGAACATCCTGGCAGTTGAGATCCAGAGCCTCCATCAACCACAAAAACTCCATTGTTATCTTTCTTAATCACTGGTGTTTTGATATAAACATTTAAGAACATTCTACTGACAAAGTGTCTGGGTTCATAAGAGTACCTGGGTTCGAGTCCTAGCTCTGCTCTCAATTCCTGCTTCCTGCTTATGTGTTATGTTTTCTTTTTCTTTCTTTCTTTCTTTCTTTTTTTTTTTTTTTAATGGGTGTCCTGGTACCATAGGCGCCATGTGCTACTGGCTAGTGCCAGGGACTTCCATATAGGATGTTACTTTTCCTTTCAAAACTTACTCTCAGGGCTGGCATTGTGACATAGTAGGTAAAGCCACCGACTGAGATGCCAGTATTGCATATGGACACTCTACTTCGGCTCCAGATCCCTGCCAATAGTCTAGGAAAAGCAACAGAGGATGGCCCAAGTCCTTGGGCCCCTAACAAATTCTAACAAAAGCACTTTTTTTTTGTTGTTAAACTAGACATGTCCCAACCCTTCAAGTAGCTTTCAATTTAGTGGATAAGAAAACAAACAAACCAACTAACACAAAATAAATCAGAATGAAACCAATGTTACATACAAACTCCTAACTTCTGAGAGCCTACAAAGGGAAAAGCAATTTTTCTTCATGGAATCAGGAAAAATGAGGACACTGGTGCTGGATATTGATGAATATAGACAGCGAATATAGTGAAGAGCACATTTTCTACAGAACAAATATATCGAAGCAAAAACAAAGCACCTGTCATTCTGGAGATGTGCAGACAGACATGAAGGTGGTACAGAGTGAATTGAGTTTTGCAGTAAATCGACTGTCATGACAGTGTCCATTTTACTGTGAAACCCAAAAAAACATGGGAGGGGGCAAATTTTAAAGACTTTTGAGGTAAGCAGTAATAAGGTCTGATTTTTTTAAGTGATTCACAGGATTTCAAACCATCAGTTATAGCAGGAAACTCAGACAATTACAAAAATAATCTAGATGATAAAACATGGCCTGAAATACAGTAGGAACAATTAAGATGGTGCATCAGAAAAACATGAACATCAGCCACAGAGTAGAAGTGATGCAGAGGGACTGCCCCAGTGAAATACACAGAAGTTTCACAAAATTCCATGATCTGCTCAGAAAGTCTCCTTTTTCTAGACTCTCAACTTTCCTTTTTTGTGACTATCACACATCATCATCAATCTTAAGAAGCCACTGGCTTTAGGACAAAATATTATTTATATACTACTAAAAAAAATCAGAGTTCAAAAATGGTGAAATAGGGAGGAAGCTAATTGCTCTAGTCTAGGGGATGATAATAATCAAAAAGTTTAGAGAGTACAATCTCAGGGAAGAGTTAGGGAGCAAACTCCAGATGAACTCCATGCAAATTAGAGGGACACTGTAGACCTACGTGGAGGGTGTGCACACACAACTCAAGACCTCAGCAGTTGAGAGCCTCAGCACCAGCTTTAGAGAGTGAGGCGAGACCAGATAGCAGCAGCCCAGGCCACTGGTGATACAGCTGTGAGAAAAGCCTACTGGGAATCTGGCTTGTAGCACTGACTACCCAGTGCCAACATCCTTTAACTAGCGAAGAGAGGGCAGGTGTAACTGTGGACATACTTAACAGCTGCACCCATTTATGTCCACAAGCCTAGCAACCAGCTGAGAGGGGATGCTAGGCTAATTGACACGGGGCTGGATGATCATGATTGTGGGAGCTTGGTGTGCTGGAGAGAAAACACTGTGGCCACAGGGAAAGGCACTGGGTGTGGCTAGGGCTTTAGGCGAGGCACTGTGGGAGGCTCCATGCACTCAGGGCTCCCCGATTCCCTGGTAAGAGTCATTACTGAGAGATCCACGTTCACAACAAGGACTACGTGGATCCATTGTGTGGTTCTTGTGGAAGCACAGATGAAAACCAAACCGACTGGGGCTAACACCCAGGCATTGGTCTCCTCTGAAGAGAGGAGGTAAGCTCGAGAATATGCCAACAGAGCAGAACAAACCTCCTCTCTCATTAAAATATAAGTAAAAACAGAGAAGAGATTTATCACGCCAAACTTGGGTGTCACCTTGGACACTCCCCTCAAACTGGAGCACTGCACAGAGCTCCCAGATCACTCCCAGCACTTGTCTTTGGGGATTCACTGAAAGAGAGGACACTCCACAAAGCCACGAAGTCCGAATAAATGCCATCACACGAAAAGAAAAAAAGTATCTCCACAAATGTCAAAAAATAAACACAGCAATTCAAGAAACAAGAATAAGACAACATCATGCCCCCAAAAGAACATCTTTCTTTTTTTTTTTTTTTTTTTTTTTTTGACAGGCAGAGTGGACAGTGAGAGAGAGAGACAGAGAGAAAGGTCTTCCTTTTGCCGGTGGTTCACCCTCCAATGGCAGCCACGGCTGGCGCGCTGCGGACGGCGCACCGCGCTGATCCGAAGCCAGGAGCCAGGTACTTATCCTGGTCTCCCATGGGGTGCAGGGCCCAAGGACTTGGGCCATCCTCCACTGCACTCCCGGGCCACAGCAGAGAGCTGGCCTGGAAGAGGGGCAACCAGGACAGAATCTGGCGCCCCAACCAGGACTAGAACCCGGTGTGCTGGCGCCGCAAGGCGGAGGATTAGCCTAGTGAGCCGCGGCGCCGGCCAGAACACAACATTTCAATACTAGAATGTGAAGATGAAGAGACTGAAGAAATGCCAGAAATGGGATTCAAAAAATTGATCATAGGATTATTTAGAAGTAATCAGCAAATCTATGAACAAAAGAAATCTGTACATGACATGAATGAAAACTTTTCATAGGAAACTGAGATTCTTTTTTGACAGGCAGAGTTAGACAGTGACAGTGACAGAGACAGAAAGGTCTTCACTCCGTTGGTTCACTCCCCAAACGGCTGTTACAGCCGGCACGCTGCGCTGATCCAAAGCCAGGAGCCAGGTGCTTCCTCCTGGTCTCCCATGCCGGCGCAGGGCCCAAGGACTTGGGCCATCCTCCACTGCACTCCCGGGCCACAGCAGAGAGTTGGACTAGAAGAGGAGCAACCGGGACAGAATCCGGCACCCCAACCGGGACTAGAACCCAGGGTGCCGGTGCTGCAGGCAGAGGACTAGCCAAGTGAGCCGCAGCGCCAGCCGGAAATTGAGATTTTAAATAGGAATCAAAATAAAATATTGGAAATGAAGAATTCAACAGAACAAATAAAAAGTGAGTCTTCATTGAGTTGGCCTCCCTCTTTCTTAAACTTTCTTTATAAAAAAAAAAAAAAAAGCTATTTATTTGAAAGGCAGAGCTACAGAGAGGCACAAGCAGAGTGAGATAGAGGTATTCCTTCTGTTGGTTCACTCCCCAGATGGTCGCAATGGCCACAGCTGGGCTGATCTGAAGCCAGGGGCCAGGAATTTCTTACAGGTCTCCCATGTGGGTGCAGGGGCCCAAGAACTTGGGCCATCTTCTACTGCTTTCCCAGGCCATAGCAGAGAGCTGGATCAGAAGTGGAGCAGCCAGGACTCGAACCAGTGTCCATACAGAATGCTGGCACTACAGGCGGTACCTTTACCCACTACACCACAGCGCCAGTACCCAGGTCATAAATTTCATAAAAGGTTTTTATCCATCAATTCATATGATCATGTGGTTTTACTCCCTCATTCTGTTAACATGAAGTGTTATAAGGAGTGATTTTCATACATTGAGCCATCCTTGCCACTTCATCATGGTGTATAATCCTTTTAATAAGCTGCAGTATTTAGTCTGTTATTATTTTTGTTGAGGACTTTTCAATGCTCATGAGGAATACTGATTTATAGTTATCTTTCCTTACGAAGTCTTTGTCTGGCTTTCATAATAGGATTACTCTGACCTCACAAATTGAGTCTGAAAGTATTCTTTCCTCCTCAGTTTTTCGGAAAAGTTTGAGGAAAAATATTATTTCTCCTTTAAATATTTCATGGAATTCATTTGTGAAGTCATCCAATCTAGGACTTTCCTTTGTCAATAAATTTTTCATTAACGATTCCTTCTCCTCACTATTTATAGGTCTATTCAGATTTTATATTGCTTCATAATTTAGCCTTTTGGGGTCAGTGCTGTGGTGGTTCGAGTCCCAGCTGCTCTACTTCTGACCCAGCTCCCTGCTAATGACCTGGGAAAGCAGCAGAGGATGGCCCAAGTGTTTGGGCTCCTGTATCCAGGTGGGAAACCCAGAAGAAGCTCCTGGCTCCTGGCTCCGGATCAGCTCAGCTCCATCCACTGCAGCCATGTGGGGAGTGAACCAACAGATGGAAGACCTCTCTCTCTCTCTCTCTTTCTCTGTAACTGTCTTTCAAATAAATTAGCCTTGCCAGATTTGTTTCTAGGAAATTTGCCAATTTCATCTAGGTTATCTAATTCAATGAGATACAACTATTCATATTATCTTACAATCCTTTTACTTCTGTATAACTGATAGTAATGTATTCATTTTCATTTCTAATTTTAATTCTTTTTTTTCCTTAGTCAAAACAGATAAAGGTTTGTTGACTTTGTTGGTTTCTTAAAATATTCAAATTTTATTGCATTTATTTTCTCTTGTTTTTCTATCCTCTATTTCATTTGTGTCTACTCTAATCCTTATCACTTTCTTTCATTTGCTAGCTTTGGTTTTAATGCTTTTTCTAGCTTTTTTACATCACAAACTGATTTTTCGTTAACTTCCTAACATGATATATTTAAGCTACACCTTCCAATCATGCCATTTTTAGACTCATGGTTCTATAATAATTCTGGTGATTCAAGTCAGACGATAGAAGGACCCCAAAAACATCTTCCTCAGGCTCTCAACATTTTATGAATGTTTCTTGTCTTTTGTTTTTATGGGTCCTATGGGTCAAATACAAAACATGAAGTTTCAAGGTTATTTCAGAAAACAAATCATAATTCCAATAGTTAATTAATTCCATATTATCTAACTTTTACAAACCTCTGATGATTTCTTCTTGTTTTATTATTCTAAGCTTCACATCTGGCCTCTTACAATGCTTGATTTTTATAGAAAGAACGTGGTTATATAATAAAAAACACCATTTGAACACACTTAGATTCAACCCAATGTTTTATTCTGGGACTTTGCTTCAAGCCACTATTACTGAATGCCATGGATCCCATTCTCCAAACACACACATTTGTTTCCTTTTTTTTTTTTCAAACTAAATTACCATATATAATTGAAAGGAATACAGTGACTTTTTAAGAATTCTGTAACAGGCCGGCGCCGTGGCTCAATAGGCTAATCCTCCACCTTGCGGCGCCGGCACACCGGGTTCTAGTCCCGGTCGGGGCGCTGGATTCTGTCCCGGTTGCCCCTCTTCCAGGCCAGCTCTCTGCTATGGCCAGGGAGTGCAGTGGAGGATGGCCCAGGTGCTTGGGCCCTGCACCCCGTGGGAGACCAGGAAAAGCACCTGGCTCCTGGCTCCTGCCATCGAATCAGCGCGGTGCGCCGGCTGCAGCGGCAGCCATTGGAGGGTGAACCAACGGCAAAAGGAAGACCTTTCTCTCTCTGTCTCTCTCTCTCACTGTCCACTCTGCCTGTCAAAAATAAAAAAACAAAAAAAAAAAAAAAAAAGAATTCTGTAACTCAGTATCTCCACCTATTCAGATTTAGAGTCCCCACATCCAGTACAAATTCTTCCAAATTTTATTGACTAGCCCATAAACCCTGTGAAATGTCATAACATAGGCACAGTTTCAAAGTCAATCAAAAGCTATGGGAACCCAACATAAAGCATCTCCGGTTTGGGTTCCTGGGCTTGGAATCAGCCTGCTCCTAACCAGGATTAAAGATGTTGCATCGAATGCCCAGGTTTCAATATTAACTCTGTTCTTTACTAGCTGGGTTGCCATTAAGTTATTTAATAGCTCTACATCTTAGTTTTCCATGTGTAAGATGGAGAGATAAAGATAGTAATCTAATAGGAATGATATGAAGACATATATAAGCCAATATATATAATATAAAAATTAATAAGCATATGGTAAAAGTTTAATATATTTAGCTGTTCATTACATTAAAATGCAAACAATTACACATAAAAGAGGAGGTCATTTTGTAAACTTATAAATAGTTGAAATAACACTTGTTTAGGCCACTCTGCTTCAAAGAAAGTGCAAAGTTTCATAAAAAAGAAGGTATATAAATCACCAATAAACATATATGTTACTCAACATTATTCAACATCACAGGATGCAAATTAAAACCCCAAAGTTGAGACTGGCCTCATCATACAGCGGGTTAAGTCACCGCCTACGATGCTGGCATCCCATAAAAGCACTGGCTCAAGTCCCAGCTGTGAATAATGCTAATATGCCTAGGAAAGCAGCAGAAGATGGCCCAAGTACTTAGGACCCTGCCACCTACGTGGGAGTCCCGGATGGAGTTCAGACTACTGGCTTTGCCCTGGCCTACTTCTGGATCCTGAAGCCACTTGGGAAAAGAACCAGCAGATGGAGGATCTCAATCTCTACCTGCCTCTCCCTCTCTCTTTCCAACTCTGTCTTTCAAATAAATAAAATAAATCTTTAAGAAAAACCACTGCACACCTGTCAGGATGGCCGAAATTAAAAATAAAGACAACATCAAAGTTTGGTGAAAATGGAAGCAACTGGCACTCCCAATCACTGCTGTAGGAATGCAAAATACTACAATCACTTTGGAAAACAGTTTGGCAATATCCTATAAGCTAAAAATATACTTCTTACATGATCTAGTGATTTCATTACTTATATTTATCCAAGAGAAATAAATTATATGTCTACCCAAAGACTTTCACATGATATTCACGGCAACTTTATTCAAAATACCTAGTAAACACCAGAGACAATACAAATGTTTATCAGCAGGTAAATGGATAAACAAATTGCATTTTACCCATACAACAAACTACTTCTCAGTAATAAAAGGAAAAACTCTCTGATTCAAACAACATATGTGAACACTAGAATTATTATGCTATGTGAAAAAAAAGTCAGAGTAGAGTCCTTACTATTTGATTCCACTTATATGAAGTTCAAAGACAGATAAAACTTATGTAAAGAAAGGAAGCAGACCACTGGTTGTTGCAGCCAGCGGTATGGGAAGACTGACACTAAAGAACATAGAGAAACTTTTGGGAGGATGCCAAGTCCTATATCTTGATTCTGGTGACAGTTACAGGATGTATATATTCATTAATACTCATCAAGCTATACACTAAAAATGTATTTAACCAAAAAGGTACAAGGGAAACAGAAATCAGAAAGGGAGTGAAAATCCAAACAATCGAGTGCAAAAGGTAAAGAAGCACCAACAACTAGCATTCTTCCAGTGCCTCAGATCAGCCTGAAGGATCAAAAACACTGTGTGTGAAACTCAGGGGCAAATCTCTGTTCATGAGTCACTCCCATGCTTATTTACTTCACTTCACAGGTCACCTCTGAAAAAAACAAAAATGGGGAGCCAAACTCTCAAGTTACTTCCCCTTCTCTACCCATGACTCCTGCCTCCTACTGCTCATGTTTATGTTTAACTCCGTCCCTCTTTGTACGGGCAAGGCCTGTAATGTGCTTCTTTCCAACAGAATACGGCACAAGTACATGTCACTCTGTGATTTTATAACATTATATAAAAGCCCATCGTGCTGGTATACCTGCACTAGAGCCTCTCTAGGCTGACTTGATAAAGTAAACAGCCATGTGAGAAAGCCAGCATGGCAAGGAATTATGGGCAGTCAGTAGGAACTGTGGGCAGACTCCCACCAACAGCTAGCAAGAAAGGGAGAGTTTTTAGTCAAGCAGTTAATCCCATATTTGAATCTTCTTCTGATCTTCAGTACTTTGCATCCACAGATGCAGAACCCATGAATATGGAGTGTGGGTTGTGGGTATAGTAAGGTAAAGGAACCTTGTGGAGGTATTGCAGAAAGAATACTACAGCATCTAAAAACCTCCAAATTTACTCTAGGACTGCTTAATCTCAGTAACTAAGATTAGTATGCAGGACTCTTGAGTTCAGCACACCTGGTATCCTAGCATTTGGAAGCCCAGGTTCACAAATGTCAGATCCATACATCCAGATGGCAAAAAAAAAGGCCATTCAAATCCATTAAGATAACAGAGGAATACATATGTTACCAGGAGGTTATTTTACTTAAGGCTTAGTGCCCAGAAGTAATCATTCCTGTCTGCATTCTTACTCTATGAAATACTAACATTTCATACACAAGTGATAACCAGTGCTAGTTTATCTTTATAGCCAACTAGAAAAAAAAAGGCATAAAGTATCATTTTATAAAGTCTACTAAATAATGAAGATCAAAGAAATGCACATTGTATTCTTTTAGCATAATCAATATTAAACAGTCAATGGGGAAAGTAAATTCGACTGAAACTCCCATGCTGCCCATCAGAGAAACAGTTTAAGCATCCACAATCCATAGTTTATCTTTTGTCAGTAACAGTATTTATCATCTATTAAAAATTGCTTAAAATATCTACCTACATTTTTGGCAATTTTCTGCTATAGCCTGAAATTTTAAAAAGCTTATATTTGGAGTGTACATTTCAGTTTTGATTCTTATTCTACTATACACAACACTAAAATATACTGTGCTTGCAACTTAAACTGGCATTAAACTGACCCCTGCTGGTCTCATCTTATCTGTTTCTGCATTTACTAGATGCTGTAACACCTAAATGAATTCTGTACTTGAATCTGCATTTAATCAGACTGTCACATCAAAAACCAGACATAAGAGAAAGATGGCTACAGCCATGACAAGTGGAAGAATGCCTTCCTCAGAGCTTTGCCCCCCTTTATTTGCAAAGACCTAGCAATGAAAATAACATTAATATTCCATAGAAGTGTTTCCTACAGCCTACCAATTTATCCTGCGAATTCCTTCATTCAACTAACATTTACCAATCTCTGAAAGACCACAGGGGAGCAAAGATGCATAGAATTACAGCATCTGCCCTCCAGGTACTCACAGGCATTTCTAAGTCATTAAAAAGATACATTTCAGAATTAAATTCTAACATATGATTGGACATCATAAAGGTGAGAAGGAAGCTGGGCCACCACAAGGTCAGTGGCACAGACTTCATGGCCTCAGGGCACTTGAGATGAGTTGCAGCACCAGCCCAGGAAAAAAATTTTTCTTCCTTCTTTGTGAACCCAGTATACTTCATGAATAATAATGACTAGCATTTTGGGACAACCTATGTGCCAGAGACTGCATCTAAGTGCTTTCCACACATTATCACATTCACCCCACCAGACATTTCTCCTGACTTTATGGACAAGAAAAGCTCTGCTACAATATTGATCACACTCTACTATAGTGTTTTGCTTTTAAACAGGTATTTCTCCTAACAAAGTGAGTACCATAAGTGTAGTGACTATCATGGTCATCATTATATCCCTAGGAACTAGAACATCGAATCTGATAAAAAACTGCAGAATGTATGAACAGAGGCATTACTGAATAAATGTGGTGACTAAATAGATATTTTGTGGGTCTGGCATTGCAGCAGTGAGTAAAACCACCGCCTGAAATGCTGCCATTCTATATGGGCACCAGTTCTCCAGATGCTTCACTTCCAATCCAGCTCCCAGCTAATGGCCTGGGAAGAACAGAAGATGGCCCAAGTGCTTGGGCTGCTGCCATCCACAAGGCAGATGCAGATAAAAGCTCCTGGCTTGGGCCTGGCCCAGCCCCAGCCATTGAGGCCATCCGGGAAGGGAACCAACAGATAGAAAATCTCTCTCTTTTCTTCTCTCCCTCTCTCTCTTTCTCTGCAACTCTTTCAAAAGAAATAGAAAATCTTAAAAAAAAAAAAAAAAAAGATGTATTTTGTGCATCAGTGAGAAAGCAGCAGAGAGAAAGAGAAAGGAAAAGCTCCAATTCCTGATCACACACATCCATACAGGACCATGGAAAGAAGAGAAGCCCAACATGAGTAAACAAAGTGCTACAGAAATGCAGCTAACACCAGTCAGTGAAGAAAAAATCAAGCAGAAAAGGTCTCCTAATCAAGGGATAATCACACACAACATGGGTGTCAGGTTTTATTGGAAACTTAAACCTATTAAAAGCCCAAGGGACCAGCACTTAAGTGCAGTGAGCTAAAGCCCCAGCCTGCAGCACCAGCATTAAATATGGGCACCAGTTTGTGTCTCGGCTGCTCCATTTCCTATCCAGCTCTCTGCTTATGACCCGGGAAAGCAGTGGAGGAAAGGCCCAAGTCCTTGGGCCCTTGCACCCACATGGGAGACCTAGAAGAAGCTCCTGGTTTCAGATCCGGCTACGGCAGCCATATGGATGAGTGAACCAGCAGATGCAAACACCCCCCCACTTTCTCTCTCCCTAATTCTCTTTCAAATAAATAAATCTTAGGAAAAAAAAGGCCAAAAAGAGGTAGAATTTAAATTCTACTCTTAACATATCTATAAAATTAACTGATCTTAAAAAATAAATAGCAACATATGTACTATGTGAATCCCACTTTGAAGATCCAAACTGTGCACTCTATTTATGAAAATAAAGTAGAGGTTTGGGGCCGGCACAGTGGCTCACTTGGCTAATCCTCCGCCTGCGGCATCGGCATCCCATATGGGTGCCGGGTTCTAGTCCCTGTTGCTCTTCTTCCAGTCCAACTCTCTGCTGTGGCCCAGGAAGGCAGTAGAGGATGGCCCAAGTGCTTGGGCCCCTGCACCCGCATGGGAGACCAGGATGGGAGACCAGGAGGAAGCACCTGACTCCTGGCTTTGGATCAGTGCAGCACCGGCCATAGCAGCCATTTGGGGAGTGAACCAACGGAAGGAAGACCTTTCTCTCTGTTCCTCTCTCTCTCTCTCTCTCACACACACCTTTCTGTCTCTCTCTACCTGTCAAATAAAAAAAAAAAAAAAAAAAAAGAAAGAAAGAAAGAAAGAAAGAAAGAAGAGGTCCAAATATTGTATGTTCCCAAAAAAGCTACATGTATTTTTCTCTTATTTTCCTTGCCTACTCTGATTTTTCAACATCTTCTTTCTTGCTATTTCAGGCAAATGAAATACAGTAGTTAAACTTGGACACAAATCATTCTATGTCTCAACATTATTATTATTATTATTATTATTTTTACAGGCAGAGTGGACAGTGAGAGAGAGAGAGACAGAGAGACAGAGAGAAAGGTCTTCTCTTGGTTCATCCTGCAATGGCTGCTGCAGCCTGCACGCTGCGGCCGGCGCACTGCGCTGATCCAAAGTCAGGAGCCAGGTGCTTCTCCTGGTCTCCCATGCTGGGGAAGGGCCCAAGCACTTGGGCCATCCTCCACTGCACTCCCGGGCCACAGCAGAGAGCTGGACTGGAAGATGAACAACCGGGACAGAATCTGGCGCCCCGACCGGGACTAGAACCCGGGGTGCCAGCGCCACAGGCGGAGGATTAGCCTAGTGAGCCGCAGCGCCGGCCATCAACATTATTTTTATGTAAGCACTTTTATTTCTTTTAGCAGATGAGATTTCTACATCAACATTTGTTAGGGGTAAAAGTGGAAAAAATGTATTTCTGACTAAAACAGTCAATAAAACCCACCTAGAAGATATAAACCAATCTGGTATCTTTGCAGTGGACTAACAAAGATAACTGAAGAATCAATCTCTGTCCCCAAAACAGGGTAACCCCAGATTCTCAGTATTATCAACACTTTCTGTATCACCCTATTGTATACCAAACCACTGCTGCCAACTCATTGCTAAGGAGCAACTGGAATTTAACTTCCTCTTCCTGCACCTTCCCTTAGATTGTGTAAAGATGAGACATCTGGAATCAGTAACTATAATAAGTAGTTCTGCTCAACCATAGTGACCTTAAAAATCTAGACTACACTGAATAAGCACATAACACCAATAGGAAATCAAGTGGTGGTCAAGTTTCTGGGATGGGGACTCAAGTCTGGTGAATTCAGACTACAGTTCTACAACTAATTTTGATCAAGTTACCCACCTTTACCTAGCCCTGATCACAGGCAAAGAGCTTAGCATACTACCTGGAACACGATTATTAACTAAGCATGAGCTACTATCATTATCACAATCTCTATGCTCCTTTCCTCCCAAAGTGTTACCCTTTACTCTGAACAAAAAAAGACAGTACCTCAAGATCATTACACTAGCTAGATTGGGCTTTATTAAATGTGCTGTGTCCATCTTGCCTTTTCCTAACTCTTCCCTTCTTGCCAATAATGCCAGGGAAAAGTTTCCTGTGCTCATGTATGCATATTGTGTGTGTAAACATATTATGTATAAGTGATATAGGTAGGCATATAGGATAAAATTGACTAGATTTGTGAACTGGAAGAACACACTTTCACCAAGCCCCTGTGTGAGCTCATGCCCCTACCTGACCACACCTGTGCACCCACCTGCCAATCAGACTAATTAACCACTCCCCTTTGGACAGGATTAAAGGCCTGGAGCACAGTGGGCCCTCCCCTCTTTTTTCCCTCTCCTGCCCTTGATCCCCTTGCCACCCTGCGCCTTCGGGGTGCACCCACTCCATGCTTTCTAGCCTGCATGCTCCTCCACATGGCTGGCTTTTGGCCTACTCTCTGCTCCATACGAATCCAGATTTCCTTTCTCTTTTAGAGAGAGCCCTCACTCCCCTGTGCATTTCTCTCACTAAATAAAAAGCTTAAAAACTTACCATGTTGCCTGGTTTGTTTGAGCCAGTATTCAGAATTCTCTGAGCACGTGGCAAGAACCCACACAACTTACTAATTTCAAGTATATTAATAAGCAAATCGGTATCCTAAGTACAAAATATGCTATATATGTATAAATACTTATATATATATATAATGTATACTTGTGTATGTTTCACAATGTAAGCAGAGGAACTACTATGTTCCCAATTTGAAACACTGCCCTCTTGGTCCCTTAGAGACATTTACTTCTGTAAAATAAACAAACAAACAAAAATAGAAAAAATTGAAATTTTCACACAGATTAGATCTAAAGTCCGAGATAATTTTTACTAGAACTTACAGCCAGAAATCTACCAAAATCCCTGCTTGTGCCATATCTTTATAATTTTTATGTCCTACTCCTTGCACTATCCAGCCATAAAAAAGAACTGCAGCACTTGGCAGATTTTAGAACCTGCTATCACAGTGACCTACACACAACCTTCAGGCACACCATAACAACCCTGCTTCAATAATTTATTTAAAAATGACAGAAATGTTTAAATCAAATTAATATCCATTATTTGAATTCAGTACATCAACATTTAGCGACAATAGCAAAACAACCAGTAGTAAAATTAAACATTATAGATTACTCATGAAAAAAAGACTACATGAATTTCTCAGAAATGATGTCTTGCTTAGAGAGGTGCATTCCAGGTCACGTGCAGCTGTAAGTACTTCCTCAGAGCCAGTATCAACAGTCTTGGTGAGTGTGCTGTAAACTGGCATACCATGCTGTCAGACGCTACCTATCAGCTACTTTAGCACTTAGATTAAGAGCTCCCAACAGGCAAGTGCTGCGGTTATTTCTCCAGCAAGCATCTGCTATTGTGTTGCAAATGAAGACAAAGAAAGCAGCAGGCTCACAAGTCTCTTGGCTTTCCTCTGACCATCTGCAGCAATTCAAAATACTAAGGGTCACTAGTCCATGAAGGTGAATTTTTCAAATATCATCAAACAAGAGCAAAATTTCCATCCTCTGAGATTTCCGATGCTGAAGTCTATCCCCACAGGAAGCTTAATAAAGATACTAATGAAACCTGGCCTGCCTTCTGGCACTTGCCCTTTACTATTTTTTTCAATCTGACAATCACAAATCACCACACTGCTCCTATCAAGGGCTCTTAAAAGCAAATACATTCCATGATCTTAAGAGACACTGTCTTCTAAGCTTATTTGAAATTTGCCATACAAATTATTTTCCTAAGTTTTCACACAATGTTAACTTCTGAGTATGACAAGACAGACAAAAATTCTGTACTCAAATTCTCAGAAAATTAGAGCTTGTTTTCTATCAAATAATTTGTCTGAAAAAACTAATTCCCTATTTTAGTAATTTGTAATAACTTACCAATATAAATGTAAATACACACTACTTCTGTTCATTTCTGAATATCACCTCATTTAGGGTCTAACACACACCAGAAATATTTGTTAGCTCAAGAGTAGGTCTGTTCCCTTTCAAATATTTGATAGACTTCTGAATTCCAAATTCAAATGGGGAAATTTTCTCAATTGGTCTTCATTATAAAAGCTAGTTGTACATTTTTTAAACTGACCAAGAAATAATAAAAATCGCATCTTACGAAAGATAATTTTAGCCGGCACCGCGGCTCAATAAGCTAATCTTCCACCTGAGGCACCGGCACACCAGGTTCTAGTCCCGGTCGGGGCACCGGATTCTGTCCCGGTTGCCCCTCTTCCAGGCCAGCTCTCTGCTGTGGCCCCGGGAGTGCAGTGGAGGATGGCCCAAGTCCCTGGGCCCTGCACCAACATGGGAGACCAGAAGCACCTGGCTCCTGCCTTCAGAGCAGCGCGGTGCACTGGCCGTAGCGCGCCAGCCGCGGCGGCCATTGGAGGGTGAACCAACGGCAAAAAGGAAGGCCTTTCTCTCTGTCTCTCTCTCTCTCTCACTGTCCACTCTGCCTGTCAAAAAAAAATATATATATATATAATTTTAGAACTTCAAGAGAATCAATTGATGATATTAATAAAGACCCCCCACAAAGTTTGATATCCAAAACTCCACAGTTGTTTTCAACTTAGAAAATATTTCCTCACATAAATGGTGTTTTCTTTGTTTTTTCCTTTATAAATGGTGTTTTCAATAATGACAAGGTGTCAGGGAGCCAAAGATTTCATTTCACAGCCTCATTACAGGTTTTAGTTCATCATCTAAGAGTCCATGAACCTAACAGTCTGTATTTTGTAAACATGCTCCTGATTTTCCATGTGTTTAGTCTGGACAAAGGGACAGATCTCCATGCACAAACAGGGCTGGAAGGAGACAAACTGGCTTTAAATTCCAAGGCCTTCACCGGATGGGTGACCTTGGGACAGACAGGCTAAACATATCCACCTCAGTTACCACACCTCTAAGCAAAACATAAAAACACAAATGAACAGGACCTGTTAGTGGCCATCTGAAGTCTGAATCATTAGATAGGAGGGCTCTTTCTCTTGCTCTCTCCCTCTCTACACTCTGCCTTTCAAACAGACAAATCCTTTTGTTAAATGCTGAAGTTCGTTAATAGCTTTACTTTCTGTGTTACCTTTTATCTCACTCTCTCTTGATTTGGCCAGAGGCATCCATGTGTCTAGGGGAGATTGAGGTCTGTTGAACCAGGAATACAAAGAAAAAGGCTCAGTGCTCAATTATGGTACCCTAGAACTCAGTATTTTAGGTCAAGAGCAAAATAAAATTCTTGAAGTACCAGAAGAAAATGCGTTCACTAAATCCCAAAACTGTCAGTGCTGCATTTAGGACTGAGAAAGGCATGGGAAGCTTACCACTGCAGACCTGCTTTCCATGCAGCCTACCTCCCCTGAGCAGGTGCGTCCCTGAGCAGCACAGCAGCAGGGGAGCTTCCCCAGCCAGGAGCCCTCCAACACGTGAGTGCCTGGGCCCCAGGTCCTGCACACCCAGGCATTCTGATCGGTCTGGAATGAGGTACTCAGGCAAGGGTCGTATTTTTTTAAAGTGCCATCAGATGGTTTTAATGCAAATCCTGGATTTAAAACAACAGTGTGTTTTTTGTTATGTATTTCCCGATTTATTTATATTTATTTGCAAGGCCAATATATGGAAAGATCTCTCATTCACTGGTGTACTCTCCAAATGCCCACAACAGGCAGAGCAGGGCAAGGTCGAAGCCAAGAGCCAAGAACTCCATACAGCAGACTTCCAAGTGGGCGGCAGGGACCCAAGTATCTGAGTCATCACCTGTCGCTTCCCAGAGCGGAGAATTAGCAGGAAGCTGGATCATAAGGAGCACAGGGCCTCCAACCTAGGCACTCGCATATGGGATGCAGGTGTCCCAAGCGGCATTTTAAGCACTGTGCCGAAATGGCCACTCCTGAAACTGCAGTTTTAAAGAAGCCTCCTTTAGGTCCAGAACCATAACCCACACAGAACAGTAAATAAAACCTGGGAGTGGCCTCCTGGTTCCCTAAGGCCATGTGTGGATGGTATGCAGGGCACCTGGGTTTCTTTGTGACTGTTGAGGCAATGTGGAGACATGGACATTATGGGTGCAAGTGACAGACTGAGACCAGTGTTGAGAATTCACAATACACCAGGACGCCAAGAATAAGGGCTAGCCCAAGAACCAGGCTAGATAAACTATCTGGGGCTAAGTGAATCAGTACTGGATATTAACACTGCTCCTACTGTCAATGTGTGCACAAGGAGGAAATTCAAAGTGTTAAGTATTTATCTGAAAAAAAAAAAAAAAAAAAGGGAGAGAGAGCTCCAGAGAAATAGTAAACTAGAAGTCGCAGAAGCACAAACAGCAAGGTAGCCCTAGCCATGCACATCCTCACCTTACTCCCTCACTGGCCTGGATGAAGTGGAGGACTGTGAGGAAAAGGAGCTCAATTATGAACCTCAAAGTAGTAACTGTTAATTAAAATTATCCAGAACATGAAAAAAGAAAAAGGTGAGGGAACTGCATGCCCTCCAGGGCTGCACTGAAGTACTGACGACAGGCTTCCCCAAAGACTTAATTCTTCAGACGTCCCTTTGTCTGACTTCATTGCTTACTATTTCATTCAAGCAGACATGGTGAAACTACATGTTTGCTAGCAGCGTTCTGTCCGAAAGGATAATCCTAAAATTTGTCATTTTAGCCTGCAGAACATTACCAGTTTTCGCTCCAAATGTTAAACTTTTTTTTTTTTTATCTCTTTGAGAGATGACCCGTCTGCTGGTTCTCTCCTCAAATGTCTTCAGTGGCCAGGGATGAGTCAGGGTCATATTCTTTTATCTCCCACATGGGTGACAGGAGTCCAATTACTTGAGCCATCACTATTGCCACCCAGGGTGTGCACTGGCAGGAAGCCACAGTCAAGAGCAGAAGCTAGGCCGGCGCCACGGCTCACTAGGCTAATCCTCCGCCTGTGGCGCCGGCACCCTGGGTTCTGGTCCTGGTCGGGGCGCCGGATTCTGTCCCGGTTACTCCTCTTCCAGGCCAGCTCTCTGCTGTGGCCTGGAAGGGCAGTGGAGGATGGCCCAAGTGCTTGGGCCCTGCACCCGCGTGGGAGGCCAGGAGGAAGCACCTGGCTCCTGGCTTCGGCTCGGTGCAGCGCGCCGGCCGCAGCAGCCATTTGGGGGGTGAACCAATGGAAGGAAGACCTTTCCACTCTGCCTGTCCAAAAATAAAAAAAAAGAGCAGAAGCTGGGCATCAAACCCAGGTTCTATAACATGAGAAGCAGGCATCTAAATCACTAGACTAAATGCCAGCTCCACGTAACACGTTTTTTAAATGTCTATAAATACACAGTCCTTAAACACTCTCACAATCAGCATCAACCCTTTTGGTTCTTTAATAAATAATAAATCTTGATACATTTCATTTTGTATTTCTGTAACAGTCAGACTTTAATTCTTTGAAAATTATACTCTGATACTAAATTTCCTTTGCTGATCTCATAGTGTATATAATTCTACCACCCACTAATCTCAAACAGGAATTTTACAAGGTTTTCCAAGTAAAGTGCTTAGGACAGCACAAAGCATATAGTAAGCACTCAGTAAATGTGTTATTATTCACGGCTGGAAGTGGCTAGAGAGGATTTATCTGGCCTCTAGCAATGGTCACAGGTGTTCAGAGCAGTAACCCAGGGCAACTCCAGGCCAACAGTTACACGCACAGTTGCCATAGTAGGGGTCATTTGCATTTATCACAAAGCAGATGTAATCACTTATATATTTATCATAATAAATGTGTGAG
This sequence comes from Oryctolagus cuniculus, assembly GCF_964237555.1. Classification (NCBI taxonomy): domain Eukaryota; kingdom Metazoa; phylum Chordata; class Mammalia; order Lagomorpha; family Leporidae; genus Oryctolagus; species Oryctolagus cuniculus. The sequence continues at coordinate 66,221,616 of NC_091444.1, forward strand.
CCTGCTGGGGGCAGGGAGGGAAATCAATTATAACTTTGGAAAATCAAGTATGATGATCTGAAAGAGATCACTTCCTTGGTGACTAAAAATGTGCTTCCCCATACTGTGTAAAGCAGTGTCTGGATAATATTCAAAACCATGGTCATGAGAGAAAACTAAGCATGTGAATAGAGAGGAAAACTAGCCAAGTGAGGACCTGAAATTTCTCCAACAAAAGCTATCAGAAAAGAGGTGGTTAATTTCTTAAATTATAAACCGTTGTATGATCTCCCCAGAGATGTTTCCTCATAAATAAAATACACTTGTAAAAACAATAACTTGTTCAACCTTAAAGCTGGACTTAGAAGAAACTTCCAGGCTTGACTTTAATTTAGAGTATGAAGGTTTCAGACTGTGGGGAGCAGCTCGGACTAGACTAAGTTACTGGAATTAAGACTTATTCTATGCATCTGCTCTCCTCTGTGGGGAGCAGCTCGGACTAGACTAAGTTACTGGAATTAAGACTTATTCTATGCATCTGCTCTCCCACAATATGGCGCTGGGAGAGAAGTAAACAGCTTCCGCACAGCTGCCTCTCACCAACTTGACAAGCTGCAGGACTTGCTACTGATTGGAGGAGAGCAGCGTACTCGGCGTGTGGGCAGCCGAGTTGGGATTGGCGGAGGAGGACTATAAAGGAGGAGAGAGACGGCATGCACCGGGGAACATCTAGCTGAAGGAACACCTGTGCAGCCCCCGAGAAGAGCCGGCCGGCGGTGTGCCACTCCCCTGCGGAAGTGGGGAATGCGGCCAGGGGGAACTGCCCTTCCACGGAGGTGGAAGGGATAGTAGCCAACCCGGGAAGAACCAGCAGCAAACCCGGGGAGGGCCGAGCAGACAGAAAGAACAGCGCAGGGTCCTGTGTCGTTCCTCCATGAAGAGGGGGAGCGACATAATGGTGCCGTGACTCGGATAGGAAACCTGACTCGGATATGAAGCCTAGGCAGGGCTTAGTGTCGTTCCTCCACGAAGAGGGGGAGCGACATAGACAAGAAAACACACTATCAAAGATAGCCATTTGGCAACCTTTTGTGCCACTACTTTTCTTTCAAGTGTCTAGAGTTCCATTTTCCTAATAATCAATAAGCAATACCACAACTAACCAGACAGAAGGAATAAAGCACCTAAGCTTCACACAATGAAGTAGAAAACGCCTGTACTCTTTTTTTCCCTCACTTCATCTCTAATCCCTTACCCAGTTGAGTCAGAAAAACAAAAACAAACAAAAAAACACCTACCTTCATTCTGATGTAGACACACAAAACTAGACATAAACAGTCTTCACCATAATTTATCACACTGACACCTTCATCATCAACTATGCTATCACTAGTTACAAAGCAGCTGAAAGGAAAGCAAAAATTAATAAACAAGCTCCTGAGGTTACATCTTTTATAACAGGCCACTTTCTACAGTATAAAATAACACATATTTTCTGTTTAAAAAATAAAACTGTTACTTTGCAATGATAAAATTAAAAATAAGATTTTAAATACAACAGAAAATATGTAGGCAAAAAATTGATTTTAATAAGAAGAAAAGAAAGGCTTGAGAATATTGGTATTTCCATATCTACAGAATACTGATGTCTATACGGGCAAGATGAGCATCAGTTACAAATTATGTATACAGCTTGCTAACAAATTAAGGAAATGTTTCCCCTTTGGTTTCTTTCCTGTACTTGTAAAATAATATTCACACACAAATTTGCAATGCAAATTTGACATCTTATGAGTACATTTTGCAGATCATGCTCTGAGAAGGGAGAGAGTGAGCTAAGAGTGGCGTGGAAAGTGTAATGTGCTGTTGGCTTCCAGCCAAAAACACCAGACCAAATGTTTTGAGACCATGAGGCATCTAAGCAAGCCTGGTGCATCTGGACTTCTCAATACCAGTTGTTGATATTTATTTAATGTGGACCTCCAAAAAAAGATCAAATAGAGTAATTAAAAATGTATGCTTCAAAAATAAATTCATTTTATTTACAGAGAATACAAAGGGAAGCAGTTTGAGGGTTCTTTGAGAACATTTGTAACAGCAACAACAAGAAGTCCCAGTGATTTAAGCAACACCAATAACCATATGTCTGGACCTATGCTCAGCTGTACTTTATACATTAAGTATGAGCTTTATTTTCATACTTGAGAAAACATGCCAAGTTTTCAGTATTTACAATCACAGTTAACTTTCAGAATCAGAAAACCAATTATAAAAAAAAACAATATTGGTCTTGAGAAAAAATGAATTTGATTATCAGACAGGTAGGTAGCAAAGCAGTCATTTCTATCTCTATCACCAATCCAGTATGTCTGTATCTTAAACTTACTATAAATGTCACTTATTAAAGCAGATATGATCACCAAATGGGCAAATATATTGCAATTACAAATCAATTCCAACATACCACTCACTCCAGCACAGCACAATCCAATTTTGTAGGGGTATATTGTAGTAAACCACGTGACACAATAAAAGCCATGACATATTATAAGCTTTCCATAAAGTAACATGAGCAGGTGTTGTCAATCTATTACTTGAGCGCATTCAAGGACAAAAGGGTCATGCTGAAATAGTCTTTGCAACAGAAAGGAACACAAGGAGTTGAGAAAATGACAGGGAGGTCAGACAGGGAGTGTGAGGAATGCTGAAAAAAAGGAAAAAATCAGTATATAAACAAAAATAATTTAGTTGATGTTAACATTTAAAACTGAAGCATCAGTGGGAAAATCTACAACTGATATCACAAAGGTTCACAAAGAACAATTCCAAAATCACCACACTTGGGTAAATGCCTCTTTTGCTGCATCTATACTATGAGAGTACTACACTGTTTTAAAAACAAACAAACAAATCCTAGATCATGTAGGATACTAATTCCTAAAGATTCAGGTCCTTGACCTAGTGGATGACCTAATCATGGGGACCCTGCATAGGTAGGTATCTTCTGAATTGTATTTGGCTGTGCAGTTTGTACAACAAATAATTTACTGCCTCTACCTTGTCTATATATACCATGTACTTTATTTTTTTAAGATTTATTATTTTATTTACTTGAAAGGCAAAGTTACAGAGGGAGAGGGAGAGAGAGAGAGAGAGAGAGAAAGAGAGAGAGAGAGAAAGAGATGTTCCATCCACTAGTTCACTCCCCAAATACCACAAGTACTAGGGCTGGGCCAGGTCAAAGCTAGGAGCTAGAGTTTCTTCCTGGTCTCCCACATGGGTGCAGGGACCCAGACACTTTTGGCCATCTTTCAGTGCTTTTCTAAGCACATTGGCAGGGAGCTGGATAGGAAGTGGAGTAGCCAGGACTTGAATTGGTGCCCATATGGGACACTGGCATTGCAGGCAGTAGTTTTACCTGCTATACCACAACGCTGACGCTTATACCATGTACTTTAATGGTTCGCTGATACCCTAGAGCACCTGGAGTTTTCAGGAGGCTGTTTTAACATAAGTGTAGTCAATACAATTTCATCAAATTGTGATTTATTTTAATTATCAGAAGGTAACTTAAAAATTGAAAGGACTGTGACCTCTAAGTAGAACAACCCACACTTTAGCATATGCACATGTATTTCCACTTTTGAGGACACGGAGTAAAAGTGGCTCTACTACTGGTGAGACAGCCTGCACAATGCAGTCACCCATAACAGTCTCAGAGGAAGGTTGTACATCCCACATCCCATGAGCTGGCATTACAGTGCAGCGGATTAAGCCACTGGCTACCAACACTAGCTCTCCCATGAGTGCTGGTTTGAGTCCTGGCTGCTCCACTTCCTATGCAGCTCCCTGGTAACGTGCCTGGGAAAGCAGTAGAAGATGGTTCACGTACGTGGGACCCTGCCACCAACATGGAAGACCTGGAGGAAGTTCCAGAATCATGGCTTCAGCCTGGCTCAGCCCTGACCTTTGGTCACTGGGGAGTAAACCAGCAGATAGGAGATCTGTTTCTCTCTGTAACTCTGCCTTTCAAATAGCTCCCATCCTTTCTCCTCCTTCCTCTCTTATTCCCTGTCTTAATTTTTACAGTGATCTAATTAAAAAAAAAAAAAAAAACCTGTGTAACATAGGACACAAAGCCAATTCCATTGTTCTTACCTTCTCAAAAACCTCACTTTGTCACTAGTAACTCTTTCATCCACTTACCTTTGTGTTTTTAACTTTTTTAATAAATTACTTTGAAAAAAGGAATAAACAGAGACAAACAGAAAGTTCCCTTTCACTAGTTCATTCTCCAGATGCCTTCAGCAGGTGGAAATTGAGAACCAGGAGCCCAATCCAGGTCTCCCACGTGAGTGGCAGAGACCTAACTACTTGAGGCATCACAGCTTTCCCCAAGGTCTGCATTAGTAGGAAGGTGGAGTCAGAAGGCGGAGGGGAGTAGGGTGAGGATCAAACCCAGATATGTCCAATATGGGACACAAGTGTCTTAACCAGCTAACTTAAACATTTGCATCTTTACTGGCTCACACACTCAAATCTCTGAAAAACAAAAGATAAAAAGAACCAAAAGATACATTCCTGTTCTAATTATTGCCCTACTCTTTTGCTCTACTCACAACCAAATTATTTAAAAGATCACCATTCTAACTAAGGTGATGGCAAAACTTACCAAAGTACTCTCTGTTATCAAATTTAGTCAATACTTCAACATTTAAAAAAAAATTATTTATTTGAAAGGCAGAGTTAAAGAGAGAGAGAGAGATCTCATCTGCTGGTTTACTCCCCAAATGGCCACAAAGGACAGGGCTGAGCTGATCGGAAGTCAGGAGTAAGGAACTTCTTCTGGGTCTCCCATGGGGGTGAAGCGGCCCAAGAACTTGGGCCATCTTCCACTGCTTTCCCAGGCACATTAGGAGGGAGCTGGATAGGACGTGGAGCAGCCAGGACGCAAACAAGCCTCCAAATGGGATGCCAGCACCGCAAGCAGCAGCTTTACCTGCTATGCCACAGCACTGGGCCTAACACTTCATTTTTTTTTAAGATTTTATTTATTTATTTAAGAGGTAGAGTTATAGACAGTGAGAGGGAGAGACAGAAACAAAGTTCTTCCTTCTGTTGGTTCACTCCCCAGATGGCTGCAACAGCCAGAGCTGCACCGATCTGAAGCCAGGAGCCAGGAACTTCTTCCAGTCTCCCATGGGGGTGCAGGGTCTCAAGCACTTAGTCCATCTTCTACTGTTTTCTCAAGCCATAGCAGAGAGCTGGATGGGAAGTAGAGTAGCCAGATCTTGAACTGGGGCCCATATGGGATGCTGGCGCCGCAGGCAGTTTTCGCCCACTACACCCCAACACCAGCCCCTGTCATTCACTTTTGCTATCTTTCTCAGCTTACCTCTTAAAAACTCCTGTTCCAAAGAGTTCCATCCATGCTCCTATTGTCTTCCATACTCTTCCTATCTTTTTCCTACCTCGAAAGCATCAAATGTAATCATCTTTATACTTCTGAACTCTCAATTTCCCACTCACATTTCTTGAGAGTCATTTCCACATATCGGTTCCCCTTCTGAATACACCTACTTGGATGTTTCACAAGTCTCTAATATCAACATAAATGGAATCTATGGTCCAAGTATGCACCTGCTTCTCTCCCTCCCTCTTCCCCTTAGTGGCAGGTCCTTTTACTATATACATTATATTTCTGAAAGATATATCCAATCACTTCCCAAACTAACTGAAGGGTATGTGCACCCTCTGTGACTCCTATCTTTTTACCCTTGGTGATCTCCAAATACTAGTGAATTTACTTTTTTAAATTTTTCTCATTCCTTCCTTCCTCCTCCTCACTGCCCACTGCTACCATAGTACAGGATCACATGATCCCCTGATTTGATTACTTTAACAGCATTCTAGTCTTGGTTTTATTCGCCTCCAAACTGAAGCCAGAAAGAACTTCCTCAAGTGTAAATCTCATTTGTCGAATCCAATGTTTCTTGTCAAATTAAAAGGTCTTAAGTGGTTTACCTTCAAGATAAGGTCCAACAACTTAGCCTCTGCTTATATTTAGCCTTATCTCTCATCAATTTCTACCTCCCAGCTATGTTCTGGTCACACTGAGTTGCTTAGCAATTCTCAAAAGCAGCATCTTTTACATCTGTACCTTGGAATATTCTGTCTCTTCTGCCCAAAATCCTTCCCCCACATTTGCTTGTCTGCACCTCTGACACTCATCTAAGAGATCCTGGACTTCCCACAGGCTTCAGAGACACCTAAAGCCTGGGGTGAGAGCCCAACGGCCCCCTTAGGAATATCAGACACCACAGTGACTATGCATATTTGAGGAAATGAACTAATAGTTAACTCATCTTTATACTGTTAATAACCAAATATAAATGCTTAGTGTAACAGACACTCCATAACTGGCATTCAAAGACTCCAAGATGAAGGAATAACAATTGTGTTGAAGTTTGCCTACGGTATATCACCTGCAGCACCTAATATGTCCTTGTCAAATATATTTATACAAAATCTCATAATAATTCTTGCTGTTTTTAAGTACTGTTAAAGGCTCATTGAATGTAATAGTTTCTAGGTCTTACTAACAAAGTTATCTTGATGATTAAGTAAATATCTGATAAAATATTAATAATTAGAGTGGTTCATGTATCTTCCAAAGGGGACCTGACTAGCTCAATTATCAATCTTTATCTCTGCACAATGCCTGGCATCTAGTACTCGCCTAGTAAACTCTCATAAAGGCCTGATGCATGAGTGACATACAGAAAACTATATCCCATTGCCCATTGATGCTCACCCTGGGAGGCAAAAGATAGTGGCTCAGGTACTTGGGTGAGTACCACCCATGTAGGAGACACAGAATGAGTTCCAGGTTCCTGGCTGCCACCTTGCCCACCCTCAGCTATTGCAGGAATTTGGTTCATGACCCAGCAGATAAAAGATCTTTCTCTGTCCATCTCTGTCTCTCTCTACCTTTCAAATAAAATATAAAATAATAATAATAACAAGTAAATGGAATGGAATTTACTTAGCAATTTCTATTTTGTCAACTAGACCAGATTTGATATATAAAAGTGGCCAGTCTTACTGAGGACAGACTACCACTTCCTACAAATATTCAGCCTAGTATTCAGTTATTCAACAAATATCCAGAGCCTACTACAAGACAACTATAATGCTAAGCAAAAGAATTAGTGAGGAAAGTACTAAAAATACAGACAACTCTGATCCCAAGTCTTTCTAGAAATTTAATAACTGCCTGATCTGGAAAAACCAATTAACCTCTTTGCCTATAAACCTCTTAGTATACAGATATCTATTTCACAGGGTTACTGTGGATATTAAATAATAATATATAAACCAAGTATGTTGCATATTAGTTGTGCCTGTTATGTACTGTGAAAAAAGCTACAATAAACATTTTATGTATTATTTTATTAATAAAAGACAATAAGACAAACTGTAATATCCTCACTTAGAATTTTTAAAATCAGTCCCAGAGCATCTAAGCAATTTTCCCAAGTCTATCCAGTTAGTAGGGGACAAAATTATTTGTTGTCAGAGATATACTGTGATTCATTTATTGTCTCTTACAGATCTCACAGGTGCCTAACAGTGTAAAAGACACTCCTCAAAGGAGCATCTACAGTTGACAGAGCAAAGGTCTTCTTAACACAGTAGCCAAGGGGTTCATGACCAAGGTTTAAATTAATTATTTTCTTGCTAAAGAATAAGTTTTCTGATTGCATCCAGTGTAATTCCAACTAAGAGGCAGTATAAAGTTTTCACAGTCAAGGAAATGTCCCTAATGTCATAAGGTTTGCTCTAACAAGAAAATCCTAATATTTAAAAAAAAAATTTTGCAAGGTTGCCATGGTAACAATCCATTTGTGATCATGATGCTAGTGGTATTCTGTTATATTTCTCTCAAGGAAACGTAAATTAGATGTTGCCAAGGAATTTAATAAAAGTATCTGCTGGACCAAAAGCCAAAAATGACTGTTTTTAGGCAGTATGACAGGATTTAAATATACAGCAAGAGACCCTCAGGTTACAATACCAGTTCCATCAATAAAATTAAAAGATTTTGACCTTGACACCAATACAAACTATAGCCATATGATCTGGAAAACTCAATTATCTGAGCAAGAAAAATAAATCGTTAAACAACCGAAATGACAGCCATAGAACAAGAAGTTAGAATTCGTCAAAAAGAGAACAAAATCAGTCCTCAAAGGAAATATGAATTATAAAGACTAAATATTCAACTGAAAATTCAAAGGTCTGATTTGGGAGTTCTGCTTTGCTGTGGATGTGTGCACTTATGTGTGTGTGGGGGTGGGTGGTGGTTCCTGTCCTTTGGGACATCCATGGATGATTTAACCTTCTATTTTATCTGGAAAATATCAGAAGAACACATTCAAAATAAATTTATCCTAAACAAAATAGGAAGGAAGCTATTGCTGTTAATGAGGCCATTCTGACGACCAGACATGCAGATTGCTAATACAGACAGGAACAATTTCTTCAAAATCAGCAAAGCCTCACTCATGCCTATAAAATCATACAGATTTTCTCTCCTGTTAGACTTACCAAGTCTTGTTTCACAATTATCCAAGAAATGGTAAGATCTCCCCTCCAAATATTAACTGTGAAAAAAATTAGTTCTTATCTATTTGTAATGATCTCACGTAAAGGCATATGCAAGCTGAATATCTGAAAAAACAACCAGAATTAAAGTTCAACTCCTTTGGTTTGGACAACTAATTGACTCTGTAAGAATCAACATTCACAGGAGAGGAAATTAGCCAGCTCATTCCTTGACCCATACAGTAAGCTCCAATATACATACAAAAAGTATACTTCATTATAATATATACTTCTATAAATATGTACTTATATATGAAAATAACTAGTTTACTGTCTGAAATACAGTCCTGAAAACTGTATATAATTCAATTTTCTATATAACAAGTCAAATTTTCCCTCAACTTTAAAATATAAAATTAAACAACTATCCTTCATTCCCTTGGAAAGAATTAACTGGAGCCATTTTTTAAAATCATAGTTAAGGGGGCTGGTGCTGTGGCGTAGTAGGCTGAGTCTTTCCCTGTGGTGCTAGCATCCCATTTGGGCACCAGTTCTAGGCTGCTTCACTGCTGACCCAGCTCTCTGTTATGGCCTGGGAAAGCAGTAGAAGACCCAAGTACTTGGGCCCATGCACCAGAGTGGGAAACTCAGAAGCTCTGGGCTCCTGGCTTCAGCCTGACCCAGCCCTGGCCATTGTGGCCCTTTTGGGAGTGAAACAGTTGATAGAAGATCTCTCTCTCTCTCTCTCTCTCTCTCCACATCTCTCTTTGTTATGCTTTCAAATAAATAAATAAATCTTAAAAAAAAAAAAAGAATTACTTAATGGTAAGTAAACTATATGTGAGACTACAAAAGAGAATAACACAACTTAAGAAAGCAATATGAAAAACAGATAAAGAAAAATGATGATAATCTTTGAGGGAGACCAAAATTTAAAGATCAGTGAAATTTGGACAAACAAGGAGACAAAGGTACCTTCAAACTCAAAGAAGAAAGGCTTCATGAAGGGAGCAGTCAACAATACATGCGTCAGAGTGAATAGAATACAGGATGAGAAGAAAATTCTCTTCAGCTTTTAGGATATAACTAATTATATATTTATATATTTAGGATATAACTAGTTATATTTTCAAAACAATAGGAGGGCCTGCATTGTGGCATAGTGGATTTAGTTGCCACCTGCAATGCTGGCTCCCCTATGGGTGCCAGTTTGAGTTCCAGCTGCCCTACTTCAGATCTAGTTCCCTGCTAATGCCCCTGGGAAAGCAGTGGAGGATTGCCCATGTCCTTGGGCCCCTGCACCCATGGGAAACACAGATAAGCGTGGACCAGACCTGGTCATTGTGGCCATTTTGGGGAGTGAACCAGTGGATTAAAGATATATCTCTCTATCTCTCCCTCTCTATTTCTCTAATTCTGTTTTTCAAATAAATAAGTAAATCTTAAAAAAAAAAAAACAACCCACAGTAGGGGCAAAAACTAGCCTGCCTGCAAAGGGTTAATGCATCAAACACTCCATGCTATGCTCTCAATTCTAAAATGAAGAATCCTTAACAAATGAAGTGTTTCTGGCTTACATAATAATCCATCCTATGTGAAAGAAATGACAGCAGTGTTTGTTTTTAAAAGGGAAGAACTTGAAATCCTTAGCTTCTACTTAGAAGTAGCAACCTACCTTTTATTTTTCTTTTTAAATCCCAGGAGTACAAATCAATTTCTTGGCAAAAATAAGTATATTCCCTGATGCATCAAATATAAAAATTCACTTTTTTTTTGATGCACAAAGATCACAGACCTGTTGCATCTATCAGAGAATGCTACAAATCTAGTTAGGGTTAGTAATGCTTTTTAATTAAATTAAAGGATTTTTCCTTTCAAGACTTTCCATTTCAGTGCTAAATAGGTGTTATTTCCATTTATCCTTGTCTCATAGGACAGTGATCTCCATATATTAGTGGTGGGCAGCTTTACTTTTTGGTTCCTATTGACATCTTAGATATAACTGCCAATATGGGGCTGCCACTGTGGCGCAGAGGGTTAACACCCTGGCCAGAAGTGTCGGCATTCCATATGGGTGTCAGTTCGAGACCCGGCTGATCCACTTCCCATCCAGCTCTCTGCTGTGACCTGGGAAATCAGTGGAAGATGGCCCAAGTCCTTGGGCCAGACCTGGAAGAAGTTCCTGGCTCCTGGATTCAGGTCAGCACAGCTCCAGCCACAATGGGGTGTGAACCCTTGAATGGAAGGCACACACACTCTCTCTCTCTCTGTGTATGTGTGTAACTCTGACTTTCAAATAAATAAATAAATCTTTAAAAAAAAAGATATAATTGCCAATATTATTAATTACAACTGTAGTATTTTTCATTTTGATAAATATTCCACCATATTTAATTTTTATGAGATGGTTAATATGAAGGAGGACGGAATAGTATAATTGTTCTTTTCTTCTGTTACTACACCCTCTTCTGGAAAAACAATAAATAACATAAGTTTTTGATTTGATTATAAAAACCTGCAATAGCCTAAGACTATTGAAAATAATCTAGAGAGGAGAGGTATTCACGAAAAGCAAGAACATATTTACTAAGGTAAAAATAATAATTAGCAGCTATTACTAACAATTTTTTAAGAAAGAATAAAATGTAACTTCATACTACTATAAGGACTACAAAGGCAGTAAATTCAAAGAAAACTATATGTTTAAAGTTAATTTTTCTTCTATGACCAAAAAACATAGTAAAGCTTACATATTCAACCTAATCAGCCATATGGGCTGTTTTAAGTTCAAAGCACTTGAATATAAAAGAAAGATGAAAATTCTGTAAGGGGCTATTCTGTGTTTTCAATATACTTCAGATGGCATATAGAACTGTCTCATTCAGATCCACATATTCCTTCATAAGGAAACGAAAAATTCTAGCAAAATAGGTTGTGCAAAAAGCTAATGTTACCATTTTTAATGATGATGACTGGACTCTCAAAAACATGTTAACATTCTGCATATATTATACTTTATCATATAAAGGAAGAAATACCTCTACTCCTAAAAGCCAGAGAAAATGTTTACATTGCCTTAGAATTGTCAAGGCTGCACAAATTTCAGAGAGGAGAAAATAATCAAAGTATCATGATTTTATTATACAAAATTTTAAGATTTAAAAGCCATCTGCAACAAACTAAAGAAATTAAAATTACAAAGACATTACATATACCATAAGACTGGCAAGGATTAAAAATAAGGATAAACTAAAAAATTAAAACTACAAAGAGATATGAGTATAAACTAATCCAACATATATTGGAGCATAATACCGTTACTAAAAGGTCAGTCCTTATCCCTGTGCCAAGTCAGAACAATGAGGACATGGGGCTGGTGCTGTTGGGTAGCAGATAAAGCCACAGCCTGCCTTGGCATAGTGTGTAAACCGCCACCTGCAGTGCCAGCATCCCATATGAGTGCCAGTTCGAATCCCAGCTGCTCCACTTCTGATCCAGCTCTCTGTTATGGCCTGGGAAAGCAGTACAAGATGGCCCAAGTCCTTGGGTGCCTACACCTGTATGTGGGAGACCTGTAAGAAGCTCCTGGCTCCTGGCTTTGGATCAGCACAGCTCCAGCCACTGCAGCAAACTAGGGAGTGAACCAGCGGGTGGAAGACTCTTTCTCTGCCTCTCCTTCTTTCTCTGTGTAACTCTTTCACTTTATTTATTTGAAAGGCAGAGTTGCACAGAGAGAGAGAGAGAGAGAGAGAGAGAGAGAGGGAGAGAGGTCTTCCAACTGCTGGTTCACTCACCAGATGGCCACAACAGCCAGAGCTGGGCCAATCTGAAGCCAGGAGCCAGGAGCTTCCTTGGAGTCTCCCACATGGGTGCAAGTGCCCAAAGACTTCGGCCATCTTCCACTGCTTTCCCAGGCCATAGCAGAGAGCTGGATAGGAAGTGGAGCAGCTGGGACTCAAACTGGCACCCATATGGGATGCTGGCACTGCAGGTGGCGGCTTTACCCACTATGCCAAGTCGCTGGCTCCACAAAGCTATTTTTAATACATACTGGATCAGCTGGCGCTGCGGCTCACTTGGCTAACCATCCGCCTGCAGTGCCGGCACACCGGGTTCTAGTCCCAGCTGGGGTGCCGGATTCTGTCCCAGTTGCTCCTCTTCCAGTCCAGCTCTCTGCTATGTCCCGGGAAGGCAGTGGAGGATGGCCCAGGTCCTTGGGCACTGCACCTGCATGGGAGACCAGGAGGAAGCACTTGACTCCTGGCTTCGGGTCGGTGCAGCGTGCCGGCCATAGCAGCCATTTGGGGGGTGAACCAACGGAAGGAAGACCTTTCTCTCTGTCTCTCTCTCTCATTGTCTAACTCTGTCTGTCAAAAAAAAAAAAAAAAATACATACTGGATCAACAAGTACTTAACAGGGAAGGAGGGCTGGCGCCATGGCTCACTTGGCTAATCCTCTGCCTGCGGCACCAGCACCCTGAGTTCTAGTCCCGGTCTGGGTGCCGGATTCTGTCCTGGTCGGCCCTCTTCCAGGCCAGCTCTCTGCTGTGGCCCAGGAAGGCAGTGCAGGATAGCCCAAGTCCTTGGGCCCTGCACCCGCATGGGAGACCAGGAGAAGCACCTGGCTCCTGGCTTCGGATCAGCACGGTGCGCCAGCCGCGGCGGCTATTGGAGGGTGAACCAACGGCAAAGGAAGATCTTTCTCTCTGTCTCTCTCTCTCACTGTCCACTCTGCCTGTAAAAAAAAAAAAGGAATAGGCCTGTGATAAACCCCTGTGGATTGTGGCTTGTTTTCAATAACTACCTCTGGGGGATGAATCGTCCACCTATGCTGAAGTTTCTACCCCTGGCCTCCACCTCTAGAAGCAGCCTTGCTGCAGCTTACCTGGAAGCACTAGCATACACCTGTTGGGTCTCAGATCCCTACAACAGGCACAGAAGACACAGGCTAAATTTTGATACAATGATTTGAGAGAATGAGTATACGCAACTTTACAAAAATAATACCTATCCCTTAACATAATAATTCACTTTCCTAAGGTTGCCTCAAGTACACATAAGATGAAAACATGTCCTAAATCTGTAATAACTGCCAAATCCTAAAGGGTTCAGAGCTCATGTTCTGAGGAGCAAAGACCATCTAGTGAAACAAAGATTAAAGATTTTGTTTCACATTTGATTCTGAAATCTTAATAAAAGATACAAAATCCCTTCAAGAAAAACATTCAACTTGAACACTTTAACAAAATTACAGAAAACCTCATTTCAGCACAAGCCTCAGCATAAGAGCTTTTTACTTATCTTCAGTGTGACACAAATCGTGTTTTAAAATAAAATATTAGGGGTCATGATAATTTCACATTCTTATTATATTAGAAAAAATGTTAATGGTCAAGTCAGACTGCTTCTACTTCATAAAACCCAGATAAAGGAACTTTCTCATAAATTTGTTACAAATGAATATTAAAGAGGCACGATAAAGAAAATAAAGCCATTTGAAGAAGATAACTTAAAATTAACACATAGGCTTCTACAGTAGTATTTTGAAGAATAATTAAGAATCTGTGGTAATTAATAAAAAGTCCAACTTCAGATAGAATTTGACTAACATGAAAGAATAAAAAATACTTTAGGGTTCCTTTCTTTTAAAAACATGAAAAGTTAGCTTGTCCTACAATTTTCAACAACACATATATATCCATCATGTCAGTGCTCAGAAAGTTTCAGTTTTCAGAGAATTTTTAATTTTGGATTTTCAGATTAGGGATACTCAACTCATAAAAGGCTATGAAAATATTACAAAATCCAAAAAACTTCAAAATCTGAAATACTTCTGGCCCCAGGCATTTTGGACAAGGGACATTCAACCTGTATGATCGTATCTTAATAACTGAGTATGGCATCTAACGGCCCAATTCCCTTCTTTACTATGCTCCTGATGTCTACTGGCAACACTCCCTGAAGCTTGTGAAGTACTGCAGTTGATAGGTGAGCCAGTGAGACCAAAGATTTGCTAAATCCTTTCAGTGGCACATAAAATACTTTGCTGCTCCTACTCACACAACAAATCAAAACTGAAGAAACACAAATTACTGAGTTGAATTAAAAACACTCAACAGAATGTAATCTTCAAATTTTACTTTAGTTGTGCCATTATTTCCCTTTAAATTAAAAATAAACTAAAATTGGGGTTGCAGTGCCAGCATCCCATGTGGGTGCTGCTTTGAGTCTCAGCTGCTCCACTTTTGATCCAGCTCTGTCCTATGGCCTAGGAAAGCAGTGGAAGATGGCCCAAATTCTTGGGCCCCTGCATCCCCGTGGGAGACCTGGAAGAAGCTCCTGGCTCCTGGCTTCAGATTACCCAGCTCTAGCTGTTGTGGCCATTTTGGAAGTGAACCAGTGGATGGAATACTTCTCTTTCTCTCTCTCTTTCTCTCTCTCTCTCTGCAACTCTGCCTTTCAAATAAATAAATCTTTAAAAAAGTAGAAAAAATAAACTAAAAAGTGAAACATATGTATTTTTTCTATTTTAATGCTGATGAATAAAACTATATCCTATAGTCCAAAACTATAAGACTTTATTTAATAGTATAATGGAACTACTAACAGCTATGGCTTTTCAATGGAAAATCACGTTAGTTAGCTTCTTAGTATGACACTTCAGAGATCACATAACATTCATAAAAATAAAACTATACCTCTAATTTACTACAGTGTAAAGTATTCCTAAGATTAAATTTATGTACCACTTTTAAGGTGCAATATTATAAAGCTATGCTCTACAAATGACTGAAACAAACTTTTACTCATATGAGAACATTTTAACTTCCCTTCTTCTTTGTCTGGGACATTTTCATTTCAGGACACACCACAGCTTACCAAATCCTAAGTCACTGTTACTCTGTGTTTTCATTTCAAAACCATACTGGCTAATTTTCAGGTCAATAGTCTAACACACCAATCCAGATAGAAGTAACGTTGAATTTCAACAGGGGCTCAGGGGAGTAAAAGATGTTTTCCTAAGAATGAAAAAGAATAAACCAACTTTTCATAATGAATTTTGAGAAACAACTTATTTTGGTAAAAAAATAAAAGATTTTTAATCACTCAACTTCTATTCTGAAATAAAAAATGGGGGTTTTTAATTGTTTAGTCCACATGAAAAATAAAAACAGTGCCATCCAATTTCTAATTGCTAACTGCAGTGCTGAATTCATTCCCCCTTATATTGCTGTACCATTTTATGCCGTTCACCTTCTTTTTGAAACTCTTCTTCCGTCAGACTACCTGAGAATACATGTCCTAAGACAATTTAGACTACTCTTCTCTTCATATCTTTCTAAAGACTAAAGACTAAACAAAAGGTTACAACCAAATTTCTCATTTGAAGAACACTGTTACCATGATTTAGGGAACTTTCTAGCAAAATGAATAAAGAAGTATGGAAAGTTCACACAAGGAAATGATATTCATTGCATGAGCCCCAGGCATACATTTCAAGGAAAATCTTAAATCAATTGCTCCTAACCAGAAACAGTCACATCCAATGAGTATAAACCAACAGCAAAAATCTCCTTGGATTGCTTTCTCCTTTGGCATCCAGAGGCACGATGGTCTATTTTGTAGTTCTTGGTTGCCCATTGGCCTATCTAAAACACAGGAAGTTAAATTCTACAAAGTCAGCACTGACTTTTCCACCTAAAACACCATCCATTGAAGGTCCCCAAGCAATCATCCCCTATACCCGATCTCCATCTCAAAACTGTAAAGATGATTTTCCTAAATGTTGATGCATATTCTGAGAACCTACAAGGTACTGAGTAAGGCAAGCAAACTTTTATAAAAGAAGAAAGTAATGTGAGGAAGCAGCCAATTGAAACCATCATGGGTAGTGAAGGAATTCACCAGCAGTCAGAAAGTGAGCAGAGGTAGATTTATTAAATACACTGCCAGGGAGCAGCGGGTAGTCAGGAATAGTTAGTGGCTAGCTGACTGCTGCTGACAGAGACAGGCAACAGCTAAGGTGTTTCTACAGGTAGACACGTTCTACAGGAACACGGAGTGACAAGAAATAAGAAACTCAAGCCTGACCCACAGAGGGACATACTTGAAACAAAATGTCTGACTACTCAAAAACAAGATAGGGAAACTAAAAACAAAACAGGATGCAGTTACAGCTGAACCCATCTCTAGATACTGTCACTGACTCGCCCACAAAGAGGTGGTCATCCTTGACTAAAGGACATATTTACAAAATGCTGTATAAACTTCCTCCTAGACAACTTCCCCTTATCAACATCATTGCTCAGGGACCCCTCCCACTGTTCTAGCTTTCTTTTGCATCAACAAACTTCGCTTCTCTGCTTGCCTTTCTTTGTCTGTGCTCCTCATTTTTCATGGTCACACAGGACATGAAAACAAATGATTAGAACCACAGACTTCTGCAACACCGCCACATACTGCAAAGGAAAAGCATGGCAGGCAGAACACCTAGAGGCCGACAACTGCTGCAATACGCAACAAGGGAGCAGCAGGACAGCCAGACAGCAGGACAGCGGGAAGCCGGCCACCACTGCAACATGGACTGCAATCTGGGAGATGGGTATCTGAGACAGATTGCTGCTGGCTAGGGTTTTTTCCATCACTAGTGATTTCCTTACTGCTGGGGATTTTACTTAAGGACTTACTGCCAGGTACCCAGGTGACCTCCATAGGTAGCACAGCCTTGCTTTCAAGGAATCTTCAATACAATCATATCTAAGATTTTATTTCATTTTTTCCCCTATCAAACACGACACAAAACAGGTCTTCATTATTCTTCTTTTTATTGTAGACAGAGAGCATACAAACCTGATGAACTCAAATTCATTAGCTGGTTCTTTCTGAACTAAAACACCCAAGTAAGATAATGCTGTTCTGGGGCCAACACTGTGGCTTAGAAGGTTAATCCTCTGCCTGCAAAGCTGGCTCCCGGCTTCAGATTGGCTCTGCCCCAGCCACTGTGGCCAAATGGGGGGTGAGCCAGCAGAAGGAAATCTCTTTCTTTCTCACTCTCTTTCCTCCTCTCTCTCTTGGCCTTTTAAATAAATAAATAAACCTTTTTTTCAAAAAATATGCCACTGTTTTGTTTTGACCTTATTTCTTCATTTCTCCAACATACTATATATAAATAAAAGGTACTTAGGAATGACAAACCAATCTTCCCCAACTTCTTTACTGCCAACACATAGCACAAATATAGTGACACACAGGATGGGAGCAGAGTTTAGCCCCAAAAGTAGGCCCTCCCAGAAAACTTCAATAGCGAACTCTAGGAAAAAACACCAACCAAATTGACAGATTCAAAACAGCAATAGCATAAGATAGTTAAGGGGAAGAATGGTTCACATTTAAAATTTATGATAGCACAAAGGCACTTCAGAATTTTATGTTCAATGTACTGAATAGAAAGCAGCTGTTAGGCAAAGAACAATTAAATGACTTCAATGTGAGAATTAATCTCATTTTCTTATGCTTTGATTCTGCTGTGACTTAAAAGTAAAGACAGAAAGGACTGTGATATCAACATTTAAAAAAAAAAAAGTACGAAAATAAGCATCCTAGGGGCCAGAGTTGTGGTGTAGCAGGTAAAGGTGCCACCTATAACACTGGAGTCCCATATGGGCACCAGTTCAAGTCTTAGACACTCTACTTTTGATCCAGCTCCTGGCTCATGGCCTGGGAAAAGCAGTGGAAGATGGCCCAAGTGTTTGGGCCCCATCACTGACATGGGAGACCCAGATGAAGCTCCTGGCTCCTTGTTTCAGCCTGGCCCTGCACTGGCTGTTGCAGCAATCCACGGAGTGAACCAGTGGATAGAAGATCTCACTTTCTCTTTATGTCTCTTTATCTTTTTCAAAATAAATATATAAATCTAAAAAAAACCATAACCCAAAATAGCATCTACCTAGAAAAATGAAAATTATTCATATGCCTAAGATTTTAAAAGCTTAATTAGATTCTTTTTTTTTTTTTTTTTTTTTTGACAGAGTTAGACAGTGAGAGAGACAGACAGAGAAAGGTCTTTCTTCCCGTTGGTTCACCCCCAAAGTGGCCACTACGGCTGGCGTGCTGCGCCAATCCGAAGCCAGGAGCCAGATGCTTCCTCCTAGTCTCCCATGTGGGTGCAGGGCCCAAGCTTGGGCCATCCTCCATTGCCTTCCCGGGCTACAGCAGAGAACTGGACTGGAAGAGGAGCAACTGGGACAGAATCCGGCGCCCCAACCAGGACTAGAATCTGGGGTGCTGGTGCCGTAGGCGGATTAGCCAAGTGAGCCATGCCGCCGGCCTGAGCTTAATTACATTTCAAAGCATTTCAGAAACATTGATTCCAAATTAATAGCATTAATGAAATATGAAAACTTTAAGTCAATATGCATTTTTAATTATTCAAAAATATTTGATATTAGCAAGTATAACAGCCTGTAATTTTCTCATGGGCTTTCTCCATCTCAAAGAACAGCCTCAGATTCTTCTAAAACAATGTTATTTATCAAAATATCACATTATGACATGGATGGAAAGGCAGAAGTATAAAATATATGCAGACAAATAGATAAGAATGAACAACTGTGATATTATACTACTCCAGTCACACAGCGCTACAGGGAACTAGCCAGTATACCACAAACAGGAAGAGTTCAAAGCTCCAATACATAAAATACATCAGAACTGAACTGAAGAGCTATCTGCAGATGAACGGCAATGTAAATGTCATCCTATTTCCTCCACATATCAGGCAGAAACTTATGGGATCTCATATTCTGTGTCTACCATGGCCAATCCAAACACCTGCTGAAATCACTGAGCTTTAAAATTACATTATGAAAAGAGCAAATTGGACAATGGAATAGGCATTTCACAAAGAAATCTTCCCCAGGACACTAACAAGGTTTTGGAAGAGAGGGAGCCACTTGCTGAGATACGGCTTTCATGGCTGAGCGGCTCTAAGTGTCAATCCTGTAGCACTCTTCTTATGCATTACAATTTAGGGAGATAGGGTCCACTCAATCCTAGAAACACAAGTATAAATAAGCCCTAAGAATTTGATGAAATCAATTAAAAAGAAAAACAAGATTGGATTCTGCAAAAGGAAAAAAAAAAAGAACAGATCACAAACATACCTTCCTTTAAAGAAAATCAGATGCCACATATTTCAAGCCCAGTAGGGGCAGACATTGTGGCATATTCCATTTATCAGAATGCCCGGTTCCAGTCCTGGCCACTCTACATTTCTGATTGAGCTTCCTAGTAATATACTTAGGAGGCAGTAGATAATAGGCCAGGTCTTTTCAGGTTCCCACCACCTTTGTGGTAGACTGAGATGAATTTCCTAGCTCCTCACTTCAGCCTAGCTCAGCCCTGGCTGTTTGCAGGCATTTGGGGGAGTAAACTAACAGATGAAAGATTTCTTTCTCTCTCTGTCTCTCCTTCTTTCTTCACCACTATGTCTTTCAAATAAATAATGAGAAATTTAGGGGCTGGTGCTGTGGTGCAGCAGGTTAACGTCCTGGCCTGAGGCGCTGGCATCCCATATGGGCGCCGGTTCTAATCCCGGCTGCTCCTCTTCCAATCCAGCTCTCTACTATGGCCTGGGATAACAGTAGAAGACGGCCCAAGTCCTTGGGCCCCTGCACCCATGTGGGAGACCTGGAATAAGTTCCCAGCACCTGGCTTCAGATCAGCACAGCTCCAACCATTGAGGCCAATTAGGGAGTGAACCAGTGGATAGAAGACCTCTCTCTCTCTCTGCTTCTCTTCTCTCTGTGCAACTCTGACTTTCAAATAAGTAAATAAATCTTTAAAAAAAAAAGAAATTTAAATAGGCTGATGTGCTTACCAAAATAAATCTTACTCCACAAAAACATTCATAACAGGATTCTCTTAATCTCCAAATTTTCCTAGTATACATAACATGAAATACTGACAGAAATTACATTTATAAGCAATATTATTGGAAATAATACAGTGTAAAACACACCATTTAATTTCATGTTTATCATTCTGCTATAAAGATAACTGGACGTAATTAATAACTTGGCAGCTCCAATGAACAAGATCTCCTTTTCCAAAAACCACTGATCTTTTGATTTTTCATGGAAGATCAGAGTGATGAGAAAAAAAAGCTACCTGAACAGAGAGAATGACATGAATGACTGCAAGAAGAGACTGCCAAAACATCTAGATATGAGAAATGCCATTAATCTCCAGCAGTTACTCAATTCTGATAGACTGAGCTGTTGACTACTCTCTTTTGATAAACTGGCCAACTATTATTGTGAACAGCAAAATAATAGAAGTGTTTGCTCTTATTTTTTATCCACTTGTAATTTACACTTCTACTTCTCCATTCCTGTCATAATGGGATATATCTAATGCAGGTGAGAAAGGTTCTCTATAAAAGGTGGCATCTTCAGGAATGAAAAGGATTTGCCAGATTGAACGGAAGGAGCTGTTTTATCAAAGGTTGGAGTAAGGAAAGGAATATTGAGCTTTTGGGGAATGACAAATGGCAAAGCTTTAAGGAGCTCTGAATCGTAACCAACTAACACTGAAGACTATTATATTAGTAAATATGAAATATGTGACCTATTGAATGAACTGTACTGAAAACATAAAGTTGTTCTTAAAAGAACTTTTAAATTTTAAAACCATCCAAGTCTACACATTCCTTGTCATGTGGAAAATATTCTTCCAATCAAGTAAACAAAAAGATAATTTTAAATTAAACAAGTATAGAACATAATGTCTTGCTTCCACATAATGCAAACGACTTTGCAAATTCTCTTTGCTGACTTGAGGTGGTAAGTAACAAATAGCTAAACCTCAATGATTTGAGAGAAATATATATATGTATTTATATATTTATATATATATATATATATAGACAGGCAGAGTTAGACAGTGAGAGAGAGAAAGAGAAGAAAGGTCTTCCTTTTTTCCGTTGGTTCACCCCCCAAATGGCTGCTATGGCCGGTGCGCTATGCCGATCTGAAGCCAGGAACCAGGTGCTTATCCTGGTCTCCCATGCAGGTGCAGGGCCCAAGGACCTGGGCCATCCTCCGCTGCACTCCCGGGCCACAGCAGAGAGCTGGACTAGAAGAGGAGCAACCAGGACAGAATCCAGCACCTCAGCAGGGACTAGAATCCGGGGTGCCAGCGCCGCAGGCAGAGGATTAGCCAAGTGAGCCGTGGTGCAGGCCTGAGGGAAATATTTTTAGCAGAAAAAAAATCTTTATACATCATATTGCTCTCAAGAAAAGTTAGAAGCCTGCAACACAAATGCATACATTCCAGGAACGGATTTCCAAAATCCGATCACATCCTTGTAATTATCTCATTATCAAACGCAGCAATGTTGACAAAGCAGAAATTTACTCAACTACTTTTGATTATTACTATTCAAAGCTGAACTTTTCCTACCAAATCAGAATTTCTTATAGGGAGCTGGTGCTATGGCATAGAGGGTAAAGCTGCATCTGCAGTGCCGGAATCCCATATGAGTGCCAGTTCAAGTCCCAGCTGCTCCACTTCTGATCCAGCTCTCTACCATGGCCTGGGAAAGCAGTAGAAGATGGGCCAAGTACTTGGGCCTCTGCACCCATGTAGGAGACCCAGAAAAAGCTGCTGGCTTCTGGCTTCAGCCTGGCCCAGCTCTGGCCACTGCGGCCATTTAGGAAGTGAACCAATGAATGGAAGTCCTCTCTCTCTGCCTCTGTAATTCTGTCTTCCAAATAAATAAAAAAATATTGTAAGAAAAAAAAAAAAGCTCATTCCTGAGGAACCAAAAGAGCACAATGATTACTATCCTGTGGCATGTGCACATGTATGCACAAATAGACACACACACACCATCTATAACCAGACCTTGCTGACTTGTCCCTGTTTTTTTTTTAATGGCCTTTCCTTGTGTTCTCATATTACAAACAGCTTTATAAATTTGTTCACAATTATCTAAGTCTGTCAAAAATTATTCCTTATTCAGAGATTGCATCCACCTTGCCTACGTTTATTTGCTACTGTTATAGCAACAATGCCTCAGACATTATGAAAGTTTGGTAGCTTGAAGAAACACATTGTAATGCAACAGTGTGAAGGAGTAAATGCATAATGCAAGTGACAATATGGTGAAGGAGGAAAGGCGTACATTGACTGAATTCTGCAATCTGCTATTCACTGTGTAAGGTGCTAGGAAAATGGCCACAGTCCTCAAGATAATTACAGTCCACACAAGCAGTCAGCTAGCTCCTGGGAAGTAGCATGTAAAAAAAAAAAAAAAAAAGCTAGCAAAGTCCTTAAATGTTGCACTTAAAAGCCTTGATGTTTTTTAAATTTATTTGAAAGGCAGAGTTACAGAGAGAGAGGGAAAAGCAGAGACAGAGGTCTTTCATCTATTAGTTCACTCCCCAAATGGTCACAATGGCCAGGGTTGTGCCAGGTCAAAGTCAGGAGCCACGAGCTTCATCAGGGTCTTCCATGTGGGTACAGATGCCCAAGCACATGGGTCAACCTTCACTGACCTCCCAGTCACACTAGCAAGGAGTTGAATGGGAAGTGGAGCAGCCAGGACCTGAACTGGTACCCATATAGGATGCCAGTGTTACAGCTGGCTGCCCAATCTGCTATAACCATGCTGGCCCCAAAAGCCTTGATTTTTGTATAAAGGCAACTGGGAATCAACAGACATTTTTAAGCAAGGGATTAAATGATCGGATCTGTTTTGTAATGATCTCTAGTGCCAGTATATAAACATGGATTGTAAGATTCAAGGAAAGAGAAAGGCAAGGATATTAGAGATTATGTTTAAATAAAAAGAATCTTAACCAGTGCAGTGACAAAAAAAAGGAAGGAAGGAAGGAAGGAAGGAAGGACAGAACAGAACAATACACAAGAGTCAAGAGGTATTTAAAAAACACATGAACAGTACAGCTAGAAGGAGAGAGAGGGAAGACTCAAAGGCACCCTGAGGTTTCTGGTAGAAAGGTAGAGAAGCACTATGTTTCAGTAAGGTAGAGATAGAGTTTAAGTATTGGACATGATGAATCCAAAGTCAAGATACATACGCAGGTGAAGACCTTTGTTAACAAACAGAAAATATGAGATTACAGCTCAGTGGCAATAAGGTCAAGACTAGAAATAAAATTTTGGGACATAGGCAAACAAGTAAAGCCATGGCAGAGGCATGTCATCATTCATCAGATAATGAGAACCAGCAAATGATAATTTTTAAAAAAATTGTATTTATTTAGTTTTATTTGAAAGGCAGGGAGGAGAGGAAGAGGGAGAGGGAGAGAGGGAGAGAGGGAGAGAGAGAAGAGAGAGAGAAACAGAAAGGGAAGAAGAGATTGTTCATCCACTGGCTTCTTCCCCCAAATGCCTACAACAGCCAGGGCTGGGATAGGCCAAAGTCAGCAGTCAGTAACTCTATCCCAGTATCCTACATGAGTGGTTAGGACCCAAGTACTTGAGCCATCATCCGCAGCCTCCCAGGGCACTAATCAGCAGGAAGCAGGTTAAGAAGCACACAGCCAGGACTCAAATTGGGCACTCCAACATAGAATGTGATTTTCCCAAATAGCAACTCAACCACTGTGCCAAATGCCCACAGCTAAATGAGATTTTTCCAAAGAAAATGATGAGAAAAGTAGGAGAATCAGAGACAGGTCATGTCAAAGGAGCCAAACGAAACATTTATAAAGGTTGAGAAGTATCACAAATTACGATCTACACACTTGAGGTTTAGTTGGTACTGTTCAATAGAAACTTAGACAAATGAAAAACAAGAAAACCCATAGAATAGATGCTTGTTAATACAAAAGACTTCTGAAGCACCAAAACAATATACTGTACCACCTTCTGCTCTAAATGTGAAAAACCAAGAGCCCCTTGAAAGGCCATCAACAAGGAAAGAAGCCCGAGGACAACAACCAGCAAATCACATGGATCTTTCCAAATACTTGCTGATTCTGCTAAGTGAATAAAATGCTGCTACCCACAGGACAAGAGAGGAGGAGAGAGATTCTGTGCAGGTTGTTTTTAATCCTGATTCTAAGTCAGTGGATTATAATGAAACAGCTCTGCGTAAAGAGTGCCTTGATAAATTTTGCCTATAAGTATCAGTTCTAAAGCCAAATGTGAATTAAAACTTGAAACAGGGCCAGTAATTTCCAAGTCTGGTCACATATAGTTCCAATGCTCTTAACTGTAGGCATTTGTTCAAAAATACTATTTTTAAATCATTTCCTTATGCTATTAATATCAAATATAAACATCAAACAAATACTTCCAAAAGAGGTGCTTATAATAAGGCCAAAGTCTTCTACATTACTATATAGGGGTAACTGCATTATGAAATGTTTTAATCTATAAATGCATATATCTATAGAATCATAGGGGGAAAAAACATGCCCAGTAATGGCTTGGAAACAACAGGCTCAAGCTGGAGGACTCCTGAATAATTAATGTTTTTAATATTCAGTACTTCAAGACTACAGAATTCAGATTTCAAAAGCTAATCTTTAACTTCAAGAAAATTCTATTTCAATTATATTCCTTTTCCCATGGAGTTGTGGGCAGCATCAGTGCAGAACAATTTCATATGAAAAGCCCACTCCTTCTCCTAACCAACCTGCCAGAGGTGTGTAAGACATGATACACCACTTGCATAAAAATCGCTGGAATCCTGATTAAATAATTTACATCCTTGCCTATAGCAATGCTTTAGTACCAGAGAAGGAAACATTGTCAAATATTCTTATTTCTCATTCTCAATTTTGCTCCTAAGGCTTGTAATAGTTCATAGTTAGAGCTCTAACACAGAACTAATGCAACACAGAATGTACTATGGTACAAAGAGGAAAATATGAAGTAGAAAGGGGAAAATATGAAATCTAAATCAAGAAAGCCATATCAAAGCCCTAATTCCTTTACTTTAAAAATAGTGTGACATTATGCATTTCCTCATCTATAAAAGGTATAACAGTCATAATAATGCAGAGTGCTGTAGCAGGAGATAAATATGATTATACAAGTTAAAGTACTTTCTATGGTAAAAAAAAAAAAGATTAACATTAAAAATAAAATTGAAGGAGCACAGCATTGGGAAACTTGTGATACATCCATCAATTATCCCCTGATCTACTGATATAAGACACAGATCAGGGGCCGGTGCTCCGGCATAGTAAGCTAAACCTCTGTCTGCAGCAGCGCCTGCATCCCAAATGGGTACCAGTTTAAGTCCTGGCTGCTGCTCTTCTAATCCAGCTCTCTGTTGCCTAGGAATGCAGTGGAAGATGTCTCTCTCAAACGCTTGGGCCCCTGCACTCATGTGGGAGATCCCTAAGAAGCTCCTGACTTCAGAACGGCTCAGCTCCAGCTGTTGTGGCCATTTGGAGAGTCAACCAGTGGACAGAAGACCTTTCTCTCTGCCTCTCCCTCTCTGTAACTCTACCTCTCAAATAAATAAATAAGATATTAAAAAAAAAATACACAGACCAGTGACTAACACCCACTGGCTTCTTGGCAAGTATAGGCCAAACAATGGAGAAAACAAGACAAATCTACACTGAATACAGTTGTCTTGTTTATAACTTTTATCTGAAGGGAGGGTATCCAGTTAGTTCTAAAGGCCAAAATCATTTAAAATTGAAACTCATCATTACAAAGACAATCCAGTCTAGTTTCAAATGCTGGTAAGAATAGTAATATGTAACTGATTCTGATTTTTCTGGTTTTGTACAGATAACCTTCAACATAAGGAAGAGAGGCTGCTGAAAAGTTGTTTGTAAGTGAACTTCAATTTAGTATCTAATTCACTTCAATTTAGTATCTAATTCTTTTTTTAACTTTTATTAAATGAATATAAATTTCCAAAGTACATCTTATGGATTACAATGGCTTTTCCCTCCCATAACGTCCCTCCCACCTGCAACCCTCCCCTCTCCCGCTCCCTCTCACCTTCCATTCACATCAAGATTCATTTTCAATTATCTTTATATAGTATCTAATTCTTAAGTACCTGGGCATCAACTAACAGAAAAAGCATGAGACAGAGCTCACAAGTCCTAAATTCCAGCTTTCTTCCTGTCCCTACGTGACTACTTAACCTTCTTTGAGTCACAAGACATGTATCATGGGAAAAAAATAAGGGAGGCTTTTTTTTAATGGAACCAGTTAAGTTTCTGTGATCTTTTCCTCTCTGAACTGGATGGTTTTATCATGCCTAACGAATGAATTAGGTACAAATGACTCCTATCCTCATGATTTTTACAAAGCGGGAACTTAGGAAACAAAGACATGTAATTGAAAGAATACAGAATATTCACAATTGTCAAACAGTTTCCACAGAAAATATCAGTGACTACTTGTTTTATAACCAGGAAATAGCAATCCTAGTTTAATACATTTCCTCAAATGCAAAGAACACTTTACATATCACCTAGCCTTATACTTCTAGATATAACCCATCATGACATGAGATTCTAATTCTGAAAGGAACACTTACAGGTAGCTGTTAAACGGTACCACTGCAGTCTGATAAACTGTTGTAACACTAAAATACAAAGCTCTTCCAGAGACTGTGCCATAATCTGTTGCCTGAAATGACAAGGCTTTCTGTTCTTTCTTTATGTTTTATATATGAATACTTTTGTCTCTCTAAATACTTAACACCTGGTACTGAACATA
Organism: Oryctolagus cuniculus; assembly: GCF_964237555.1. Taxonomy (NCBI): domain Eukaryota; kingdom Metazoa; phylum Chordata; class Mammalia; order Lagomorpha; family Leporidae; genus Oryctolagus; species Oryctolagus cuniculus. The sequence goes on from NC_091444.1 coordinate 66,248,925, forward strand.
AAAATATTAATAAAAATTAGCCTTTGAAGAAAATAAGAATAGTTTCTCCCTTATCAGGATACTTAAAAAAAAAAAACTCAAAAAAAAACACTGTTTCCACCTATGACAACATTCAACAGGACAGCTTAATCACAGGCTTTCATCACTACTAATACTATACTTCTAAAGCAAATTTGATTTTTTATGCCATGAAAGGTTCTTCTCAATTGTAATAGAAATAGCCAAATCGCAAAGTAAAATCTGAGGTTAACAGTCATTATTCTAAGGAAAGAAAATCAAAAGACTCAAACAAAAACTGAATTTGAGTTACACTCATATAGCTGAAATATTTCCAGTAGAAAATCTTTGTTTCATTTTAAGGCAAAGTGATAAAACACAGCACCTTTAGAGTTAAAAGACAAAAACAGAAAGCTAAGAATGATAAAGTACATAACGTATATATTTGTATGTAACAATTTTCTTCATTTAGTAAAATAACTGCATGTATCTATTTTATTATTAAATTAAAATATTTTTAAAGTTACTGAATTAATTACCTTGTAGTAAAAGCACACACTCAAAAAATTATTGTGTTATATTGTGCTTACAGATGTGACTGGCAATGTAAAACTACAGATCTAATGGCTTGTTAGAATATTCAAAAATACCTTTTTTTTTTATTAGAGAATTTTCTGACAGCAAAATTTGTTTACTACTTTCTGCAAAACACCTCTGGCTAACAAAGAGTAATTCAGAAATTGGAAAATCATGGCCCACAAGCCAAATCTGGCCTGCTATCTGTTTTTTTTTTTTTTTAAAGATTTATTTATTTGAAAGTCAGAGTTAAACACAGATAGAAGGAGAGTCAGAGAGAGAGAGAGAGGTCTTCTATTCACTGGTTCACTCCCCAGTTGGCCGCAACAAATGGAGTTGTGCCAATCCGAAGCCAGAAGCCAGGAGCTTCTTCTGGATCTCTGATGCGGGTGTAGGGGACCAAGGACTTGGGCCATCTTCTACTTCTTTACCAGGCCATAGCAGAGAGCTGGATCAGAAGTAGAACAGCCAGGACCCGAACAGGTGTCCATACAGGATGCTGGCACTGTAGGCAATGGCTTTACCTGCTACACCGCAGCGCTGGTCCTGCTATCTGCTTTTGTATAGCCTGCAAACTAAGAATGTCTTCTTACATTTTTAAATGGTAGAGGGAGATGTAAAAAGAATAGTGTTTGGGGATATGTGAAAATGATATGAAAACAAATATTCTTTGTCCATAAAGTTTCAGTGACACAGAGCCTAAAGTGTTCACTTGCATATTGTCCATGGAGGCTGTTGGGCTACAATGGCAGTTAAGAAGTTGATACAGTAATATGCGACATAACTTATGTGTTAGTTCAATTTAGTTATTTCACAAAGTACGTACTTCCACTTTGACTACGACCTTGTCTAAATATGATCAGAGTCGGTGAACTCAAAAGGCTTCCATAGCCCTGACAACTCATGACAAGAGCTTAGGGTGATTATGAGGCCATAAACAAGAGTGTCAACTTGTTAAGTCAACAACAGGAGTCACTGTGCACTTACTCCTCATGTAGGATCTCTGTCCTTAATGTGCTGTGATTTAATGCTGTAACTAGTACTGAAACAGTATTTTTCACTTTGTGTTTCTATGTGGGAGCAAACTGTTGAAATCTTTACTTAATGTATGCTAAACTGATCTTCTGTATATAAAGAGAATTGAAAATGAAAAAAAAAACGCATTGTACATGATAAAAATGTATGATTTTTATAAATTTAAAATAAGTGTTTAAAAGCTCCTTCAGAGACCTTAAGGAATCTCCATAACAAATCACTAGGATGCAATTATAATTCACTTATATTTCCTGGTCTGCAAAGCCTAAATATTTATTATGTGAGCTTTTATAAAAAAATCTTCCTGAACCCTGAAATAAGTAATGTAATAATTCATCATTTCCTAAAGAACTTAGGAGAATGGCAGTCTCTTTCATGCTGAGCTATCAGCTAACTTACTGAAGTTCTTGACTTTTACAATGATATTAGAGATTTCTTTTTGCCTAGTCATGTACACTTATAGTATACAAATTTACAGAATATATTAATTTTTAAGATTTATTTATTCATTTTATTATTCAAAAGGCAGAGCAACAGAGAGAAACAGACAGAGATTGATCTTCCATTAGCTGGTTCACTCCCCAAATGTCCACAAAACAAGGGGGTGGTCCAGGCTGAGGCAAGGAGCCAGGATTCCATCTTAGTCTCCCACCAGGCTGGTAATATAGAATGGCACCATGACAAGTAGTGGTTTAACCTTGTAATACAATAATGGCCTTGTATATGTTTTTTTTTTTTATATTTATTAAAGTTTTCTCCACTGAGCTGAAAAGTGATATAGTTTTCATGCATTCCTTCACTCAATCAACAATTAACACTTAGTGAATACCATGAATGTTGCTAGGGATCCAAGTTAAATGAGTACAATTCCTGGCTCCAAGTCTAGTAGGGAGACAAAGTATTCTAGAACAGATTTTGTCAATAAAAGAAAGGTCAAAGCAATAAAAAGTAACCTCTGCCACTTCACAAAGACATACTGTCACTTTAAAAATATTACCTCTAGGGGCCAGTGTTGTGGCATAGTGGGTTAAGACAACACCAGCTTCCCCTATGGGCATCGGTTTGCGTCGCACCTGCTCCACTTCTGATCCAGCTCCCTCCTAATATGCCACAGTAAGCAGGAGAAAACAGCGTAGGAACTTGGGCCCCTGCCACCCACATAAGAGACCCAGATGGAGTTTCAAGTTCCTGGCTTAGGCCTGGTCCACTCTTGGCTGTTATGTATGGGGATGGGTGTGAACAGCAGATGGAAGATCTTTCTCTGTCTGTCTCCTCCCCAACCTCCATAACTCTTTCAAATAAATACGTAACAGCTTTAAAAAAAAAAAAAATCACTCGGCCACTGCCTGCAGCACCAGCATTCCATATGAGCACCAGTTCAAGTTCTGGCTGCTCCACTTGCAATCCAGCTCCCTGTTAATGGCCTGGGAAAGCAGCAGAGAATGGCCCAAGTGCTTTGGCCCTACATACACATGGGAGACCTGGAAGAAGCTCCTGGCTCCTGGTTTTGGCCTGGCCCAGTCCCAGCCATTGCATCCATTTGAGAAGTGAACCACTGGATGGAAGATTGAGCAATTTCTCTCTCTCTCTCTCTCTCTCTCTCTCTCTCTCTCTTTCTCTCTGCTCCATGTGTGTATAATTCTGATTTGCAAATAAAATAAATCCTTTAAAAATTAAATTAAATTAAAATATCGGGGCTAGCACTGTGGCGTAATGGGTAAGGCTGCCAGCACCTGCAGTGCTAACATCCCATATGGGTACCAGTGCGAGACCTGGCTGCTCCACTTCTGATCCAGATCTCTGTTATGGCCTGGGAAAGCAGTACAAGACAGTCCAAGTCCTTGGGCACCTGCACCCACGTGAGAGACTCCAAGGAAGCTCCTGGCTCCTAGCTTCAGATCAGCACAGCTCCAGCCTTTGCGGCCAATTGGGGAGTGAACCATTGGATGGAAGACCTCTCTCTCTCTGCTCTCTCTGTGTAACTCTTTCAAATAAATAAATAAATAAATCTTAAGAAAATTAAAATATCTCTATCAAATTAACAGCAAGTTATACCATACACTCAGAAAAGGCAATAAAGCTTGACAAACATGTTTGTTTATCAATACTTTTTTTAAAAAATCAAAGCACTAGTTCTTACATAAGCAATTAACCTAACACAAGTATAAAAAAATGCTGACCAAGAACTTGTACCCATGTGGGAAACCTGGCCAGATTTTCAAGCTGACTACAGCCTGGCCCAGCCCTGGCTCCTGTGGCCATTTTGGATATGAACCAGCAGACGGAAGCTCTGTCTGCCTGTCTGTCTGTCTTTCTCTCTCTGTCTCTACCTCTCCCCCATTCCTCTGCCTATCAAATAAATTAGTGAATACCTTATTTTTAAAAATAGAAAAAAAAAGAACTTTCTCAATTTCAGAAGTTAGCTGGCATCTGCTGTTTAACTTTGATAAATATACACCACCTCTTCATAGGTTACTTACAAATAAATGAAGAAACTCCAAAAATGAAGAATATAATAAATAAATTTGATTAATAAAAATGTAAACAATGACTTGCTCTGTTTCTAAAATGCAATTGTCCTATAACTGTCACTTTACTTGATGGTTGAAGAACATTTTGAAGAATAACTGTCTTTTGAATATACTTATACACTCAATCTGTTTTTGTTTTTGTTTTCATTTGAGAGGTAGAGTTACAGACAGTGAGAGGGAGAGACAGAGTGAAAGGTCTTCCATCCACTGGTTCACTCCCCAAACAACCATATTGGCTGAAGCAGGGTCCATTGGAAGCTAGGAGCTTCTTCCAGGTCTCCCAAAAGCATGCAGGGGCCCAAGGACGTAGGCCATCTTCTACTGCTTTCCCAGGCCATAGCAGAGAGCTGGATTAGAAGAGGAACAGTCAGGACTAGAACCGGCACGGCAGGCAGAGGATTAACCTACACTGCACCACAGCCCCAACCGCTCCAATTTGTTTTAATAAAGAAAAAACACATAAACCATAAGTGCATCACCATTTTGTAATTAGAATTTCAAGATCTGTGTGTAGTTAAGAATTTGGTTGCTTGCCTGTTTTACTTAAAACCAGAAGAGAAGGATAATCCCAGTGACTAACTCTTCTAGCAGCTGTTCTGAAGCAGACTAGAGAGACACCTCTGCCAGCAGTTACCACCAAACATAAAGATGCATGCACTCGATGGCTGGAGGTTAGCAACCCTGGTGTGTCTGCTCACTTCTAGTATTAAATATTTAATGACATGTTTTTCCTTAATGGAACTCGGGCACATCTGATCAGTCACTAGGATCATTTAGTAATGCAGTCAAAGTTATCATATTGCCATTGCACATCAGCTTTGTAATTAGATAATCCATCACTTTATTAATTCAAAATATTGCTCTCTTTACTACTTTAAGGCATGCTACCACAGTAAAATCCTACTGAACTCATCAACACAAAGGCTCTAAAATTTGGTCCTGTGTGAACTTGAAAGCCTCAAGTGGCCAACACATACATTCCTGACTTTTCAAAACAACCACCAAGGTAATACTCTTCCCACAACTTAACCTACCAGCAACAATGAAACAGAATATTGGTACATCCAGAATAAGGTGGCTAACAACTGAAAATTCAAGATGAAAAATGGAATACATCATGATCAATTTTTTTCTTCCTTTCCACTGAGGTACACTGTTTGCAAGAGAATAAAAAGGACCAAAAAAGAGTTATCAAGTATGTTTTCTGGAATGTTTATTTATATACTTTACTAAAATTATGAGGTTATGCCAGAATATCACACAGATTATTTATTAACACTCCAGATATAAATGGATACACCAATCAAGTGTATATACGTAATCCTGAATGTATTAAATATTCATTATAATCTGCTTTTGCCTATTTCTAGCATAGCTCAAAATATTAAATCTCTATTTCCTTTTGTTTTATGAATTAGCAAGATCTTGTTCTAACATATTCTCCACTGTTTCTCCAATAAAAAATACTTTTCCATAAAAATTAATTTACTCAGAATGAAAGTTAATATAAAATTTAAGTACCATAGTACGAAAACTACCTTCTAAAATCCTCACTTTCAAATCTATGCAACTGGAGTGTATACTGAAAAACCAGCTGAAGCTAACAGCATTAAAAATTAGATTTCAGAAAGCCAAGTTTTAGACTTCACATATGTGCTTTAAGAAATAAAAATAACATGCTACTAAGAGAAATAATATTTTGTGTAAAACAAAATGGGAGGGAATATCTTTCAAAGTTCCACATTCTAATCAAAAATTTCTATGGCGGTTACACAGCTTCATAAAGTTAAATAGTGCTTTGCATGGCTCTGGAAACACTAAAAATGTCTTATGTTTTGTGGTCAGAAAGGTCCCTTTTTTTGTTTCTTGTTGCTTCCAACTTAATGTCTGTTTTTGAAATGTTTCGTGCAACCAGTCAATTTTCTTATTTGTTGCTCAGATTTTATCAGATTTCTAATCAGTTTGCCAAATGCGTTTCTGAAAAAGAAAGTTTTAAGTCCAGAAAAAATAAAAGCAATTAAATATATTTGTCTAGAACCACCCTCCTTCCAAAAATCTTTTCTGTGCATAGAAAATGCACAGTTCTGGGCCGGCACCGCGGCTCACTAGGCTAATCCTCCACCTTGCGGTGCCGGCACACCGGGTTCTAGTCCCGGTTGGGGCACCAGATTCTGTCCCGGTTGCTCCTCTTCCTGTCCAGCTCTCTGCTGTTGCCCGGGAGTGCAGTGGAGGATGGCCCAAGTGCTTGGGCCCTGCACCCGCATGGGAGACCAGGAGAAGCCCCTGGCTCCTGGCTTCGGATCAGCGTGCCAGCCGCAACGGCCATTAGGGGGTGAACCAACGGCAAAAGAAGACCTTTCTCTCTGTCTCTCTCTCTCTCTCTCTCACTGTCCACTGCCTGTCAATAAAAAAAAAAAAAAAAAAAAAAAAAAAAAAAAAAAAAGAAAGCAAAAAAGAAAATGCACAGTTTTACTGAGAATAAGTTTAGGCTATCAATAATCATTGCCAGTAATTTTCAAATACATTTTTAAGAGACGGAACAAATACTGTACTCCATTGCCATTTTAGTGTATTATAACATGAAAACTAATTTAAATTCAACTTGTTAGGATGCATGTGTGAGAAATATTTCATTCATCTAGCAAGCCTATTACATTTCCTACATGAAATCTTAAAAAACTACTATGAAATCACACAGTTGCTATGAATACAGGCAATAGTATACGATTTCTGTCCACAATCGCCACAGACTGCAGTCAAGATAGTTATTGGGGGGAAAGACACTATTTTGTCTTAACAAAATTTCTTCTCAACACGACAGGTAATTCTCAGCATCTCAAGAGACACCAGCACTGGGTACCTCTGTGAGCAGCCATGTGAAACGCCAGTTTACAATCAGTCACAGACTGCACTCTTGGCTTTATGACAGCATAGGGAGACACAAAATACTACCAAATTTTATATTCGAATACAAATAAGCTGGGATGTGGAGGCAACGGTATTTGAAATTAGTAATACGTGTCACTCTTCTAACCATCTTGTAGTTAATCTCCCTTTTTACCTCTGAAATAGATAATGTTATTATTCCCATTTATGCATGAGGAAACTGATATTGAGATCATTTCATTTACTTGTTTAGAGAAAAAGACTTATATTTTGCCTCCCATTTAAATATATCCTGTCACTAACTGTGATTTTCTTACCTTTTAAAGTTCATATACATGATTACTAACATAAACATTTTTTCAGACTTGTAACAAATGTTGTAGGTCCCAACCAGCAAAACAACTGCAGAAGTTGTCACACCAAGTTAAGTTTGTTTCCAAACCCAACCAGAAATTTTGTTTGAAGACAGGATTGGAAGGAATAAAAGTATGGAATGAGGAGAAAGGGCTTGTAGGGATGGACACACATCTTCTCTAAACAATCTGACAAAGATCAGCAGAGGCTGCTTTGGCCTTGAATTTTCATAAGCAAACAAATAATCGGCTCTCCTGTGCTCTCACTAACAAACATCACCAGCACACCTCCAGCCCTCTGATCACCTTCATGGCTGTCAATGGCAATCATCATCTTCCATTCCAAAACTTTATGCTTTTATTTCCATTCAGTCACGTAATCTCAAGGAATGTACGATCTAAGTTTAAAAAACAAAAAAATGGGCCAGCATTGTAGCACAGTGGGTTAAGCCACCTCCTGCAATGCCAGCATCCCATGGATGAGCACCAGTTCAGTCCTGGCTGCTGTGCTTCTAATCCAATTCCCTGCTAATGCACCTGGGAAAGCGTCAGATGTGGGCCAAAGTGCCACCAACGCTGGAGACTCAGACGGAGATGCAGGCTCCTGATTTCAGCCTGGCCCAGCCACAGACATTGCAGCCATTTGGGGGAGTAAATCAGTAGATGTCCACAATGTCCAGGCCTGGGCCAGGCCAAAGACAGGATCTCATAACTCCATCAGGGTGCCCACATGGGTAAGCCAATTGTCTTCATCCTATAAATTCAAAACTTAGTTTATTGGGGTCAGGAAGGTAGGTCAACATAGAACTATCCTTCACTGATAGTTTGTACACAAAAGCAGTCACTATAAGGAATATATTCTGCGGTACCCTTTTCTTCTCTGTGATTAATTCTACCTCAGCAAACTTGGGAGATAAGCAGTAGATTGGGATAAAATTTCTCTGCTCAGTGCAGAGAGAGAGAGAGGGAGAAAGTCTTCCATCTGCTGGTTCACTCCCCAAAGGGCCACAACAGCTGGAGCTGTACTGATGTGAAACCAGGAGCTTCTTGTGGGTCTCCTACATGGGTGCAGGAGCCCAAGCACTTGGGCCCTCTTCCACTGATTTCCCAGGCCAATGCAGAGAGCTGTATCAGAAGTGGAAAAGCCAGAACACTAACTGGCGTCCATATGGGATCCTGCCACTGCAGGCAACGGCTTTATCAGCTATGCCAGAGCATCGGCACCAAATTGTTCTTGCTATGATCTGCGTTGTCACTCATTTGCAATATTATGAGATCAGTGGCTATTTCCTGAGATTTTCAGGATACCAACTAACTTAACTGAAGACCATTCTATTCCAAAAAGAAAGAAGGGAGGAAAAGAGTGAAGGCAAATTTGTAACAACTGTATGTCATAAAATATTAATGTACCTTCACCAAAAATGTATGAGTCATGGATTAATGCTACTTTCCTCTGATTTCTAAATGATATTTTAAGGCAGAAATAATGCATCTGAATCCAAATATGCCAAAACATTTCAAAGACGTATATGTTCTACTGCTGCAGTAATAGCAAGTATAAATAGGTGGGGGGGGGGGCAAGGTAGAAGACAATTTGTCCATTTAATCATGGTGACAGAATTTCCACCCTACACAACATGTAGAGAAGCTTATTGTAAGATACAGGAGATTAAAATTATTTTAAAAGAAACAAGAGAAATAAGATGGCAATTCACCTTTTACTATTAGCAATAGACAATATTTTAAAATACTTTAATGAATGTTAATAACTCAATTAATTAGCACATACACATTTTAAATAATAGAAGTAAATGTCATAGAGCAGCCAGAATCAACCCTAGCCATGAAGTAACAGCCATTATAAAGTATATTTTTATCTCCTGGTAGGTATTAGTTTTTATAATATTTAATATCAAAGAAGCCTGTGTACATTGCATACATGGTACTGCTATGGGTAATAATTTTCAGAAGCATCAAAATTATAAGCAATCACTATATTTTGAAATTAATTTTAAATAATAAGACAAACAAGAATATAATACTAATATGTTATTATGATAAAATCATAAGAAGATGAAATAAAAATACATTTGGGGAACTGTATCTAGCAATCTAAATTCTTAGAAAATAACTGGATTAAACCATACCTCAAAATATGAAGGGATAAATACACCATTAGATGTGTGCATTCAAATTTCAAGTAAATGGAGCTGCTGTTGCATTGCAACGGTTAGGCTGGCTGCCTATGACACCAGAATCCCATATAGGCACCAGCGAGAGCCAGTTGATCTCCTTCCAATCCAGCTCCGTGGGAAAGCAGTAGAAGATAGCTGAAAACTTTGGGTCCTGCAGCCCTGTTGGAAAACCTGGATGGAATTCAAGGCTCCTGGCTTCAGTCTGCTCCAGATCCAGCCATTGTGGCCACTTGGGGAGTGAACCAGGGAATTGGAAGATCTTTCTCTCTCTTTCTGTCTCTCCCTTTCTATGTAACTCTGCCTTTCAAAAAAATAAATCCCTTAAAAACTTTCAAATAAATGTAAATCATCTTCATAAGTAAACTTTCACTTATTATTAAAATGTGTTCAATATTAAAACAAAACAAAATATACAATACAAGGCAAGGAGAAGCAGCTCCATGGCGGGAAGAGCAGTATATCTGACATGTGACCCCTATGCCTGGGCAGATATCAAGAATCAATCATTGCAACCTTCCTCCTTGGGCCAAGACAAACCATTTCCACAGTGAACACTTCAGTTATCAATTACCAACAAATCACAAATGAAATGCCAAATAAAACCTGTTTTCCATCTCCAACTTAGAATTTTGATGACCTGAAACATTTAAAGACAACTATAAACAATTACTTTAAAGTCAGAAATAGTTATGCTAACACATTCAGAATGCACTTATTCCAAAATGGACTCCAATAAATTTTCACTTCAAAGACAAGCTCTATGTTGAAACAACCACCCTAAAATATTGTGAATGCAATGGCAAGCTCAAATCCACTAGCAAGAAATAACAGAATATACTGTTTCCTTATGAAAAACAAAAGCCTACCCTTTCTTCCAGGGGTATGCTTTGTGAGTTGATGATGAACATACTCAAGTACTAAGAACACACTGACAAAATACAAAAAGAAATACACTTTTCAATATACATAATACATTTTCTCATTCACTCCTAATTAAGATAGGGGAGTATTGGATTTCCCATCAAAGTTCTAAACTTTCCTGTAATGAGCAACAAACTAAGAAGCAATGGATTGATTTATGGCATCAGCAAAGAGATTAAACACTTACTTTTGCAAAGGCTTCAAAAATGTCAAAGGAAGGTGGCAGCTGAGAGGCATCCTGGATTTCTTCTCTCATGAAATGTTGAAATGTCATTGCAAGTTGCCTGAGGCCCTCTTTCTTATCTTCAGTCAGTTTGTTAATATCTTTTTAAAAGAGAAAATTAATAAAACAGTCACAAAGTGAACTTTCAATGGGTAATTTTCAGGTGCTCAAAGCTGGCGGTTAAACCAGGTATCTCCTATCTTACATTTCATTCTGAGGAAGAGCAAATACATAGCATTTTATTTTTCGACTACAAATCATGATACATACATTATCCATTAAATTCCTCAAAGCTTTATCTACAATGTAAGATCAAACACATATCAAAAAATAAATGTGCATAAAGATGAAAAAGCATCAAAACCAAAATCAACCGGTTCTGTGTCACCAGATTTCCTACATCATCCTGCATACAGGTATAAGCACCAAAAATTCTCAAGTCAGTGAATTTGAACACATTTTTCTATGAAATAATTTACAACTTGATCAGGACAAACTGATGGAGAGCATCATCTCAAAGGCAAAAAGACGGAAAATGAGGGGCCAGCGCCATGGCTCACTTGGTTAATCCTCCGCCTGCGGTGCTGGCATCCCATATGGGCACCGGTTCTAGTCTCGGTTGCTCCTCTTCCAGTCCAGCTCTCTGCTCTGACCCAAGAGGGCAGTGGAGGATGGCCCAAGTGCTTGGGCCCCTGTACCTGCATGGGAGACCAGAAAGAAGCACCTGGCTCCTGGCTTTGGATCGGCGCAGCGCCGGCCATAGGGGCCATTTGGGGAGAGAACCAACAGAAGGAAGACCTTTCTCTCTGTCTCTCTCTCTCACTGTCTACAACTCCACTGCTAATATAATATAATATAATATAATATAATATAATATAATACAAAGACAGAAAATGAAAGCTAAAAAGTTTCAATAAAGTTCAAATAGGTAAGATGTATCACACAGCACATCAGGCAGAAACCAAAGATCTCAACCCAAGTTACTTCTATGCTGAATAACAAGGAAAGGTGCTGCTTCAAACCAAACAAAAAGAGAGGGTTCTAGAGCTGATATTACCCTTTCAAAATATCAGTTTAAACTATATCATCAAAGGGGTTTGAAGGGTAAGAACGCACAATTCAATTAACATCTGAGAGCATTTCAGTTAAGGCAGTATGACTGCCACCTCTACTAAGCAAGGCTAATGGCAACAGTAAAACTCATTGAGAGAGATGTTAATTACCTAGCAAGTAATACAACAAGAAAAAATAACTGACAAGTTCTCCACTAAAACTTGAAAAGATACATCAAGTTGAATATAACTTAACTGTCACTCAAGTCAGATCTATATATATTTTCTTTAAATTACTTGTTAAACACAGTAATCAACCGAATGATTTCTTAAATAATAATTTATTTCCACTGGCACTGAGGATCTCATAATCATCCATCTGTTCCAGATCATCTTCTTTTCCTGTCTCCAACCACAAACATTAAGCTATGGGTGAGCTTCCTGTATACACTCTGGCTGCTTTTGGGTTGAAGTCCTTTATGACCTCAGAGAAGAGGATCTGTGCCAACACAAAAGCAAAATAAACCTTTTCTTTGCTTCACATCCAGATCTGGTATGTCTTTCAGTCATCCCAATAGCTGGGCTACAACTGTGCTAATATAGAACAATGCTCAATACTGCCACAGAGTCTAAGTATGTGCCTTCTACTTTCCATAAGGCTTAGTAATCCCCAAAGCTTCCTGGAACATATTCACTACATGTTCACTACATCACTACTATATACTCCCATATTCACTATATCATTCTTCCATAACATGGAAAAGTTAGCAGGAGAGGAAATTAAGAGAGGCAAGAATTAAAGGAGAGAAGAAAAATATTATTGGACCAATGGTTACACCCCTCTGCCTAACCTGGCCATCATTATGGTGCTTTATGGCCAAAGTTACCCTGAAGTAAATTAAATAGGTTGGATGTATATAAAAACAGAAAGATTTTAAGGGTTGATGCACATAAAAACAAAGGTAAAACTACATCAGTTCATCAGCTCAGCAAACAAATGATAGGAATTCCTTTTTAAGATGCTGATAATTGGTGCCGGCACTGTGGCATAGCAGGTTAAAGCCCTGGCCTGGCAGCGCCAGCATCGCATATGGGCATCAGTTTGAGTTCTGGGTGCTCCACTCCTGATCCAGCACCCTGATAATGCAACTGGGAAAGCAGTAGAGAATGGCCCAAGTCCTTGGGTCCCTGTAACCAAGTAAGAGACCTGAAAGAAGCTCCTGGTGCCTGGCTTCAGATTGGCCCAGTTCTGGCCATTGCAGCCATTTAGAGAGTGAGCAAGCAGATGGAAGATCTCTCTCTCTCTCTCTCTCCCTGTGTCTATACCTCTCTTGGTAACTCCTTCAAACAAATAAAATATTAAAAAAATAAAAATGGGCCAGCGCCATGGCTCACTTGATTAATCCTACGCCTGCGGCACCATCATCCCATATGGGTGCCAAGTTCTATCCCGGTTGCTCCTCTTCCAGTCCAGCTCTCTGCTGTGGCCTGGGAAGGCACTGGGGGATGGCCCAGGTGCTTGGACCCCTGTACCCACATGGCAGACCAGGAGGAAGCACCTGGCTCCTGGCTTCGGATCAGTGCAGTTCTGGCCATAGCTATTTGGTGGGTGAACCAACTGAGGGAAGACTTTTCTCTCTGTCTCTCTCTCTCTCACTGTCTAACTCTGTCAAATAAGCAAAAATAAAATAAAATAAAATACAAGTTAAGAAACTTAAAAAAAAAAGATGCTGATAATCACTTACTTGATTCCAGATCATAAAATGTGTAAAGTTTCTCTGATTCTGAGGGTATTTCTTCCATCTGTGAATGAAAGGGGGAAAACACCAAAAATAATTTCAAGTCTTCAAATAGATAAACAAACATGTTTGAGTACATTAGATAATTAAATGAAAATTTATTTAGAAGACCATTTTCTATATATTCTTTCTGTTTATCATCTTCCTATTAGAGTAGAATTACCTAATCTGTAACAACTTTAAATCCAATGTGTAACTTCACCAACCAGTCTAATCTCCAAATGCAAAACTCTTAGGGGGGCTGGCACCATGGTATAGTGGGCTAAGCCTCCACCTGTGGTGCCAGCATCCCATACGGGTGCCAGTTCACATCCCAGCTGTTCCACTTCCTATCTAGCTCTCTGCTATGGCCTGGGAAAGTAGTAGAAGATGGCCCATGTCCTTGGACCCCTGCACCTGTGTGAGAGACCCAGAAGAAGCTCCTGGCTCCTGGCTTTGGATCAGCACAGCTCTGGCCGTTGCAGCCATTTGAGGAGCGAACCAGCGAATGGAACCTCTCTCTGTAACTCTACCTCTCAAATAAATAATAAATCATTCTTTAAAAAAACCCTCTTAGAACAAGTTTTCATACTTTTATCTTTCTAAGGCCCTTCACAAAATTTTATACTGTCAGCAGGTATCTGACTCAGCAGTTAAGAATTCATGGCTTGTAATGTCTGTATCCCATATCAGAGAGCCATTTCAAGTCCCAGCTACTCTACTTCTGATTCACTCCCCACTAATGCACACTCTGTGAGGCAGAGTTTCAGCCTGGTTGCAGGCATCTGGAGAGAAAACTAGTAGGTGGAAGACCTCTGATATTCTCTCTCTCTCTTTCTTTCCCCCTCCCTCCCTCCCTCTGTGTGTGTGTGTGTGTGTGTGTGTACGTGAACATGCATGCATCTCTTTCAAGTATAAATGAAAATACATATTTTAAAAATAAATACACAAAATTTTAGACTGGTGAAAAGAGTCAATAAACAACAAATAAATAACAGGAAAGATCAGAGCTGGAGCCTGCAATAATTTGAGAAAGACTCTCATTCTTAAGACTAGCAAAAGGATTCTTACTGAATCTGCTCATTGTTTTTGGCACTGTATGAAAAAGAGCAGAAGAAATCATTTCAGTAAATCCTGGCTATAGGAAAAAAATTAAAATAAAGACTCTTCCATTTAACATATTATTATCCGATTAACATTTCATTTGAAAAGGCAACCAAAAAGCATATATGTGTTCTGTGTATTAGTTCACAGCAGAAAAGTTACAAAGGCAATTTTACAGATCTTACTAACAACTTATACCCTAAACATGGGACTTCGAGCTCCATTCCCCCAAAGATCACAGTGCCTTCAATGAGGAGATATGTACTTCTTCACTACCACCACCACCAAGTTTTGTGTCTTAAAATACATCCCGGAAAAATCAACTTTCTACATGAGTTTGAATGGAGCCTAAAATATAAATAATAAATGCAACTGCAAATGCTTTTGTTAAATTAAATCCCAAGCGTATTTCCCAAGTTTGATACTCACAAGTTTGAAAACTACTCTGCCCAGAAGTCGGACAGAGTCAGGAGGATATCTGGGTTTGCAGCTTTTAAGGCATTTGCATTCCCGCTTGTGGTCTGGCCAGGCTTTTTTCTGTCAAGAGAAGAGTGGGAGGAGCATATAAAATATAAAATTTAACTTTCCTTTATCCTGGTCTTAACATTGATTCACCGACATTAATTTCAACAGCCTAAATATAACTGCAAAACAGAAAAATGAAAGCAATATTCCAACAGTATAAATGACCTAGGATTCTGTCTTTGCCAAGTATGACATGTACAAGAAGTGGATAGTAAGAGCCTCAGCTTCACATCTGTCTTTTAATGTGCCTCCTGGTTATTATCTAGCTGGTGGAATCCAAAGAAAGAACCATTTGGTCTACTTAATAATTATAAGGGCTGGCGCCGTGGCTCACTAGGCTAATCCTCCGCCTGCAGCTCCAGCACCCGGGGTTCTAGTCCCAGTTGGGGCGCCAGTTCTGTCCCGGTTGCTCCTCTTCCAGTCCAGCTCTCTGCTGTGGCCCGGGAGTGCAGTGGAGGATGGCCCAGGTCCTTGGTCCCTGCACCCGTATAGGAGACCAGGCTCCTGGCTTCAGATCGGTGCAACGCGCCGGCCGCAATACACCAGCCATAGCAGCCACTTGCGGGGTTAACCAACGGAAAAAGTAAGACCTTTCTTTCTGTCCCTCTCTCTCTCACTGTCTAACTCTGCCTGTCAAAAAAATAATAATAATTATAAGATAGTCTTTTAACTGACTAATCAGGATAATTGGTGCTGGCACTGTAGCATAGCAGGTTAAAGCCCTGGCCTGGCAGCGCCAGCATCCCATATGGGCACCAGTTTGAGTTCTGGGTGCTCCACTTCTGATCCAGCACCCTGCTAATGCAACTGGGAAAGCAGTAGAGAATGGCCCAAGTCCTTGGGCCCCTATACCCAAGTAGGAGACCTGAAAGAAGCTCCTGATCATTTTAATATAAAAAATATCACTTCAAATTAGAAAACAAAACACATGGTTCAGGAAAGTCAAAACAGGGAAGTTAACCTTTTGGGTTTCTGTACTCCCATATCAAATACAAAAATATCATTAAGGCAAATACACAGATAAACAAAAAATGTTTTGGCTTTTGAAGGCAACAGAGGAATGGTTATTGGCTAAAATCACAAATGCTCAACTTACTCAAGGCTGTCCAGATTTCTACCTATTACCTGACCATTTCCACTCTGAAAAGTGTATGGTTTAGATGATAAATTATATGGTCACTTAACTCATGATCCCAGCCATGTATTGGTGTGGCTGAACAGGTCAGGGGGCCAATTGCAAATCAAGAGACAAATTGAATGAAAGAAAGGGCACTATTATTGGGCCCTAAATCAGAAATATCATGGCACCTGTCACATGGAATCACTTCCATATGGAAATAAAATCCAGAGTGTCTAATATTGTGCCCTGGTAAACAGAACACAGATACAGCAAATGTTCTATTCTAAGAGCTGAAAGTCCCAGCACTTTAAAAGAACTGATAGCCTCACTCATTCTAATTTCAAAAATTGTACATCTGCTTCCTAGTTTCTGGGCCTAGAAAATTTCCCTCCCTATAACGATCTCTCAGTTCTGCCTGCAATACAAATATACAACACAATCAAAAATTTCAAAAGAAATGCAACTACTTTAAGCCTGTGGCTCAGATTCAAGTGCAAGCTAGTATTTATCACAGAAACACTGTTCATGTCAAGTTATTATATGACAACTTCGTCTATTTGCTATTTCCTACTAATACAAAATTTGCTGTCTTTGTTTACAACAGGAATACAACTTCTTCCATCACATATTCTCGGGTCTGCTTTACTTCTACTCTGGCAAACCTCTTCATTTGCTGCTTCTAATCTTTTAAAAAATATTTATACTTCACTCTCTTCTACACAAGATTGAGCTCTTCAAATGAAAGATGTATATGAAATGAAATTGTAAAAGTAGAAACAGAGGCTGGCGCCGTGGCTCAATAGGCTAATCCTCCACCTTGCGGCGCCGGCACACTGGGTTCTAGTCCCGGTCAGGGCGCCGGATACTGTCCCGGTTGCCAATCTTCCAGGCCAGCTCTCTGCTGTGGCCAGGGAATGCAGTGGAGGATGGCCCAGGTCCTTGGGCCCTGCACCCGCATGGGAGACTAGGAGAAGCACCTGGCTCCTGCCTTTGGATCAGCGCGGTGCACAGGCCGCAGCGCACTGGCCGCGCCGGCCATTGGAGGTTGAACCAACGGCAAAGGAAGACCTTTCTCTCTGTCTCTCTCTCTCACTGTCCACTCTGCCTGTCAAAAAAAAAAAAAAAAAAAAAAAAAAAAAAAAAAAAGTAGAAACAGAAATATTAAAATTATGGGAGGAAAAAATGCAAGTCTTTTAGCCTTTACTTAGCAGTCCACAATGTGCTAGACATGAAGCTAAGCAATTAACAAAAGACATTTGAGTCAAGATGGTGGAAATGGACAAGAACAGGGAGGGAGCTTACTGCTCTAGTCTAGGGGAAGATAGTTAAAAGAAAAGTAGAGAGGCCACAATCTCAGGGAAGAGTTAGCGAGAAAACAGCAGAGGAAATTCCACATAAATTAGAGGGGCACTGTGAACCTACATGGAGGGTGTGGATGTGTCCAACCCAGCAGCCGAGAGCCTCAACACCAGGTATGGAGTAAGGTGAGACCAGACTACAGTAGCCTAAGCCCCTGGTGATAAAGCTGCGGGAAGAGTCTGGCGTTAAGTCAGGCTTGGAGCCTTGTGGAGGACAGTGTACCTGTTAATCTAGAGATAAAAAACGGGGGAGGGGCAGGTTTCTCTCTCCATGACCACATGGCACTAGTGTGCTGTAACTAGCTGAGAGACAGCAGGCATCATTTTGGAGATATGAAACAGCTGTGCCAGCCTTTGTCTGCTTTCCCAGCAACCAGCCAAGAGGAGATGCTTGAATCTGGCTAGGAGAATTGACAGGGTTTTGGAGATCATGACTGTGGGAGTCTTGTGTGGTGAGACCAAGAAAACACTGTGGCTGCATGGAAGGGCTCAGGGTGTGAACAGTCACTGTGGGCAGCTCCATATGCTAAATGTTCTCTATTTCCCTGTTGAGGGTCATTGCTGCTGGATCCACGCTAAGGCCGAGGACAGCACGGATCCTTTGTGTGATTCTTGTGGCAGCATGGATGAAAACTGTACCCACTGGGGCTAGCGCCCAGGTGTTGGGACTCCATGAGAAGAGGAGGTAAGCATGAGACTACACCAACAGAACTGAACAAACTTTCTCTCTGATATTAAAAACAGGGGGGGGAGATTTACCACACCCAACTTGGGTGTCATCTTAGACACTCCCCTCACACTGAAGCACTAGACAGAGCTCTCAGACCACACCCTGCACACGGTTCTGGGTATTCACTAAAAAGTAGATATTCCACTAAGCCACAGAGGCATAGTTCACAGATAAAATACATCACAGGGGTAAAACAAACAAAAAACCAACAAGTGTCACCACAAATCCCTAATAATAAACACAGCAATTCAAGATACAAAAATAAGGAGGATGTCTCTAAAACAACATAACACTTCAATACTAGAATGTGAAGATGAAGAGATTGATGAAATGCCAAAAATGGAATTCAAGAAATAGATCATAGGATTACTTAGAAGTAATCAGAAGCAATTCATGAACTAAAGAAATCCTCAGATGACATGAATGAAAACTTTTCCAAGGAAAAGTGAAATATTAAACAGAAATCAAAACAAAATATTGGAAATGAATTCAACAGAACAAATAAAAAATATGGTGGGAAGCCTTAAGTACAGTAAGACAGAAGAAAGAATATCCAAATTAGAAGACAAATCTCTGGAAATTTTAGACAAAAAAAAGAAGAAGAAGAAGGAGAAATAAGAAAAGTAAAAAGCAGTGTTGGAGATTTATGGGATACTATCAAATAACCCAACATGCAAGTCTTTAGGTGTTCCTGAATGTACAGAGAGAAAGAAAGGAATAGAAGGCCTTTTTAGTGAAATAATTACAGAAAACTTCCCTAATTTGGAAAAGAAAATGACATCCAAGTACAAAAGGAACATAGAACTCCTAATAGAAATAACCAGAAAAGACCTTTTTTTGTAGTCAAACTTTCCACAGTAAATCATAAAGAAAAGATTCTAAAATGTGCACAAGAGAAATACCAGATAACTTTCAGAGGATCTCCAATTAGACTCACAAGCAGATTTCTCATCAGAACGCTACAGGCTAGGAGAGAATGGCAAGATATATTCCAAATCTTAGGAGAAAAAAACTGTCAACCCAGAATATTGTACCCAGCAAAGCTCTCTTTTATGAATGAAGGTGAAATAAAGACCTTCCGTAACAAACAGATTTGAAAGAATTTGTCACCACTTGTCCAGCCTTACAAAACATGCTTAAGGATATGCTACATACAGAAACACAGACACATGGTCATCACTATGAAAGAAAGTGAAGGCAGAAAAATCTCCCAGTAAAAGTACCAAGGAATCCCAAAGTAAACAATAGGAATATTTATGGGAAAATGGCAGGGCCAGGCCATTACTTATCAATAGTCACCTTGAATATAAATGGCTTCAACTCTCTAGCTAAAAAGTACAGGCTGGCTGAATGGATTAAAAAATAAAACCCATCTATTAGCTGACTACAAGAATCACATCTAACCAACAAAGATACACACAGAATTAAAGAGAAAGGATGGGAAAAGCTATCCCATGCTAACAGAAACCAAAAAACAGCTAGTATAGCCATACTAATGTCAGACAAAATAGACTTTAACACAAAAACTATTAGAAGAGACAATGACATTAGGTAACGATTAAGGGATCAATTCAACAGGAAGATGAGACTAGCATGAATGTGTATGCACCTAATTTCAGGGCACCTGGCTATTTAAAAGAAATGTTAAGGGATCTAAAGGGAGACATAGACTCTAATACAACAGACAGAAAATCAGCAAGGAAAGAGCAGAGTTAATCTACACTACAGACCAAATTGACCTAAGAGATATCTACAGAACTTTCCATCCTACAGTTGCAGAATACACATTATTCTCACCAGTGCGTGGAACCTTACCTAGGATTGACCACATGCTAGATCATAAGGCAAGTCTCAGCAAATTCAAAAAAATCAAAATCATACCATGTATCTTCTAAGATCACAATGCAATTAAGCTGAAAATCAGCAATTCAGAAATCTCCAGGAAATAAGCAAACACTTCGAGACTGAACAGCATGCTCCTGAATGAACAGTGGGGTCACAGAAGAAATCAAAAGAGAAATAAAAAACTTCTGGAAACAAATGAAGACAACAATACAACATATCAAATCTTATGGGATACAGCACTAAACAGACCCATTAATAAGACAAAAATTGAATCAGTAATAAAGACCCTCCTACGAACAAAGAAAAGCCCATGACCAGATGGCTTCACTGCTGAATCCTATGAGACATTTAAAGAACTAACTCCAGTTCTTCTCAAGCTATTCACAACAATTGAAAGGGAGGGAATCCTCTCAAATTCTTTCAATAAAGTCAGAATCACCTTAATTCCTAAACTCGAAAAATATGTAACAGAGAAATAGAACTACAGACTAATTTACCTTCCTTTTCCATTGGTTCACCCCGCAGTGGCCGCTAATGGCCAGTGCGCTGTAGCCGGCGCACGGTGCTGATCCAAAGCCAGGAGCCAGGTGCCTCTCATGGTCTCCCATGGGGGCACAGGGCCCAAGCACCTGGGCCATCCTCCACTGCACTCCCAGGCCACAGCAGAGAGCTGGACTGGAAGAGGAACAACCAGGACAGAATCCGGCACCCTGATCGGGACTAGAACCCGGTGTGCCAGCACCACAGGCGGAGGATGAGCCAGCCTATTGAGCCATGGTGCTGGCCTAGACATTTTTCAAAAGAGGAAATTTTTTTTTTTTGACAGGCAGAGTGGACAGAGAGAGAGAGAGACAGAGAGAAAGGTCTTCCTTTGCCGTTGGTTCAACCTCCAATGGCCACCACGGCTGGCGCGCTGCGGCCGGCGCACCGCACTGATCCGTTGGCAGGAGCCAGGTACTTATCCTGGTCTCCCATGAAGAAATTAAAGTGGCCAACGGACATATGAAAAAATGTTTAGGATCACTAGCCATCAAGGAAATGCAAATCGAAACCACAATGAGGTTCCACCTCACCCCCATTAGAATGGCTTTCATGCAGAAAACAACAAACAACAAATGCTGGTGAGGATGCGGGGAAAAAGGAACACTAATCCACTATTGGTAGGAATGTAAACTGGTAAAACCACTGTGGAACTCAGTTTGAAGATATCTCAGAAATCTGAATATAGACCTACCATATGACACAGCCATTCCACTGCTGGGAATTTACCCAAGGGAAATGAAATCAGCAAATTAAAGAGTTATCTGCACATCCTTGTTTATTGAAGCTCAATTCACAATAACTAAGACATGGAATCAACCTAAATGCCTATCAGCTGAAGACTAGATGAAGAAATTATGGGATATGTACTCTATGGAATACTATACAGCAGTTTAAAAAATGAAATTCAGTCATTTGCAATAAAATGGATGAATCTGGAAAATATCATACTTAGTGAAATAAGCTAGTCCCAAAGGCACAAATATCATATGTTCTCCCTTATCTATGATAACTATTAGAGCACTTAAAAGGAAATATGTGGAAGTTAATTAACACTTTGAGAAGCAATGGCTTGAATAGCCCTTGTCTTGACTGTCGAGGAACAGTTTTTTTCTTTTTTTTTTCTTTCTTTTTTTTTTTTTTTTCCTTAATGGAGAACAGGACTGGAATGGGAGAGGGAGGAAGTGGTGGGATGAGAGTTGGGGTGGGAAGGTGGGTATGGTGGGAAGAATCACTATATTCATTCCTAAAGTTGTACTTATGAAATTTGTACTCACTAAATAAAAGGTTTCTTTGGGGGAAAAATAATAAGGGATTAGATTGAAAGATCTCTAAAACAGCCTTTCAATTATAAAAGTCTATAATTTTATGATTCTACTTCTAGCAGATATCTGAATTATGTTAAAATAGGCCTGAAAACTGCCCAGGTTTTGCTTAGTTAGCAATGAAAATTTAAAATAGTGGTTTTCCTCAGATTTTGAGTCATTAAGCAAACTTAATAAGAAAGTGAATTATTTTAAGCCAACTTTTTCAACACTTTTTACTATTTACTCAGCTTATTCAATAATTAACTATCATAAACAAAACATCTTCCATGTGAAATGTCACAGTAATTTTTTTTTTTTACATGTTCAAGACTCACTCCACTCACAATCATCTTCAGAGATTTTCTATGGGAAAACTTTAGAAAAGTTGAGTTGTCATGCAACTTGCAGGGAAGAAAATAGACCCAATTGTTTGCCATTCAGTTCAAGATTGTTTCACAGCAAATAAATAATACCTCTTTCTTTATGCATCAAACGTAGTCCAATACTGAATTACATGTTGTCAGATGCAGGCAGATCTAAAATCTGGAAAAACAAAACTGGAAGGCTAAGCATGCTGTTTTATAGCTACAGCTGAGTGACAAGTGTTGATTAAAATTTTTCAAAAAAATCTCCCTATGGCATTCTTGAGATTCAGTGACAGAC
Source organism: Oryctolagus cuniculus (assembly GCF_964237555.1). NCBI lineage: Eukaryota > Metazoa > Chordata > Mammalia > Lagomorpha > Leporidae > Oryctolagus > Oryctolagus cuniculus. Next base: position 66,271,664 of record NC_091444.1, read on the forward strand.
ATTAGGCTTATAGATCTCAGGGTCATCACTTTAAAAGCTTACTGAAAGCTGAATTAAATGAGGACCAAGAACACCTTCATAATAGCCTTAATCAAATTAAATAGATGGGGCAAAATATAAAGAAGGTATGCAGCAGGAAGATGGTCATGAGATAGGAAACTGACAGAAGAAATAAAACTATTACTTCTTTTAAAAACAAGAATTACAATCTCTTGGTTAATCAAGGAACTTTATAATATGAGATACAGTAACATTAGTGATTCATCATCTAGTGCAGGGTTCAGGAAATGATAGCCCAGAGGTCAAACCAATCTTGCCACTTTTATTGCAAAGCTGTATTGGAATATAGACAAACTCATTGATTGCATTCATATATTTCATATTACAACAGCATAACTAAATAACTATTACAGAAGTCATTTGGCCCACAAAGCCTAAAATATTTACTAAATGTACCTTTACAGGAAAAGTTTGCCAACCCCTGATCTAGTGAGAGATTATTTTAGGATAGATTGACTTAATTGCTTTATTTTAGCTATAGAGCAAAATAAATCATTCACTGCAATGGATTTTCAATCACATTTGGAAAAAACTTCTATGCTATATTAATAAAAATATCAATATTGGGTCCATGTACGGTATGGCAGATGGGAGCACATACACTGTATTTCCCCAACTAAAGTAATTATCAAATTTTTAATTCTCAGAGTGAATTGGAAAAGCCAACAATGGATGAAGGATTTTTAACCTTATCTGTAAGTCAGAAAGTGTTTCTGAAAAGAAGACAGGCTACAGGAGAAGGACACAAGTGGACACCATAAAGGGCAATCCCCACCAAAGCCATTTCTAAGAGGAGAGCCAAACTGCCAAGTTAAACTCAAGCATAGCTCCAGATCTAGAATAAAAAGACTAAACACAGTATGTCAGAGAACGGAATAGAAAAGTGACAGAAAAAGAGTTAACTAAAAGTCTGCCAGAGAGTCTCAAAACATATCCCCACCATTAGTACTATCTGGAATAAGCAATGGAGCGTTCTAACAAACAATCTAGTTCAATTTGATGAATAGTAAGATATTTTAACATTTTTAAAGCCTTCAGGCTAAGCAGAGATTTACTCAATCTCCCAGAGCTAGACAATTCTTAGGGCCAGCAAAGGAGTCATGGATACATACACTCTGACACACACACTAAATAATCCAGAGCCACAGCCTCCCCAGCAGGCCCCAGCACTCCAGCAGGCAGTATTCTGCTGTAATCATTTCAGAACAAGCAGCAGCGACCGAGAAACTCCTCCTACAGACCAAGCTCCACTAGCATTAGTCAAACCAGCGATTCTAAACTGAACACTACTTGGGAGGTTCACAGTCCAGAGACATGGCTCACCAAAAGCCTAAGAGCTAATTCAAATAGCACAGAACACTTGCCCTCCCCTATACATTATCACTACATTATGAAAGGTCCATTTATGGTGTTTCGTTTTACAACATATATGTGAACAAAAAATTAAAACACATACTGTAAGAGAAAAAAACATTGCTTCAAGAAAGACCAAGTATTAATATCAGACTCAGATACAGTAGGGATGTTGGAACTATGACTAACATGCTAAGGATTCTAATGTATGAAGTAGACAGTATGCAAGAATAGACTGGACGGGCTGACGTAGTGTGTAAAGCTGCTGCCTGCAGTGCCAGCATCCCATATGGGAGCTGGTTCGAGACCTGGCTGCTCTACTTCAGATCCACCTCTCTGTAATGGCCTGGGAAAGCAGTAGAAGATGGCCTAAGTGCTTGGGCTCCTGCACCCGTGTGCGAGACCAGGAAGAAGCACCTGGCTCCTGGCTTTGGATCAGCCCAGCTCCAGCCATTGCAGCCAATTAGGAAGTGAACCAGCAGATGGAAGACCTCTCTCTCTGCCTCTCCTTCGCTCTCTGTGTAACTCTGACTTTAAAATAAATAAATAGGCCGGCGCCGCGGCTCACTAGGCTAATCCTCCGCCTAGCGGCGCCGGCACACCGGGTTCTAGTCCCGGTTGGGGCGCCGGATTCTGTCCCGGTTGCCCCTCTTCCAGGCCAGCTCTCTGCTGTGGCCAGGGAGTGCAGTGGAGGATGGCCCAGGTGCTTGGGCCCTGCACCCCATGGGAGACCAGGAAAAGCACCTGGCTCCTGGCTCCTGCCATCGGATCAGCGCGGTGTGCCGGCTGCAGCGCGCTGGCCGCGGCGGCCATTGGAGGGTGAACCAACGGCAAAGGAAGACCTTTCTCTCTGTCTCTCTCTCTCACTGTCCACTCTGCCTGTCAAAAAATAAAAAAAAATAAAAAATAAAAAAATAAAAAAAATAAAATAAATAAATAAATCTTTAAAAAAAAAATAGATCAGATTTTTTTTAAGCACAGTGATGGAAATTCTAAGAAAGAACCAAAAAGAAATTTTAGATCAAAAACAACCTAACAGAAATAAAGAATGCCTTCAAAAGACTTATTGGAAGATTCAACACAGCTAAAGGAAATAAATTTGAGATTGAGTATACCTCAATACAAATCATCATATGCGAAAAGTAGAGAAAAAATGCTTTCAAAAAAGAACAATGAGATGACTATAAAGGGTATGCCAATAGTGTAATGAGACTACCAGAAGGAGAAAAGAACTGAACAGAAAGAATATTTGAAGGAATAATGACCAAGAATCTGCCCCAAATTAAAGTTGAGCACCAAACCACAGACCCAAGAAACTCAGAGAACATTTAACAGAATAAAAACCCAAAACCCTAACCCTCCATATCCATATTATTTTCAACCAACAATCAAAGAAAAAGAAGGAAGTAATAGGAGAAAAAATAAACTGCTAGGGTTTTAATGTTTCTTTGTTTGTTTTTAAAATTTTATTTATTTATTTATTTGAGAGAGAGAATTACAGACAGTGAGAGAGAGACAGAGAGAAAGGTCCCCCCACCACCACCATTGGTTCACTCCCCAAATGGCTGCAATGGACGGAGCTGCGCTGATCTGAAGCCAGGAGCCAGGTGCTTCCTCTTGGTCTTCCATGTGGGCACAGGGGCCCAAGCACCTGGGCCATCCTCTACTGCCCTCTCAGGCCACAGCAGAGAGCTGGACTGGAAGAGGAGCAGCCGAGACTGGAACCCGGCGCCCATATGGGATGCAAGTGCCACAGGAGGAGGATTAGCCTAGTGTGCCATGGCACCAGCCCCCAAGGTTTTTATGTTGGTAACCTTCAAAACTCATGTTAAAATGTAACTGCCATTGTAGCAGTATACAGAAGTGGGACTTAAGATGTGATTAGGTCATGGGGCTCTGCCTCACTTGTGGGAGTAATGCTACTATAAAAGGGAAAGTTTAGTCCCTCTTGCTCTCATTGCTCTCACCACATGCCTGCACATTGTTGTTTGATTTCCCAGTTTCCAAAATTACAAGACTGTAAATTTCTGTCCTTTATAAACTACCTACTCTTGGGGTTTTTGGGTAATGCTGCTAGCAGCACAAAATGATTAAGAAAAACTTGCTATGTATAAAGGAACAAAGATAATAATTATTCTGAAATCATGTAAGCAGGATAGTGCAGTGAAATATTCAAAATGCTGGAAGAAAGTTGCCAACCTAGAATTCTGTACTCAAAAATATTCTTCAAAAGTGGAAAGAGAAATAAACATGTTTTTCACATAAACAAAAGTTGGGGGACTCTACCTTAATAGCAAGAAAAAGTCCATAGACAGAAGAAAAATGATGAAGGTTAGAAACTTGAATCTATAAAGAAAGGAAGAGCATCAGCGTACTTGTGTCCCTGCACCTATGTGGAAGCCCCTGATGGAGATACTGGCTCCAGGTTTAAGTCTGGTCCAGCGTGGCCATGGTGGCCATTCAGGGAGTGAACCAGTAGATGCAAAATTCTCTCTCTCTTTCTCTCTCTCTCCCTTTCCCTCTCACTCTCTCTCTCCCCTTTCCTCTCTGTGTAATTCTTTCAAATAAATAAACCTTAAAAAACTTTTTTTCTAATTTTTAATTGCACTAATAGCTAACAGTCTGCTCAAAATAACAGTAACAATGTAGTCATTTATGTAGGTTGATGTGAAAGTCAAATAAATGACAGCAATGACACAAGAGACCCAAGACAGGAGGAATCAGGGTTCTTTCGTCAGTATAAGGTAACAACGTGTGAAGCAGTAAAGTGTTTTTGGATGGTAGATTTTGTTTAGCTCTAAATGTATACTGCAAACTCTAGAGAAATTACTGAAAGTTTTTTAAAAGAAGTATACTTGATATACTAATGTAGGAGAAATACTACAATCACTTAAAATCCTCAATTAAAACTATAAAACCCAGAATAATAGTGAAAGACAAAATTAAGAACAAAGACAACAAATAAAATAAAGCAAAAATGAGCTGGAATAACCATCCTAGTATCAGACAAAAAAGACTTTAACACAAAAACTGTTAAAAGAGAGAAAGAAGGGCATTATGTAATGATTAAGGGATCAATTCAACAGGAAGATGTGACTGATAAATGTATATGCACCCAATGCCGGGGTGCCTGGCTACTTAAGACAAATGTTAATAGATCTAAAGGGAGACATACACTCAGTACAACAGTAATGGGGACTTCAAAACCCCACTTTGATCAATGGAAAGAATAACTAAACAGAAAATCAACAAAGAAATAAGAGAGCTAATCTGTACTATGGACCTAACTGACTTATACAGAACATTTCATCCCACGGTTGAAGAATACACATTCTTCTCATTAGTGCATGGAACTTTCTCTAGAGCAGACCATATGCTACACCTTAAAGCTGGTCTCAGCAAATTCAAAAAAAATTTATATCATATCATGTATGTTTTCTGACCATAATGGAATGAAGATGGAAATTAACAACTTAAGAATCACAAGAAAATATGCAAAAAACATGGAGACTGAGCAACACCTTGCTGAACAAATTGAGGGTCATAGATGAAATCAAAAGAGAAATAAAAAAATTCCTAGAAACAAATGAAGTTTACGATATAACATACAACACTTATAGGATACAGCCAAAGCAGTGTTGATTGCACTAGCATTTAGTGCCTACATCAAGAAACTGGAAAGGTATCATATAAATGATCTATTGATGTATTTCAAGGACCTAGAAAAATAATAAAAACCAAACCCCAAATTAGTAGGAGGAAAGAAATCGTTAAAATTAGAGCAGAAATAAACAAAACTGAAACAAAAACAATATAAAAGATCAATGAAGTGAAGAGTTGGTTTTTAAAAAAAAAATTGATACATCATCAGCCCAACTAACCAAAAACAAAAAAAAACAAAAAAAAAAAAAGAGGGAAAAGACCCAAATCAATAAAATCAGAGATGAAAAAAGGAGATGTATAATAGATACCACAGAAATTCAAAGAATCATCAGAAAGTACTACAACAGCTATATGCCAACAAATTGGAAAATCTAGAGAAAATGGATAAATTCCTGAACACACACAGTTTGTCAAAACTGCAGAACGGGGAGCCGGCACTGTCCCACAGCAGGTTAACGCCTGGCCTGAAGCACCAGCATCCCATATGGGCACAGGTTCAAGGCCCAGCTGCTCTGCTTCTGATCCAGCTCTCTGCCATAGCCTGGGAAGCAGTGGAAAATGGCCAAGTCGTTGGGCCCCTGCACCTGTGTGGGAGCCCCGGAAAAATCTCCTGGCTCCTGGCTTTGGATCGGAGCAGCTCCAGCCGTTGCAGCCAATTGGGGAGTGAAGCCAGAGGATGGAAGACCTCCCCCCTCCCTCCCTCCCTCTCTTTCTCTCTCTCTCTACCTCTCCTCTCTCTGTGTAACTCTTTCAAATAAATAAATAAATCTTTAAAAAAAATTGCAGAACGAAGAAACTTAAAACATAAACAGATCAATAATCAAGATGGAGACTGACTTAGTAATAAAGACCCTCCCAACAAAGAAAAGCCCAGAACCAGATAACTTTACTCTTGAATTCTACTAGACTTTTTTTTTAAAAAGATTGATTTATTTATTTGAAAGGCAGAGGCAGAGGCATAGAGAGATCTTCCATCCACTGGTTCACTCCCTAAATGGCCGCAATGGCCAGAGCTGCACCAATGGGAAGATAGGAGCCTGGAGCTTCTTCCAGGTCTCCCATATGGGAGCAGGGGCCCAAGCACTTGGGTCATCTTCTACTTCTCTCCCAGGCCATTGCAGAGAGCTGGATCAAAAGCAGAGTATCCAGGTCTTGAACCAGCACCCATATGGGTTGCCAACACTGCAGGCGGCAGCTTTACTCACTACACCACAACACCAGCCCCTTACTAGACTTTTAAAGAACTAATCCCAATTCTTCTCAAGTTATTCAAAACAGTCAAAAGGAAGGGAATTCTCCCAAACTCCTTCTATGAAGCCAGCATCCCCTTAATTGCAAAACCAGAAAAAGATACACCAGAGAAAGAAAACTATAGACAAATATCCCTTATGAACATAGATGCAAAAATCCTCAAGAAAATACTTGGCTAATTGAATCCAACGTATCAGGCAGATCATTCACCCTGACCAAGTGCAATTTATCCCAAGGATGCAGGTTTGGTTCAACATTCACAAATCAATAAATGTGGTATATCACATTAACAATCTGAAGAATGAAAACCAGATTTTCTCAAGAGATGCATAGAAAACATTGATAAGATACAATATCCTTTCATTATTAAAACTTGAGCAAACTGGGTATAGGAGGAACAATCCTCAACACAATCAAGGCAATTTGAGACAAACTCATAGAGAACAACATATTGAATGGGGAAAAGTTGGAAGCATTTCCACTAAGATCCAACCAGACAAGTAGGGCTACTTTCACCATTGCTAATCAGGCTAGTCCTAAAGGTTTTAGCTAGAGCCATTAGGCAAGAAAAAGAAATCAAAGGGATACAAATTGGAAAGAACATCAAACTATCCCTGTTTGCAGATGATATGATTCTGTAAACAGGGGAACCAGTAAGAGACCACTGGAACTCATAGAGAGTTTCATAGTGGTAGGATATAAAATCAACACACAAAAAACAATAGCCTTTTTATATGCAGACAATGTGACAGCTGAGAAAAAAACTTGTAAGATCAGTCCCATTCACAACAGCAACCAAAAAATGTAAATACCCTGGAAAAAATGTAGCAAAGAGGCGAAAGATCTCCATGACAAAAATTACAAAACATTAAAGAAAGAAATAGAAGACACCAAAAAAATGGAAAAATCTTCCATGTCCGTGAATTGGAAGAATCAATATCATCAAAATGTCCATGTTACTTAAAGCAACATACAAATTCAATGACATTCTTCATAGATCTAGAAAAAATGATGCTAAAATCCATATGGAAACACAAGACAGCCTATGAATAGCTAAAGCAATCATAAAACAAACAAACAAAAAAGAATGAAACCAGAAGTATCATAATACCAGATTTCAAGACATACTACAGGGTAGTTATAAACAAAACAGCCTGGCACTGGCACACATACAAAAAAGATGTAGATCAGTAGAATAGAATAGAAACCCCAGAAATCAATCCATGAATCTAAAATCAACTAATCTTTGACAAAGGAGCTAAAATCAATCCCTGGAGAAAGGACAGTTTAAAAAAAAAATGAAAACCAGTTTCAAGCATACTCACCAAATATTGTTTTGTTTCTTCTGGATTTTATTTAAAAAAAAAAAAAACAAGATTTATTTACTTTACTTGAAAATTGGAGTTACACAGAGAGGAGAGGCAGAGAGAGAGAGAGAGGTCCTCCATCCGATGGTTCACTCCCCAGTTGGTCGCAACAGCCAGAGCTGCGCTGATACAAAGCCAGGAGCTAGGAGCCAGGAGCCAGGAGCTTCTCCTGGGTCTCCCATGCAGGTGCAGGGGCCCAAGGACTGGGCCATCTTCTACTGCTTTCCCAGGCCATAGCAGAGAGCTGGACAGGAAGTGGAGCAGCCGGGTCTTGAACCAGCACCCATATGGGATGCTGGGGCTTCAGGCCAGGGCATTAACCCACTGCGCCACAGCACTGGCCCCTGGATTTTATTCTTAATATGTAGATTTTTTACTAAATTAATTGCTAAGGAAAAATAAACTTCTGTGTATGCTATACTAAGTAAAGAGTTCAACAATTTGTATTTTGTTGAGGATTTTTGCATCTATGTTCAACAAGGAAATTCATCTGTAATTCTCTTTCTCTGCTGTATCTTTTTCAGGTAGGAATTAAGGTGATGCTGGCTTCACGGATGGAGTTTGGAAGAATTTGCTCCCTTTCAATTGTTTTGAACAGCTTGAGAAGAACTGAAGTTGGTTCTTTTTTAAATGTCTGGTAGAATTCAGCAATGAAGCCATCTGTTCCTAGGCTTTTCTTTCCTGGGAGGGACTTTATCAGCGATTCAATTTAGGTAGGTTGTATGTGTCCAGCAATCTATCCATTTTTTCTAGGTTTCCTGATTTCTTGGCATTCAGCTCTTTGTAGTAATTTCTCATGAGTGTTTTTATTTCCGTGGTGGCTGTTATATTTCCTTTTTCATCTCTAATTTTATTGATTTGAGTATTATCCCTCTTTTTTTGTTGTTGGTGGTGGTGGTGGTAGTAGTGGTGTTTGTTTATTTATTTATTTATTTATTTATTTGAAAGTCAGAGTTGCACAGAGAGAGGAAGAGAGAGAGGTCCTCCATCTGATGGTTCACCCCCCAATTGGCTGCAAGGCCAGAGCTGTGCTGATCCGAAACCAGGAGCCAGGAGCTTCGTTCCAGTCTCCCACATGGGCACAGGGGCCCAAGGAGTTGGGCAATCCTCTACTGCTTTCTGAGGCCATAGCAGAGAGCAGGACTGGAAGTGGAGTAGCCAAGACTCGAACTGACACCCACATGGGATGCTGGTGCTTCAGGCCAGGGCATTAACCCACTGCGTCACAGCGCCGGCCCCAGCAGTGGTTTTTTTGCTTCTTTTTTGTTAGCTGGACCAATGGTGTGTCAATTTAAAAAAAAAAAAAAACAGCTTTTCATTTCACTGATCTTTTGTTCTTTTTTTGTTTTAATTTCATTTACCTCTTCTCTAATTTTAATTATTTCTTTCCTCCTACTATTTTTGGTTTTGGTTTGCTGTGTGTTTTTTTTTTTTTTTTTAAGTCTTTGAGGTGCATTGATGGCTCATTTATTTAGTGCCGTTCCAATTTCTTCATGTATCCACTAATTGCTATAAACTTTGCTCTTAACACTGTTTTTCTTGTATCCCATAAGTTTTGATATATTGTATTTTGTATTCATTCATTTCCAGAAATATTTTGATTTAACTTTTGATTTATTCAATAACACACTGTTCATTCAGTAGCATGTTGTTCAGTCTCCATGTGTTTGCATATGTTTTAGAGATTCTCGAGTTGTTGATTTCCAGCTTCATTCCACACTAGTCTGAGAACGTGCATGGTATGATTTCGATTTACTTGAATTTCCTGAGACTTGCTTTATGGCCTAGCATGTGGTCTTTCCCAGAGAAAGTATTGTGCACTGGTAGATGGGGTTTGTTTTTAATCCATTTAGCCAGTCTGTATCTTTTGGCTGAAGAGCTGAAGCCATTTACATTCAAGGTGACTATTGATAAGTACAGCCTGGGGGGCTGGCACTGTGGCGCAGTGGGTTAACATCCTGGCCTGAAGCACCAGCATACCATATGGGCGCTGGTTCAAGTCCTGGCTGCTCCTCTTCCAATCCAACTCTCTGCTATGGCCTGGGAAAGCAGTGGAAGATGGCTCAAGCCCTTGGGCCCCTGCACCTACATGGGAGACTTGGAGGAGGCTCCTGGCTCCTGACTTCGGATCAGTGCAGCTCCATCTGGGGAGTGAACCATCAGATGGAAGACCTCTCTCTCTCTCTCTGCCTCTCCTTCTCTTTCTGTGTAACTCTGACTTTCAAGGAAAATAAATAAAAAAAAAAAAACTTTTAAAAAAATTAAGTAACAGCCTGACCCTGCCATTTTCCCAAAAATATTCCTATTGTTTACTTTGGGGTTCCTTGGTTCTTTTACTGGGAGATTTTCTGCCTTCACCTTCTTGCATAGTAATGACATTGTGTCAGTGTTTCTGTGTGTAGCACATCCTTAAGCATGTTTTGTAAAGCTGGATGAGTAGTGACAAGTTCTCTCAACTTCTGTTTGTTATGGAAGGTCTTTATTTCACCATCATTCATAAATGAGAGCTTTACAGAGTAATCAGAGTACTCTGCTAGTATTCTGGGTTGACAGTTTTTTTCTCCTAAGATTTGGAATATATCTCGTCATTCTCTCCTAGCCTGTAGAGTTCTGACAAGAAGTCAGCTGTGAGTCTAATTGCAGATCTTCTGAAAGTAATCTGGCATTTCTCTCGAGCACATTTTAGAATTTTTTCTTTATGTTTTACTGTGGAGAGTTTGATTACAATATGTTGTAGTTAAGATCTTTTCTGGTCATGTCTATGAGGAGTTCTATGTGCTTCATGTACTTGGACGTCCCTTTATTTCTCCATATTAGCTAAGTGTTCTGTAGTTATTTCACTAAAAAGATCTTCTAATCCATTCTTTCTGTGCCTTTAGAAGCTCCTATATGTTGGGTCATTTGATAGCATCCCATGAATCTCCAACACATTTTTAGTTTTCTTATTTTTTGTTTTTGCTCTTAATAAAATTTCCAGAGATTTGTCTTATAAATCAGATATTCTTTCTTCTGCATCACCAAGTCTATATGCAAGGCTTTAAAACATAATTTTATTTGTTCTATTGAATTCTTCATTTCTAATATTTCATTTTCATTTCTGTTTAAAATATCAATTTCGTGTGAAAAATTTTTATTCATGTCATGTACAGATTTCTTTAGCTCATGAATTTGCTTCTGATTACTTCTAAGTAATCCTATGATCAATTTTTTGCATTCTGTTCCTGGCATTTCATCAATCTCTTCATCTTCATATTCTAGTATTGAAATTTTGTTTTCTTTGGAGGGCATCATGTTGTTTCCTTATTCTTATTTCTCAAATTGCTGTGTTTATTATTAGGCATTTCTGGTCATACTTGTTGTTTTTTCCTTGTGACGGTTTTTATCTTTGAACTATGCCTCTGTGGCTTAGTGGATTGTCTGTTCTTAAAGTGAATTCCCAGAGCCATGTACAAGGTGTGGTCAGAGAGCTCTGTTCAGTGCTCCATGGTGAGGGGAGTATCTTAGGTGACACCAAAGTTGGATGTGGTAAATCTCATCTTTTTTTTTTTTTTTAATTTTTAATCAGAAGGGAGATTTGTTCAGGTCTGTTGACCTAGTCTCATGCTCGCCTCTTCTCCTCAAAGGAGACCAATGCCTGGATGCTAGCCCCACTGGGTACAATTTCATCTGTGCTGCCACAAAAACTACAAAAAGGATCTATGCAGTCCTCAGTGTGAATACAGATCCTGCAGCAATGACCCTCAGGAGGGAATCAGGGAGCCCCAAGCATGTGGAGCTGCCCACAGTGACTGTTCAATGTCCCAGCCACACCCTGAGCCCTCCCATGTAGCCACAGTGTTTTCACAGTCCCAGCACACAAGGTTACCACAGTCACGATCTCCCAGGCCCCTGTCAATTCTCCCAGCCAGATTCAGGCTTCTCCTCTTTGCTGAATGCTGGGAGCATGGACAAGAGCTTGCATAGCTGTTGCAAATGTCCAAAATTGTGTCCGCCCTCTCTCCGCTGGTTCCAGGATGCTAGCGCCAGGTGGTCATGGAGAGAGAAACCTACCCCCTTTGTTTTGCCTCTAGGTTGGCAGGTACACTGTCCCCCACAGTGCTCCAAGCTAGACTGAACTCCAGACTCTTCCCACAGCTTTATCACCAGGGGCTTGGGCTGCTGCAGTCTGTTCTCACCTCATTCCAAAGCTTATAGTGAGGCTTTCAGCTGTTGGGGTCCTGAGTTGTGCAGGACTACACCTCCACATAGGTCCACAACATCCCTCTCATGTGCATGGAGTTTCCTCTGCCATCTTCTCCGTAACTGTCCTGAAACTGCACTCTCTGCATATTATTTAGTTATCTTCCTCTAGACTAGAGCAGTAAGCTCCCTCCCAATTCCGTCATCGTGACTCTTTTTTTAAAAGATTTATTTATTTATTTGAAAGACAAAATTACAGAGAAATTGAGAGACAGCCAGACAGACAGATCTTCTATCGCTGGTTCATTTCCCAAATTGCCACAACAGCCGAGGCTGGGCCAGGCTGATGCCAGGAGCCAAGAGCTTCTTCTGAGTACCCTATGTGGGTGCAGGGGCCCAAGGACTTGGACCAGGTGCATTAGCAGGAAGTTGGATCATAAGTGGACCAGCCAGACTCAAACCGGTGTCTACTTGAGGTGCCAGCACTGCAAGCAGTGGCTTTACCCACTACGACACAGCACCAGCCCCTATACTTTATTTTATAAAAATATCACTTAACTTGGGGCTGGTATTGTGCTGCAGTAGATTAAGCCACCATAGGCGATATCAATATCCCATGTCAGGGTGCAGTTCAAGTCCCAGCTGCTGCAGTTCCAATCTAGGTTCCTGCTTTTTTACCTGAGAAGACAGTAGATGATGGCAGAAGTACTTAGGCCCCTGCTGCCCATGTGGGAGACCTGGATGGAGTTCCTGGCCCCTAACATCAGTCCAAACCACCCCCAGACATTGCAGCCCTTTGGGAATAAACCAGCAGGTGGAAGCTTCTATCTCTCTCCCCTCCTTCTCCTTTGTCACTGTCTTTCAAATATATAAATAAATCTGTAAAAAATCAATTTAGGCCAGCGCCACGGCTCAATAGGCTAATCCTCCACCTGCGGTGCTGGCACACCAAGTTCTAGCCCAGTTGAGGAGCCAGATTCTGTCCCGGTTGCTCCTCTTCTAGTCCAGCTCTCTGCTGTGGCCCGGGAGTGCAGTGGAGGATGGCCCAAGTGCTTGGGCCCTGCACCCCATGGGAGACCAGGAGAACCACCTGGCTCCTGGCTTTGGATCAGCGCAGTACGCTGGCCATAGCAGCCATTGGGGGGTGAACCAACGGAAAAGGAAGACCTTTCTCTCTCTCTCTCTCTCTCACTGTCCACTCTGCCTGTCCAAAAAAAATCAGAACAAAAAATAAAAAAATAAAAAATCAATTTATATGCTGAATAAGTTACTTTCAAAGCAGAAAGTGAGATAGAATATTGCTCAGATAAGCATGGTCTAGACTGAAAAGAAGGAACTCCATGTGTGTGCACAAATACACACCTACACATCTACACACAAAATAAGTAACAAAAAGGATGGGTGAATAGTGAGAGGCAGGTGACACAGACACAAAAGCTCTAAGTAGAACTTTTAATGTAATTCACTGGACCATAATTAGATTTCTTACTAAATGGTTAATCATAGGTTGGAAGAAAAGGTCAAGCTGAGTATTAATTATACATCCTTTAAAGAATTCAGGTGTTAATGGTACTTGTTGTAATTAACTCAAAGTCTTAGAGGGCAATTTGACAGTATCTTTAAAAATTCAAAATGCAGGGCCGGCGCCGCAGCTCACTAGGCTAATCCTCCGCCTTGCAGCTCCAGCACACCAGGTTCTAGTCCTGGTCGGGGTGCCAGATTTTGTCCCGGTTGCCCCTCTTCCAGGCCAGCTCTCTGCTGTGGCCAGGGAGTGCAGTGGAGGATGGCCCAAGTGCTTGGGCCCTGCACCCCATGGGAGACCAGGATAAGTACCTGGCTCCTGCCATCGGAGCAGTGCGATGCGCCAGCCATAGCGCGCCAGCCGCGGCGGCCTTTGGAGGGTGAACCAACAGCAAAGGAAGACCTTTCTCTCTGTGTCTCTCTCTCACTGTCCACTCTGTCAAAAAATAAATAAATAAATAAAATTCAAAATGCATATACAACTATATATTGTATAGAATAGAAATTACTAGAACATTAATAGAAAGATGAAATTAAAAGGTCAGTGTAGGGGCTGGGGCTGTGGTGTGGCAGATGGGGCTGACCCTGCAGTGCCGGCATCCCATGTGGGTGCCAGTTCTAGTCCCGGCTGCTCCACTTCCCATCCGGCTCTCTGCTGTGGCCTGGGAGAGCAGTGGAGGATGGCCCAAGTCCTTGGGTCCCTTCACGCACATGGAAGACCCAGGGGCAGCTCCTGGCTTCTGGCTTCAGATTGGCGCAGCTACGGCCATTGTGGCCAGTTGGGGAGTGGGCCAGCGGATGGAAGACCTCTCTCTCTCTCTCTCTGCCTGTCCTTCTCTCTCTGTGTAACTCTGTCAAATGAATCGATCTTTTAAAAAATTACTGTTCTTTGGTGTAAAAAATTTAGAAATTCATACATGTTTCATACAAATTTCATAATGTTCAGTTTCTTGAAATTTTTGAAAACCCTTCATAATCTTTTACTAATTAATATGACTAGGAAGAATTTACCCTACAATTCAGATGCAGAAATGTATAAAAATGTGTAAAAATTGATGCAGGATGGGCCTGAGCTGTGGCACAATGGGTTTAACTGCAGTCTGCAATGCTGACACCCGCTGTCGATGCCAGGTCTAGTCAAAGCTGCTCCTCCTTCTGAATGAGCTCCCTACTAATATGCCTGGGACAGCAGCAAGATGGCCCAACTACTTGGGTCCCTGTGCCCATATGGAATACCTGGATAAAGCTCCTGGCTCCTGGCTCCGGGCTCCTGGCTCGTGGCTCCTGGCTCCGGCTTGGCCCAGCACCCGTCATTAAGGCCATTTGTGTAATGAAACAGCAATTAGAAAATCTCTCACTCTCTTTGTCTCTTTCCCTCTCTCTCTGAAACCCTAACTTTCAAATAAATAAAATAAATCTTTATAAAAATAATACATTTTTTAATTTTTTTTTAAAAATTGATGCTGAGTACACCATTAGTAGTGTTAGTGGACTCAATGGGGTCCATTCACTGGGAGTCTCACTATTCAGCCTCCAGAGTTGCTAAGAGGAAAACTTTATTTACTTGGGGCAAGTGAAGAACACAGTATGAAGGTGGTTCCCAAAAGAGAGTACCTCTTCAGGAAGCAATGTTGCAAGCTAAGCTTTCTTGCAGTCTCTGAAAAACAGCCGAAGAGGGTAAATTGTTTCAGATTCTCTGCCCTGGTTCTAGTGCCCTGCTCATGCCTAAATCCTGCATTCCTGGTTGTATCAGAAGCAAATACCAAGAAAATGTAAGCATTCATTAATGAAGAAATTATGATTATGGTGCATTCAGTAATGTAACATTTGGGCTGATACAAAATATAACTCTATATAGATGAAGGGATATAAGAAAATCTAGATATGTAAGAATTTGTGCAGGAATAATCTATGTCTGTTTTTTCAACATAGAATATAGATAAATAAATGTGTTTACACAAGAAAATGCTGCAAATACACATGGGTTTGAGATCGGAGCCAAAAAATGGACAGTAGACATTTCCTGTCACATAGTAGCTACCACAATTCCCAATCTTGTACATACACTAATTTTAAAACTGAAGGAAAGGGGCTGGCACTGTGGCATAGCGGATAAAGCCACCACCTGCAGTGCTAGTATCCCATTGGGCACCAGTTAATTTCCCGGCTGCTCCACCTCTGAGCCAGCTCTCTGCTGTGGCCTGGGAAAGCAATGGAAGATGGCTCAAGTCCTTGGGCCCCTGCACCCATGTGGGAGACCCAGAAGAAGCTCCTGGTTCCTGGCTTCAGAATGGAGCAGCTCTGGCTGTTATGGCCAGCTGAGGAGTGAACCAGCAGTTGGAAGCTCGCTCGCTCGCTCGCAATCTCTCTCTCTCTCTCCCTCTCTCTTCTCCTGCCTCTCTGTACCTCTGTCTTTCAAATAAATAATAAAATAAATCTTTTAATAAACACTAAAGGAAAAAGAAAACACAGAAGTCAGTCAAAGATTTAAAGAAATAGAAATAGACTCCCAGGTTCTAGGGAGGACATATTTAAGAGGAGGTAATGTGAAGGTTTCACTTACACACAGCTGTGCAGTCTTACCTGACACTTAGCGCTGCAGTATTTGGCAACTCGGCATTGAGAGCATCGCATCAGCTTTTCCTTCCTGTTAAAACAATTAATTCCACATTAGGAGAAGAGTGAGATACACAATTGTATACAGCTGACAGAAAACATAAATCAACATATTGAAGCCAATATGCTATGCTCACTCCATATGGATGGTTCCTTAAGATTTCTCACCTTCAATGTGAGATATTTACATAATGTCTGTTCTTTTTTCAAATTATGGCAAAATATACATGAATAAAACTTACAGTTTTGAACATTTTTAAGCATATAGGTAAGTGGTAGTAAGTACATTCACTACCACTATTACTACTGTTCTTTTTAACATAAATTTAAGTATAGAGATTCCCTTTTAGATTAAAAATTTCACTTCCTAATCTCCCCACATGAAATTCAATATGCTGGCATCTCATATGGGTGCCAGTTCATGTCCTAGATACTCCACTTCCGATCCAGCTCTTTGCTAATGGCCTGGAAAAAGCAGCAGAAGATGGCCCAAGTATTTGTCCCCTGCCACCCAGAGTAGATCTGGATGAAGCTCCTGGCTTCACCCTGGCTCAGCCCTCACTGTTGTAGCCATCTGGGGAGTGAACCAGCAGATGCAGGATCTCTCTCTCTCTCTCCCTCTCTCTCTCTCTAACTCTGCTTTCAAATGAATATAATAAATTAAAAAAATAAATTAAAATAATTTAATAAATTAAAAAAATTTAACTTGGTACATTATGGTGTACCAAGTTAAATCACTGCTAGCAATGGCAGCACTCCATTTTTTTAAAAGACTTATTTGTTTGAGAGGCAGAATTACAGAGAGAGAAAGAGAGAGAGAGAGGTATTCCATCCTTCAGTTCACTCCATAAATGGCCACAACAACCAGAGCTGAGAAAATCTGAAGCCAGCAGTCAGGAATTCCTTCCAGGTCTCCCACATGGGTACAGGGGCCCAACCACCTGGGCCATCTTCCACTGCTGTCCTAGGCCATTAGCAGGGCGTTGGATCAGAAGTGGAGCGGCCAGGACTCAAACCAGTGCACATACGGGATGCCAGTGCCACAGGCAGAGGCTTAACCCACTACTCCACAGCAGCAGACTTGTCAGCATCCCATTTCACAGTTTGAGTCCTGGCTTCTCTACTTCTGATCCAGCTCCCTGCTAATGGGTCTAGGAAGGCAGAAGACGGCCTAAGTACTTGGGCTCCTGTCACCTATATGAGAAACCTGGATGGAGTTCCTGGCTTCTGACTTCTTCCTGGCCCAGATCTGACTGTAGGAGCTATTTGGGGAGTGAACCAGCAATTGATATGTCTGTCTGTCTGTCTCTCTCTCTCTCTTTCTCTCTCCCTCCCCTCCTTTCAAATAAATAAATCTTAAAAAAAAAAAAAAAAAAACAGAATACATGAAGAATAATGTATTCTTTTTAATGAAGAAAGCCAAAAAGTAACTAAGAAAGTCTAGATGTAATTTTTAAACAGAGACTACATAAATATCTCCCAAGATTTTATATTTGTAAATATCTTTGAAATCTAAAATCCTGGTTCTTTAAAAATGTTAACATCATGTAGCCAAGTATTTGGCTCTTTCCCATAGAAATTTCTGAAATAAATGAAATTCTACACTGTGAGGAAGAAATCATCTCAAATAAAACCATGTTATTCTACCAAAACTAAACAGAATGCACTGAAAAATGCTAAACGTAAGATCTCCCTTTGGCATGAATATTTAGAACAATACAGTAAAAGGATCTTCCACATCTGTTTCAAAATAGTAATTATGTTGGTTTGAATCCAAAGGCCCTTTTGAAAATTAAAAAGATTCATATCCACCACCCACCTATTACATGGTTTTTAATACAAAGCAGCCATGTGGTCAAAATAACATATATTCACGGGGCCACTGTGGTGTAGCCAGTAAAACCACCATCTGCAGTGCCAGCATCCAAAAAGGGCGCCAGTTCAAGTCCTGGCTGCCGCACTTCCGATCCAGCTCCCTGTTAATGCTCTGGGAAAGCAGCAGAAGATGGTCCAAGTCCTTGGATCCCTGAACCAAGTTGAAGAACCAGAAGAAGCTCCAGGCTCCTAGCTTCGGATCAGCTCAGCTCCAACTATTTGGACCATTTGGGGAGGGAACCACCGGGTGGATGATCTCTCTCTCTCTCTGACTCTGTCTCTGCCTCTCTGTAACTATGACTTTCAAACAATAAATAAATCTTTTTTGAAAACTGTATATTCATAATGTAGAAAAACAGAACTAATTTGTACTCATTTATCTATGTTCCTTATCACTTTATTTCACATTTCTAACACTTAAAATACAAAACAAAAAAAAGTAATGGTTACTATTTCAGGGAAAGTGAATATATAGTTCCCTGGCATCGCACCTCCCAGTTGGCCCTTAAGAAATCACGACATGAGGCCCTGTGTAGATGACTGCAACAGTTCCTGCTTTCAGGAGATCACAGTCAAGGACAGATCAACAAATCACGCTTGGAGAATGAACAATAACACACAACCATATTTCCAGAAGGGCCACAGACCCCACAAGACACAAAATAATATAAAGGAAGAGTTACTTTCTGATCAAGAATAAATGGGAGAAGATTGTAGGACTGTTCTACAGGAAAAAGAAGTAAAACAGTTTAGCAGTTCAGATTTCAAAATCTCCAGTCCAAGCCTACCCTGCTACCAGTATAAACTTGCATACTCCTCTCTGTTTCTCCATTTCTCTCTGTAACTCTGCCTTTCAAATAAATAGACAAATCTTAAAAAAAAAAAAAAAAAAAAAAAAAAAAAAAAAAAAAACTGAGGTTATTGAGTACATGTTTTTCTGTGGCAGGCATTTGGTCTAACAGCCAGAGTACCTAGAATCAATACTTGTCTTTGCTACTGACTTCAGGGTCCTGCTAACACAGACCTTCCTAAGACAGGAGCAGTGGTGATGGCTCAAGTAATCAGGTCTCCTGCTACCCGCATGAAAGACCTGCACTGAGTTGCTGGCTCGTGACTTCAACCCCAACCAGGGACTCTGGGGTCATCTAGGGAGTAAACTAGCAGATGGGAACTCTCTGTCTCTCAAATAAATATTTAAAAAAAAAAAGTTTTTTTATATGACTCTTCCAGGGTTGCTAAAAAAGCAGAATTTACAAGTACCACAAATCTAGCCATATCCATTTATGCATATGATTTACTAGTACCACCTCTTAGAAACACACATGCACCAACAGTACTAAGCTGTAATTTCTTTTTTTTAAAAAAAGATTTATTTTATTTATTTGAAAGACAGAGTTACAGAAAGAAGTAGAGACAGAGAGAGGAGAGGCAGAGAGAGATATATAGAGAGAGGTCCTCCATCCACTGGCTCACTCCCTAGATGGGCACAATGGCCAGAGCTACACCAATCCAAAGCCAGGAGCCAGGAGCCTCCTCCTGGTTCCCCACGTGGGTGCAGGGGCCCAAGGACCTGGGCCGTCCTCCACTGCTTTCCCAGGCCACAGCAGAGAGCTGGACCAGAAGAGGAGCAGCAGGAACTAGAACTGGTGCCCATATGGGTTGCCAGTGCTTCAGGCCAGGGCTTCAACCCACTGCACCACAGCACCAGCCCCACTAAGCTTTAATTTCAAATTTTAACTGATATTCTAATTGTTTCACTACTTAAGCTACATTCATTGAAGTTTCTATTGCTATTACTTTTAACACTATTATTTTTAATTTGATCAGAATCACTGATTTCAGAGTAGTCTAATTCAAGGAGTCTAACTTTGAAGTAATAAAAAAATATTTTTGAAGATTTCATTTGTGGAAATTAAAATCAGAGACTATTAAATCTTCAATAACATTAAAAGGCAATTACAACTCCTAACACACTGTTTGCTTTGTGCTACTAAGTAATGCTTATAAAAAGGAACAAATTAACATTTTCCTAAGAGCACAGATTTAAACTTGATCATATTAACAGTATTTCTTTAAAAGGTTTTGCATATTACATATTGTAGGTCACTCTGACAGCTAATAACTGAAAACTGATAACATAAGGGTAAATATCAAAGTATAGCTGGCTTTTTTTTTTTTCAGGAAAAGCACACAGGAGTTGACCAAAGAAAGCTATGACCAAATGAATTGCTAAAAGAGGGATTTGTTATAGTTATAATACATGTGTTTCTAAATATAAACCCTGTCCAGCCTAGTCTAGTAACACAATGCTGGTCACGTAAAAGATGTATTCAATTTCTCTAAGTCTTCCTGAAATCTAAAATAATAAAAACATGAGGAAGAAAGAAAATCTGATTTTGCCCAAGATGGAAAGCAGACACTCTTTAACAATGTAAGTTGATATTACAACCATCACACAGCATATAAAGGCACTGGTTCGTGTCCCGGCTGCTCTACCTCTGATCCAGCTCTCTGTTATGACCTGGGAAAGCAGTAGAAGATGGCTCAAGTCCTGGGTACCCTGTACCAGCATGGGAGACCCAGAAGAAGCTCCTGGCTCCTAGCTTCAGATCAGCTCAGCTCTGGTCATTGTGTTCATTTGAGAGTAAACCAGCAGATGGAAGCTCTCTCTCTCTCTCTAACTCTGCCTTTCAAATAAATAAAATAAATCTTTTTAAAAAAGAAAAAGAGGACCATGTTTCTATATTAACTTCAGTGAGGACAAAACCAAAAGCCACTATCTTATTGTAGCAATCTGTTCATTTCAGAGGCCAGGAATCATCTTACTCTGCATGCTAATTTAAGCAAAAATCTGCTCTTCTGTATTATAATCACAAACATTACTTCCTTTAACTTTTTTTTAAAAGACTTATTTATTTATTTATTTATTTATTTCAAAGGCAGAGCTACAGAGAAAGAAAGGAAGGCAGAGACACAGAGAAATTTTTCATCCTCTGGAAGAGGGATGGGCCAGGACTAGGCCAGAAGCCAGGAGCTTCTTCCAGGTCTCCCATATGCATGCAGGAGCCCAAGCACTTAAGCCATCTTCCACACTCCTAGGCTCATTAGCACGGACCTGGATAGGAAGTGGAGCAGCTAGGACTTAAAGTGTGCCCATATGGGACGCTGGTACTGTAAGCTATGGCCACAGCACTGGCCCTTCCTTTAACTTTTAACTAGAAGTTGCTTCAAGTCCTCTTGTAAACAAGAAACAATGAAATATCAAATCACTCATTTTCTCTGCTCCAAAACTAAATGACACCATAAGCTGATACAAAATGACTACCATGCTGACCTATTCCCAAAGTAAGAAACCTTACAAGGCCTTAAGAGACAAGAAATGTTACACCTGTCAGTGTATTACAATTAATTATAAATTCTCAGTTTTTATAAAGACAATCTTTATCTGCTAAAAGTCATTAAGTGGAAGTTAATAGAGGTTAGTGCAATGGTTTCATGCCTGTCTGGTCATGGTGAGCACATGGTATGCTCAATAAGGCTGTCCATTCTCTCTCTCTGCCTCTGCCTCTCTGTAACTCTGCCTTTAAAGTAAACAAAAATAAATAAATGGATTGTAAAATAAATAAATAAAAGTAATGTCAAGCTCTTAAAAAAAAGAAGGCTGTCCATGGCCCCAAAATATCATCTTCACATACTCTACTTATGAAACATCTATCTGAATTTCAGAACATCTTGTGATGAAATGTAGACATTCTTCCAAAATATAATGAACACAAGTCCTTTGCAACTTAGTATTTTTTTTTTTTAATTTTTTGACAGGCAGAGTGGACAGTGAGAGAGAGAGAGACAGAGAGAAATGTCTTCCTTTGCCGTTGGTTCACCCTCCAATGGCCGCCGCTGCCGGCGCGCTGCAGCTGGCGCACCGCAGCCGGCGCACCGCACTGATCCGAAGCCAGGAGCCAGGTGCTTCTCCTGGTCTCCCATGGGGTGCAGGGCCCAAGGACTTGGGCCATCCTCCACTGCACTCCCTGGCCACAGCAGAGAGCTGGCCTGGAAGAGGGGCAACCAGGACAGAATCCGGCGCCCCAACCGAGACTAAAACCCGGTGTGCCGGCACCGTAGGCGGAGGATTAGCCTATTGAGGCGCGGCGCCGGACAACTTAGTATTAATTACTTTAATCAGATAAGCATACTTTTCTCCACTCATCTGAGAATTTTAGGAACAGAAATTTTTTTGCTTAGAGTAGGTTCAAAAAGGAAAGATAAGAGTGTCAAACATTTAAAAGGGCCTAGGAAAAATAGGAAAAAAGATGAAAATGCACAAAAAAGGGAATTAGAAACATACAAAAAGAAAATTTCTCCCTAAAATTTGGATTCAGGTTCAGTATGTTCTCAAGTAAAGAATACACAGAAAGTAAACCATGCAGGGTCGGCGCTGTGGCACAGCAGGTTAACGCCCTGACCTGAAGCACTGGAATCCCAAATGGGTGCCAGTTCGAGACCCAGCTGCTCCACTTCCAATCCAGCTCTCTGCTGTGCCCTGGTAAAGCAGCAGAAGACAGCCCAAGCACTTGGGCCCCTGCACCTGCGTGGGAGACCTGGAAGAACTAGCTCCTGGCTCCTGGCTTTGGATCAGCACAGCTTCAGCCATTGTGGCCAATTGGGGAGTGGACCATGGGATGGAGGACCTCTCTCTCTGCCTCTCTTCTTTCTGTGTAACTCTGAATTTCAAATAAATAAATAAATCTTTAAAAAAAAAAAAAGAAAGAAAACCATCTAAGAAAACTACCCCTTAACTCTGGCTGCTTCATTTATTGCTCTGCAACTACAGATGATACATTTCTGTTTTGAAGTCACTTTACTCTAATAATAATATATTAATAAGCTACTTATAATACTTAGATATACTTATATATATTATATTATATATAACACTTATATATACTTATAATAATATAATAATAAGCTACTTAAAATGTTAGGATTTTTCACATTATACATATTTTCTAAAATTAAATTATTTCAATGTACAAAAAAAATAGACCAAAATGTTGAAATTTTTCCTTGACTGATATGAACTGGGGTGATTTCCTGCTTCCATTTTTTCCATTTCCCAGTGTTATAAAATAATATGACTTTACTTACATAATCAACTAAACATAAACATTAATGAACAGGAAACATGTATTGGTTAACTATGTTACACTGGTTTTGGTTTAAAGTATGGCATGGAGAGAAAGAGACAAGCAGATAAATAGGCAGATTAATTTTAATTCCAATGTATTCCAATGTTTAGAAAAATAAACAAATACATACTTCGTTTCAACAAAATTTAAATTAGAATTAAATTATTCCTTAATGACTGATTTCTAACTGACATTTGCTACAAATAATGTTAGGAATGTTCTTAGTTTTGATAACATGAAAAGCTGACAACTTAAATGAATGAAACAGAACTGGTATTGTGGGATAGCAGGTAAACCAATTGCTTACAAAGCCAAAAATCCATATGGGCACCAGCTCACTTCCAGGCTGGTCCACTTCCAATCCAGCTCCCTGCTAATCACCTGGGAAAAAAGCAGCAGAAGGTGGCCCATGTGTCTGTGCCCCTGCCACTCAAATGGAAGACCCAGATACAGTTTCAGGCTCCTAACTTTAGGCTGGTTCAGCTCTGGCTGTTGCAGGCATTGGGGAGTAAACCAGTGGACAGAAGATCAATCTCTTTCTTTCTCCTCCCTGCTTTGTAACTCTAATTTTCAAATAAATAAATAAAACTTTAAAAAAAAGAGTGAAATCAATATCATCATACTATATGCAAAAGACTAATAGTTCTGGATTTAACATATTCTACAATTTAAAATTGATTTCAGTAAAAGAGTTGATAGTAAAAGGAGGAAAAACATTTGTCAGATGTTACTGAATATTACTGAACCTTTTTCTGATATTTTTCATATTTTATAATTTTCTTTGACTTACATGAATTTGAAGTTCACCCAACTAAGGTAAAACTTTTTTTTTTTTTTGCTAAGATTTATTTTATTTATTTGAAAGAGTTACAGAGAGAGGTAGAGACAGAAAGAGAGGTTTTCTACCACTGGTTCATTTCCCCAGATGGCCACAATGGCCAGAGCTGTGCTGATCTGAAGCCAGGAATCAGGAGTTTCTTCCAGGTCTCCCATGTGGGTGCAGGGGCCCAAGGACTTGGGCAATCTTCTACTGTCTTCCCAGGCCATAGCAGAGAGCTGGATTGGAAGAGGAGCAGCCAGGACTCAAACCAGCACCCATATGGGATGCTGGCACTTCAGGCCAGGGCTTTAACCCACTGAGCCATAGGGCCAGCCCTGAAAACTTCTTTATTCTCTTGTTTTAGCTTTTACTTTGATTTTGGGCCATTTTTTTCAGTTTAGACAGAAATGAAGAAATATTTAATAAATGAGATATGACAGAAATCAAAGGCTATTTTATCAAATGGCCCTGCTATTCATTCATGGATTCATTCTTTTAACAACAAGGAAAATGCCAAACATTTGATTAGACACAGGGTAGTAACTATTCATTATTTACCCAATAATCACCTTGCTCCTAACAAGAGAACTGTGACTGGCTGAGTCAGAAAGCAGAGAGGAGCTGGTGTTGTGGTGCAGTAGGTTAAGCCTCCACCTGTGGTGCTGGCATCCCACATAGTTTGAGTTCTAGCTGCTCCACTTCCAATCCAGCTTCCTATTGGTGGCCTGGGAAAACAGTGGAGTATGGCCCAAGTACTTGGGGCCCTGCATCCGGGTGGGAGACCTGGCAGAGGCTCCCAGCTCCTGATTTTGGAATGGCCCAGCTCCTGCCACTGTGGCCATCTGGGGAGTGAACTGGTGGATGGAAGACTTCTCTCTGCTTCTCCCTCTCTCCATCTGTGACTCTACCTCTCAAATAAATAAATAAATCCAAAAAAAAAAAAAAAGAAAGAAAAGAAAAGAAAACAGAGAACTCATGATTGCAGGGTAGGCTGCCAGCACCGGGGGATTTAATCCTGACTGTTTTAACTAGAAAAACCACTCATGCCCCATGGCCATTGCTATGTCCAAGTTCTGGCTACTGAATTGTAAAGGGATACGGTAAATCTTCGTTATTTGCAGCCTCCTTATTTATAAATCCAACTACTCACTAAAGTTTATAATCCCCAAATCAACAGTTGTGGCACTTCTGTAGTCAGTAGTGGACATGCATGGTAAGGCAAAATGAGTACTGAATGTATGTGTTCTCATGTGAGGTCAAACAAGGTGACGCAGTCTCAGCTCTCAATTGGTAAGTATCTTTTTCACAGTCCACTTAGTGCCATGCTTTTGTCATTTTTGTCAGTGATGTCACAGCTTAAAAGGGTCTCTAAGCATAGTGCTCCAGTGCTATCTATTGTTCCTAAGCACAAGGTGGCCGTGATGTACCTTACAGAAACAACATTTACACATGTGTTAGATAAGCTCATTTAGACCTGAGTTATAGTGGTGTTGTCCATAATTTCAATGTTAAAGAATTAACAATATACATTAAATAAGGTTTCTGAACAGAAATGCACATAAAACAAAGTTATGTCTCAATCAGTTGACAAATACATTGTCACCAGAGGCTCACAGGAACCTAACCCTATATATCTCCATGAGCAATGGTTCAGCATTGGTTAATTAATTTTTCAAGCAGACTTTATAAAATATATGTACCGGAAATATTAAGAATCATATCTGGGCTAGTGCTACAGCATATTAGGGTAAAGCCACCGCCTGCAGTGCCAGCATCCCATATGGGCACTTGTTCAAGGTCCAGCTGTTCCACTTACCATCTAGTTTTCTGCTAATGGCCTAGGAAAACAGAAGAAGATGGCCCAAGTGTTTGGACCCCTGCAACCATGTGGGAGACCCAGAAGAAGTTCCTGGTTCCTGGCTTCGGATCGGCCCAGCTCTGGCCATTGTGGTCATTTGGGGAATGAATCAGTGGATCAAAGACAGGCCCTCCACCCCTGCCTCTGCCTCTCTCTAGCTCTGCCTCTCAAATCAATCAATAAATCTTCTTTTTAAAAGAGAATCAACTTCTAATTCAAGAATTTTGATCCATTTCAAGTTTCCCACCACAAATGACATCATGAGAATAAATGCCCAGATACAAAAATCCACTGAATGAGAAAAAAAGTTAACTGCTTAGAACATGTAAGAGAAGTATACATACAAAAATAAAACTAATGGAGCTCCCTTCTTTTCAATAAACAGTATAATGTGCCTAAAGATATCATACTTTCCACAAGATGATGTCCTATTCTGCTTGTTGTGTATTCTGGGAAAATAAAGTAGTGTATGCTATCACTACTTCTTCTGCCTTTTAAGGTTAATGTTAACAGATATACAATATTAACTAAAATCTAATTCTAAGCAACATTTGCAAGAAAAATGATTAGTTTGTCAAACAATTCCATTTTGTTGGCACTGATAAGGCATATAAAACATACACTGCTTGATTCGGATATAAAAACACAAATATTATATATATATACCAATTTATTTTACTAATATACACTGATAGAATTTATTTCATGTCCATATTAATGAACACTGATTGGAGCAATGTCTTGATTATAAACTACTCTATAATGAACATTAACTTACATTATAGACATACACAATAGTTTCCAAAACATTTTGGTCAGTCTGGACTTAAAAATTACACAAGGATCAAACAGATTCTATCTATTTTATTATACATACCAATAGTTAATATAGTAGAGATTATAATTAAATTTTTAAATATTTATTAATTCACAATAATCCCAAAACATGCTGACAAATATTTTTATGAAAAACAACTACTGTTTTCTGAAACAAAAATCAATTAGTGGGCACTCACTTTCCCCTCCTGGCTAGCAAGAGTTCTGTCTCTTTACTCTTTAAATAAAACTCTGCTTTCTTGTTCATTCATTGGCCTCATACTTTGTGGTCAAGAGAACATGTTCCTGGGGTTCACATTGGCTTCAATATCTTGGTGCATTGGCAAGGAACTCTCCTTGACTGCACCAGCAAATAAAAGCCATCCAAAGCCGGCACCGCGGTTCACTAGGCTAATCCTCCACCTTGCGGCATCGGCACACCGGGTTCTAGTCCCAGTCGGGGCGCCGGATTCTGTCCCGGTTGCCCCTCTTCCAGGCCAGCTCTCTGCTGTGGTCAGGGAGTGCAGTGGAGGATGGCCCAGGTGCTTGGGCCCAGCACCTCATGGGAGACCAGGAGAAGTACCTGGCTCCTGCCATCGATCGGCGCGGTGCGCCGGCCGCGGCAGCCATTGGAGGGTGAACCAACGGCAAAGGAAGACCTTTCTCTTTGTCTCTCTCTCTCACTGTCCACTCTGCATGTCAAAAAAAAAAAAAAAAAAAAAAAAGCCATCCAGCTCCAGATGGATGTAAGGCAGGGCTTCCAGCCTATCCTGTTGGACAATGGAACCAGCCCTCTGGACTGCACAAGACAATCATTTACCACGCCACCTCTGATCAGTAAACAACAGACAGTAAGAGAATATCCACAAGCAGCTGTATGCCCATGTCAGCCCTGAAGAAAATGGACCTTCATTCATGTTATGCCCGTTACATCATGGGTTACTTCTCTTGAGGGGGTAATGTTAAGGTAGTTAAGTAGAGCCTATATGTATACGAGGGGCCAAAGAAAAATGGGAATATTTTGTCATGGAACAAGAAAGCAAGACCTGAAAGCAAACCAGCATTTGTATATCGAAAAGTCTTGTCTTGGAGCTGCCATTTGGGAACCAGTTCAATCCCTTGCTGCTCCAATTATGATCCAGCTCCCTGATACTGTGCCTGGAAAGGGAGAGGAGGATGGTCCAAGTACTTGGGCCTCTGCCACCCACATGGAAGACCAAGAAGACGCTCTTGGCTCCTGGCTTCAGCCTGGCTCAGCCCCAGCTGTTGCAGATATTGCGTGAGCGAACTAGCAGATCGAAGGTTTCTCTATCTCTCCCCCTTTCCCTCTCTCTGTAACCTTGCCTATCAAACAAATAAATAAATATTAAAATAAATGAAATAAAAATAAATTAGTGAGGGGAATGGCACTATTTTACATTTTCATAAATATCTTTAGAGTCTGGCTTACTTAAAGGCAATTATATTATCATTTATATTCATGTATTTAATCTGTTGCAAAGTAGCTTCTGGAAAACTCTACTGGAAACTCAGAAGAGAATGAATGAAAAAACAAGCAATACCAAGCTATTGCTATAAAAAGAGTTTTCACAAAGATCCCTAAAAGGACCTCAAAGAAACTGCTCTTGCCACAGAGGTTCCCCAGACCTCATTTTCATTCTGTTGCTGAAAGTGTTCACTTAACTTGAAGTAGACAAACTGTGAGAATGCACAACTTGAACAATTCCTCATACTGACAGTTTCTACAAAGTGCCTATAGAAAGTTAAACTCCCGCAAGGAAAGCTTCCTTAAATCTATATCCTCCAATACTTTCTGGTCAAAAAATTTACTTTTAGATTAATATGTAATTTTTTTTCACATTTTAAGGATACCATCTAATTTTTCAACTCATATACATAGCTTCAGTCAATGTCCTCAGGCAGTAAGCCTTTGTTTCCTATCTTTTCTTTGTGATTGGAGTCTTCCAAGTCCCCTCTTCCAGTTCTTTATACAGGATATTTTATATCATCATGAGCCATAGTTATCCTACCATGCAACAAAATACCAAAAGCCGTTCCCTTCACCCTGGTAGTTCAGTAACCATTATCCAGCCTCCCCTTCTACCCTTCCCAGCTTCTAGCAATCACTATTTTAAAATAAGATAAAATATATATATAATAACATATCATTATTAACTTCCACATATGAGACAGAACATGCAGAATTTATCTTTCTGAGTCTGGCTTATTTCACTTAACATGTGAAGATCCCAGCTCCACCCATTGTGCTGCTACTATAAGGATTTCATTCTTTTCTATGATAGACTACAACTATGTTGCATATACATACATACATGCACACACACATCTTTATTCATTCATCTGTTGTTGGACACCTAGATTACTTCTCTCTCATGGCAATTGTGAATAGTGCTGTAATGAACATGGAGGTGCAGGGATCTTTTTCATATGTTGAATCATTTCCAGTAGATATATATTCAAAAAGGGGCATGGCCAGATCAAACAGTAGATCTACTTCTAGTTTTCTGAGGAATCTCTATAACTATTCTTCATTTTGGCTCTACTAATTATATTCCCACCACCAGTGTGTAACAGTTCCCTTTTATCCTTACCTTCACCAACATTTGTTATTGTTTTTCTTTTGGACAACAGCCATTCTAACTGGACTGAGATGATACCTTTTTGTGTTTCTGATTTGCAATTCTGTGAATGGTTAGCAATATTGAACATTTTTTCATGTATTTGTCAGTCATGTATGTTTTTTAACTATCAGTCACTTCACTTACTATGAATATGATGGGTGTGAAATGTTATCTCGCTACACTGTTACTAGGCATTGCCCTGATAAGCAGTAAAAATCCGACCATCTTTTCAGGTTCATTCACCACTCGTAGTTTATTTGTCAACTGCTTGGTCATGTAACTTGTCCCCCTTCTACTGAGTTTTTTTAAAATTGAGTTTAATCCCTTCTTGAGTGCATGCTCTATAAATTAATTTCTCTCAGATTATGTCTGTATTTATTCCACAACTGGTACTAAAAGAGAATACAGTAGTTAAATCATTAACACTAGAGACATAGGGCTGGGAATTGAGTTTTAGTTTACCATTTAGTAGCTATGTAATACTAAGCAATCTAACCTTTCTAAACCACTGAACTACAATGAGTAATAGCATTAGTTGAGCACACATTTTTTAGAAGATGTCTGGTTGGGCTGGTGCTGTGGCGTAGTGAGAAAAGCCACCGCCTGCAGTGCCGGCATCCCACATGGGCACCGGTTCAAGCCCCAGCTGCTCCACTTCTGATCCAGCTCTATGCTATGGCCTGGGAAAGCAGTAGTAGATGGCTCAAGTCCTTGGGCCTCTGCACCCACATGGGAGACCCAGAGGCAGCTCCTGGCTCCTGGTTTCAGATAGGCGCAGCTCTGGCTGTTGTGGCCAATTGGGGAATGAACCAGTGGATGGAAGACCTCTCTCTCTCTTTCTGCCTCTCCTTCTCTCTGTGTGTAACTCTGAGTTTCAAATAAATAAAAATAAAAATCTTTTAAAAAAATGTCTGGTTTTTGATTTTCATAGTAGGCATACTGAACTGGTAAATCTATGTAGATATTACAAAACTCAAAAAAACTCTGAAATCTGGAACACATTTGGTCCCGAGCATTTTGAAAAGGGATACTACCAGCTCAGCTGGCACCACGGCTCAATAGGCTAATCCTCTGCCTTGTGGCGCCAGCACACCGGGTTCTAGTCCCGGTCAGGGAGCCGGATTCTGTCCCGGTTGCCCCTCTTCCAGTCCAGTTCTCTGCTATGGCCCAGGAGTGCAGTGGAGGATGGCCCAAGTCCTTGGGCCCTGCACCCCATGGGAGACCAGGAGAAGCACCTGGCTCCTGCCATCGGATCAGCGCGGTGCGCCGGCCGCGGCGGCCATTGGAGGGTGAACCAATGGCAAAGGAAGACCTTTCTCTCTGTCTCTCTCTCTCTCACTGTCCACTCTGCCTGTCAAAAAAAAATTTATTGATTAATTTTAACCAGCAAATTTTAATTATCATGTGAAGATCTCTTCTTGAATTCACATTCTTCCCACTATTATGCCTCTTTCTTTTACTGGGCCCATATATATCACTAATGACCTTTCTGTACCAGAGACTGTAGGTGGTTCTAGAGATACAGGGATCAATGACACATAATTCTTACTCTCAAGAGGTATAAACACTATAACAGAAGCAGGATAGCAGTAACAGCAACAAAGGCTGATAAGCACCTATTATATGGTATAGATATTTGTGCTAGGAGTAATAGTTCTCAGTCATCACAAGCTCTAGGGTATAGCCATGGGATAAGGTAGCAAATACAAGGTAAAGGCAAAGATAATTAGAAGTGCATCTTCAATTCACTGAGAATGATACCAAGAATAATGATGAAGAAAGAAAAAGTGAGCTATGGGTGTTAAGGAATAGCTGGAAGGTAAAGCAATGGAGAATGTACTGGCAAATACTTCAAAGAAGTGGGGAGTTTTGAGGTAAAAGATAAATGAAATAAAAAGCAGCAAGAGGAGCAAGATAGATACCCTCTGATTCTCTAGATCCTAGGCAACTTAGGATAAGAGAAAAAAACAAGCATTCCTTGGAAGGGTAGGAAGCAGTCTCCTTTAGGGTGAGCCAGAGGGGGAAGCATTTGGCATAGCAGTTATGTCAGTAGGGGTGTCCACATCCCATATCAGAGTGCCTGTGTTCAAGATCCCAATTCCAGTTAACTGCTGATGAACATCCTGGGAGACAATAGTAATGGCTCAACTGAATCCCAACCACATAAATGAGAGACTTGGATTGAATTCTCTGCTCCAGGCTTTAGCCTGGCCCAGCCAAGGCCACCGTGGAAATATGAGGAATGAATCAGCAGATGGGATCACTCTCTCATTCACTTTTTTTTTTTTTTTTTTGACAGGCAGAGTGGACAATGAGAGAGAGAGAGAGACAGAGAGAAAGGTCTTCCTTTGCCATTGGTTCACCCCCCAATGGCCGCTGAGCAAGATTTATACATGAGGAATAAAGAACAGTTGGGAAACTCCCAGCAATTTCCAGGAAAGGCTCTGGAAATAAAGGTTTAAAGGCAATCAGAGTAAGATCTCTTACTCTTGTATTAAGGATGAAAACATTTAGAAGAATCGGTAAACCTAGGATATATGCTTATAAACAAAAGAGCAGTTTTAAACATTTTTTACATTTATTTATTTATTTTCATCTAGAGAGAGATCTACTATTCACTGGTTCACTCCCCAAATGCCTGAAACACCCAGGTCTGGGACAGGCTGAGGCCAAGAACCAGTAACTTCATCTTTGTCTCCCATGTGAGTGGCAGGGGCCCAAGCACTTGAACCATCATGTGCTATCTTCCAGGCACATTAGCAGGAAGCTGGATTGGAAGCAGAGGTGCTAGAACTTGAACCAGCACTACACTAATGGGATGCAGCGTCCTAACGAGTGGCTTAACCTGCTGAACCATATCACCAGTCCCAAAAGAGGAGATATTAAGTACTTCAACAAATATAGAATTATCATTATCAAATAACCATAGAATGGTAATGAAATGATTAAAGACACTACCTGATGACAAAGAATGGGAAAGAGATGCAAACATTATCAGTGCTTTTGTGTAAATTATCATACATGAAGTCAAAACAAAGTATTTGGCCGGCGCCACGGCTCACTAGGCTAATCCTCCGCCTGCGGCGCCGGCACCCCAGGTTCTAGTCCCGGTTGGGGCACCAGTTCTATCCCGGTTGCTCCTCTTCCAGTCCAGCTCTCTGCTGTGGCCCGGGAAGGCAGTAGAGGATGGCCCAAGTGCTTGGGCCCTGCACCCGCATGGGAGACCAAGGGGAAGCACCTGGCTCCTGGCTTCGGTTGGCGTAGCATGCCGGCCGTAGCGGCCATTTAGGGGGGGTGAACCAATGGAAGGAAGACCTTTCACACTCTCTCTCTCTCTCACTAACTCTGCCTGTCAAAAAAAAAAAAAAAAAAAAGTATTTGAAGATATCCTCATACCACAAAGAAAGACCAGTGAACTCACAATGATTGATAAATACATGTGAAATGCACTTAGAGACAATTATTTTGATATGAATCCCCTTTGGTTTAAAAACATAATATCCTTAGGGCAGGTGTTGTGGCACAGCGGGTAAAACCACCGCCTGAACACCGCCATCCCATATGGGCACTGGTTCATGTTCCAGATATTCTACTTATTTTTTTTTTAACAGGCAGAGTTAGACAGTGAGAGAGAGAGAGAGAGAGAGAGACAGAGAGAAAGGTCTTCCTTCCGTTGGTTCAACCCCTAAATGGCCGCTACAGCTGGAGCTGTGCCAACCGAAGCCAGGAGCCAGGTGCTTCCTCCTGGCCTCCCATGCAGGTGCAGGGCCCAAGCACCTGGGCCATCCTCCACTGCACTCCCGGGCCACAGCAGAGAGCTGGACTGGAAGAGGAGCAACCGGGACAGAACCGGCACCCAGACCAGGACTAGAACCCGGGGTGCCAGTGCCACAGGTGGAAGATTAGCCTAGTGAGCTGCGGCGCTGGCCAAATATTCTACTTATGATCCAGCTCCCTGCTGATGGCCTGGGAAAAGCAGCAGAAGATGGATCAAGTACCTGGACCCCTACTAACCACATGGGAGACCCAGGTGAAGCTCCTGGCTTCAGCCTGGCCCACTCCCAGCCTTTGCAGCCATTTGGACAGTGAACCAACAGATGGAAGATATCTCTCTATCTCTCTTCCTCTCTCTATAACTCTGACTTTCAAACAATTAAATATATGTTTTGAAAAAGAATTAAAGAATACTAATATCCTTGAAACTGCAGGCAGCAAAATTTAAAGATACTGCATGAAACAAAAGCTGTCATGATGCTGTTTTTAGGAAGATGGTCAAAATGGCTCTGCTCTGTAAAAGTTAGTCAGAATGCCTTTACACACACATACAGACACACAGTGTCATGTTACATCAAATGTAGTAACAAAGAAACCAATCAAGAGAAGTATAGCATTGAAGTCATTCTAGTTATTTAATAAATTGAAAACTAAAAATTGGCAGTTAATAATTTACATAAAGTTGCTTATTTAAAATTGACAAAGGAAGCCCTAATTTACTTCATCACCAAGAATCTCCATATTCAAAATATCTAAGTCTTAGTAAAGCATGCATTGGCAAAGGGTACAGTAGTGCCCCATAATTTGTGAGGGAAATATTCCAAGACCCCAGTGGATGCCTGAAATTGCAGACAGTACCAAAAACTCTATGTACTCATATACTGTGTATTCCCCTACATATATACATCAATAATAAAACCTAGTTTGTAAATTAGGCACAGTAGGAGACTAATAATAACTACTCATAAAAGAGAATAATCATAAAATATAGCATTATAAAAGTTGCATGAATGTGCGTGTGAGTGTGTGTGTACTCTACTAACTTTTCTTCCTGTGGTGATGTGAGATGACACTTGAAGCATGTTAAGGTGTCTCTTTAGCACATCTGATTTGCCAGCATCACTACTCTTGTGCTTGGGGTCACAGTTACTTGAACACAATCACTGTGATACCACAACATTTGATCTGATAACCAAGATGACTCCTAAGTGACCAGCAGGTATCTAGGTAGCATAATACAGCTCAGATACTTGGACAAAGAAATGATTCACATCCCAGACTGGACAGCAAGGATTTCATCACACTCCTCAGAAAGATGTGTAATTTAAAACCTACTGCTTATTAGAATTTTCCATTTAATATTTATTCACTATGGTTGACCAAGGGTAAGTGAATCACATTACAAGGGAAGACTACTTTCTGGCCCAGGAATAGTAGGCATTGAAAATATCTGGTCGGGATGCTGGTTGAGATGCACGTCACATATCAAAGTATCTGTGTTCAATGACCAGCTCTGCTCCTGACTCCAGTTTCCCACTGATGTAGACCCTGGAAGGTAAATGTGATAACTCGAGTGACTGGGCTCCTAAAAACCACGTCAGAGATCTGGATTGTGTTCCCGGCACCCAGCTTCTGCCCCCAGCCCAGTTCCAGCCATTGTAGGCATGTGGGGAGAGAACTAGCAGATGAATGTTCTGTCTCTCTCTGCCTCTCAAATAAATAAATATTTTTAAAATCTAGATTATAAGAAGAAAGATAAAAAGATTACAAGGTATACAAGCAAGAACCATGATCAAGGCAAAAGCGAGCAAGAATAAAAGCTTAAGTGAGCCATGAAGTTATTAATGTAATGCTACAGTACTTCCCAGGACTATAGCCAGTATACCACATGTTTATTATTTTCTTAATAACTTGCTATTCCTAAAATTTTTTAAGATAGTCTATTTTATTTGTTTATTTTATTTTATTTTATTTTATTTTTTTGACAGGCAGAGTGGACAGTGAGAGAGAGAGACAGAGAGAAAGGTCTTCCTTTGCCGTTGGTTCACCCTCCAATGGCTGCCGCGGCCGGCGTGCTGCGGCCGGGGCACCGCACTGATCCGATGGCAGGAGCCAGGAGCCAGGTGCTTTTCCTGGTCTCCCATGGGGTGCAGGGCCCAAGCACTTGGGCCATCCTCCACTGCACTCCCTGGCCACAGCAGAGAGCTGGCCTGGAAGAGGGGCAACCGGGACAGAATCCGGCACCCCGACCGGGGCTAGAACCCGGTGTGCCGGCACCACTAGGCAGAGGATTAGCCCAGTGAGCCGCGGCGCCGGACTATTCCTAAAATTTTTAAATTGCTTTTGTTTTTTTGGACAGGCAGAGTTAGAGAGAGAGAGAGAGACAGAGAGAAAGGTCTTCCTTCTGTTGGTTCACTCCCCAAGTGGCTGCTACGGCCAGAGCTGCGCCGATCAGAAGCCAGGAGGCAGGTGCTTCCTCCTGGCCTCCCATGAGGGTGCAGGGCCCAAGCACCTGGGCCATCCTCCACTGCACTCCCGGGCCCCAGCAGAGAGCTGGACTGGAAGAGGAGCAACCGGGACAGAACTGGCGCCCCGACCAGGACTAAAACCCAGAGTGCCAGCGCCGCAGGTGGAGGATTAGCCAAGTGAGCCACGGCGCCAGCCCTAAATTGCCTTTTAATGTCATATTTTTTACACAATGGGGCAATTTTGAAATGAGGGTAACAAGTAAGAATCAAAAATGCCTTAAAAGCCGGCACCGCGGCTCACTAGGCTAATCCTCCGCCTAGCGGCGCCGGCACACTGGGTTCTAGTCCCGGTCGGGGCGCCGGATTCTGTCCCGGTTGCCCCTCTTCCAGGCCAGCTCTCTGCTATGGCCAGGGAGTGCAGTGGAGGATGGCCCAAGTGCTTGGGCCCTGCACCCCATGGGAGACCAGGAGAAGTACCTGGCTCCTGCCATCGGATCAGCACGGTTCGCCGGCAGCAGCGCACGGGCCGCAGCAGTCATTGGAGGGTGAACCAATGGCAAAGGAAGACCTTTCTCTTTGTCTCTCTCTCTCACTGTCCACTCTGCCTGTCAAAAAAAAAAAAAAAAAAAAAAAAAAAAAAGCCTTAAAAATATGTTCCGTTTGAAAGCAAGCTTTTAGTCCAGTGGTTAAGGTGCTTAGGTCGTACACAGGAATTACCGCACCCAATTCCCAGCTCAAGCTCCTGACTCCAGCTTTCTGCCAATACTGACCTTAGGAGGAAGCAGTGAAGATTCAAGTAATTGAGATCCCTGACATCTATTTGGGAAACATGGACTGTGTTCCAGGCTCCTGGCTCTGGACAAGCCCCAGTCCAGCCCCAGCCACTGCAAGCATTTGGGAAGTTAGTCATCTCTCTCTCTCTCTCTCTCTTTCTCTCTCTCTCTCTCTCTCTCCTTTCTCTGTCTGTCTCTCCCTCCTCCTTCAAAATAAAAAATGTAAAAAAAAAATTTAAGGACAGCTCTACCATATGACCCAGCTATGCCACTTCACGGTATATATACCCAAAAGAAATGAAATGAGCATATAAAAGAAATACCTGCACTTCTATGTTAATTGCAGTACTATGAACAATAGCCAAGACATGGAACCAACCTTGGTGTCCATCACTGGATAAACAGATAAAGAAATAGTGTGTGGGTGGTGGCAGTGGTGGGGTGTATGGGACAGGGTGGGAGGAAGGTGTTTGGTACTTAAAACTCTAGTTGACATATCCATATTCCATACTGGAGTACCTGGATTTGATAGCACCTTAGTTCCTGATTCTAACTTCCTGTTAATATAGACTCTAGGAGGCAGCATAATTATTCAATTAATTGGGTCACCACCACTCATATGAGAGGCCTGGATTGAGCTTCCAGTTCCAGGTTTCGGCCTTGGCCCAGTCCCAGCCACCACAGGTATCTGGGGAGTAAACCAATGGATAGGAGAGCTCTCGCTTGCTCGTTCACTCTCTCTCTCTCTCCCTTTCTCAAATAAATTCAGAAAAAAAATATAGTACAAACATACAGTGGAGTAATATTCAGTGATATAAAAGAATAATCTTGACATCTGCAGCAAAACAGATGGAATTGGAGATCATAATATAAAGGGAAATAAGCCAGACACAGAAAGATAAAAACTGTATGTCCTCTATCACATATGGAAGTTGAAAAAACACAGTTGATCTGAACTTAAACTAGTGATTACTAGGGGCTGGGATGGGAGCAGGGAAGAAAGATGGGGGAAGTTGGATAACAGATACCAAAACACACTCTGATACAAATTAGTAAGTTCTTGTGTTCAATTAGCACAGTGCAATGACTACAGTCCACAATAATATATTTTATACTGTATAAAGAACTGGAAGAGGGGAGCTCCAAGCACAAGGAAAAGGTAAGGAAACTGCCTAGGTTGATTGGTTTACGCCATATATATGTGTTGAGATATTGTACTGCATCCCATAAAAATGTACAAGTATCACATGTTAGTCAAGTGACAAGTTTATTTTGGTACAAAAACCTTCAAAATTCATGCATAAGTTTTTTTTTTTCATTATACGTGTTTTCCACTAAATTCTTGAAGGATCTTCATAGAGATCAGAATATTCCAAAATAAGGAATTAATAACAAAGTTCCCAAGCCTGAGTCCTACTGCTGTAAAGAGACTGAAAAATAAACACAGCAACAATTAACTCACAATTTAGCTATGCTTTATTGCAGAAGAGAGGCAATTTCATCACTTGTTGGGTGGAACCACCTGGGACAATCAGTCTTAATAAGAGGAAAGGGATTCCAACTTCCTCCATTTCAAAACAGAAGACTGCACTTCTACCACTATTCCCAAACAACCAATTCAGAACCGAACAGCACAGGTCTTAAAACATAACTGCTTGAGAGAAAGAAGGCTCCAGACATATTAATACACAGACCCATGCTTCTAGTCAAGTTCCAAGCACAGAAAACTGTATTAATTTTGTTCCATCATTGTGAAATTTCAAAGCCACCTGAGTAGCAACCTCAGTGCCAACATCACTCATGAAGTTCTGTGGGAAATGTTTCGGTTTTTCTTTTCCTTCAGCTCTATGTCTTAACTGCTTAAGATGGTACCTTTTGTACTGTGAAACGAATACAGGAGTTATTCTAACACAAATCTTCAAGCCTTCATCATCATTTATTCATCATCAGAAACTATAAATTCTTTTTGATTACCAGACCCCAAAAAGCCTAAGGTCTAGTACAGGGGTGGGGAACTTTTCTTCTGCCTAAGGCCACTTGGATATTTCTAACATCATCTGTAGGCCACACAAAATTATCAACTTAAAAATTAACCTGCTATAGATTTATTTAATTTCAAGTCTCAACTGTAGTTGCCCATGGGCCACATGTTTCCTACAACTGGTCTAGGAGGAAAAAAATACAATAAAATATGCCAAAAGTTTTAAGAGAGATACATACAAGATGCAGTGATGATAAACTCTACTGAAGAAAAGTTTTACAAGGGTTGATCCTTAAAGGTAAATAAGAGTTGGCCGGCGCCGCGGCTCACTAGGCTAATCCTCCGCCTAGCGGCGCCGGCACACCGGGTTCTAGTCCCGGTTGGGGCACCGGATTCTGTCCCGGTTGCCCCTCTTCCAGGCCAGCCCTCTGCTGTGGCCAGGGAGTGCAGTGGAGGATGGCCCAGGTGCTTGGGCCCTGCACCCCATGGGAGACCAGGAAAAGCACCTGGCTCCTGGCTCCTGCCATCGGATCAGCGCGGTGCGCTGGCCGCATCGCGCTGGCCGCGGCGGCCATTGGAGGGTGAACCAACGGCAAAGGAAGACCTTTCTCTCTGTCTCTCTCTCTCACTGTCCACTCTGCCTGTCAAAAAAAGAAATAAAAAAAAAATAAATAAAAAAAAAAAATAAAAGGTAAATAAGAGTTATCTACCAGGCTCACAAGGCAAAGGAAGGCTATCGCAGGCAGAAGGAAAAATCTGCGGAAAGATGCACAGTAAATTCAAGGAACTGTAAGAAGTCCAGAATGACTGCATCACAGCATGAAGGAAGAAGATGCTACAGGCTGAGATTAATTACACAGGCAGAGGTCAAAAGTGGGAGAAGAATGGAAAAGAAAAATCAGAGACTATAATATGCACAATTTAGGGGGG
The DNA here is from genome assembly GCF_964237555.1 of Oryctolagus cuniculus. Taxonomy (NCBI): domain Eukaryota; kingdom Metazoa; phylum Chordata; class Mammalia; order Lagomorpha; family Leporidae; genus Oryctolagus; species Oryctolagus cuniculus. The sequence goes on from NC_091444.1 coordinate 66,310,797, forward strand.
AAAAGCTGGTGAAACCACTCAAAGTCAAGAAATAGCAACCAGGATGAATACAGTTTTGTAATATGATGTAATCAAAATTAATCTCATACTCAGGCCCTCTTTCTATTATTAGTAAATAACACATGACTAATTGCCTAGAACCCAGTCATGTTATAAAGAAGTAATCTTGAGACAATCATAGATTTTTCTAAAGATAAAATAGTCACACACCTTATACACTATCAGCTTTTAAGGTAATCCATGTCATTTATGGATTTATAGCAACATGTCATCCTATAAACTCTATCAACAAGGCTACACATAAAACAGTCGATGTCCATAAATGAAATGTAGTAACATGAACTTTAAAATTATTTGTGTAGGTGTTGGACCTATCAGTTAAGACTCCCATGGCTCATATCAGAGCTTGGGTTCAATATTCAATTCCTCTATTGACTCCAGGTTCCTAATAATGTGTACCCTGGGAGACAGCAGTGATGGCTCAAGTGACTAGGTTCCTGTCACCAAGAAGAGAGCCCTGAATTGTGGTCACAGCAGGCATATGGGAATTGAATTCATGGATGAGGACTCTCTCCATCTCTCTCTCTCTCCCCACCTGTCTCTCTCTGCCTCTCAAAAAAGTAATTTCTCTTAAATGCTAAATTTTTAAAAATTACTTGTGAACAAACATAAAATTAAAGCATAGATATTAATGATTCTGGGGCTGGCACTGTGGAATAGTAGGTTAAGCCTCCACCTGTGGCACCAGCATCCCATATGGTCAATGGTTCCTGTCCCAGTTGCTCCACTTCCAATCCAGCTCTCTGCTAATGGTCTGGGAAAGCAGTGGATGATGGCCCAAATCCTTGGGCCCCTGTACCCAGGAGGGAGACTGAAAGAAGCTCCAGGCTCCTGGCTACAGATCAGTTCAGCTCCATCTGTTGCAGCCATTTGGAGACTGAATCGGCCAATGGGAGACCTTCTCTCTCTCTCTCTCTGTCTTTAAATTTGTCTCTCAAATAAATAAATCAAATCTTAAAAGAAAAAAAGAAATTGAGGGTTCCAAGATGGCAGAATAGTGACAGTATGATTCAGCTTACACAGTGCGAAATTAATGTTTAAAAGGGAGAGAAAATACATCCGTAGGATAGAGCTCTGAAGAAACCTCAGCAGGAGACCCAGTGCAAGCAATAGAAATACTCCTGACCTGCACAGAAGGAGCAAATAAACAACAGAAAACAACAGAAGCTTGGATCCCAGGAGGAAGACACCTGACCTGACAAACAAAGTGAGAGAGAAATTCACAGGCCCACAGCACTGCTGAAACAGCTGGAGGGAGAGCTTGGTGAACTGCTTTTAAAGTTCCATGTGAATCCCTAGAAGAGAAGAGGCGGAAGAAAGAAAAAAAGGAGAAGGGAAAAAAAAGAGAGAGACTGGGCATCCCTCTCCCTCCCCCACCCTCTGCTACAGCAGAGACCTGCAACCAGCAGGGGAAGGGCTCAGGGGCTCGCGTCTCTTTATTTTATTTTATTTTTATTTTTTGGACACAGGCAGGTAGCTGCCACTCCACCTCCCGTGCACATGTCCAACAATAAATAACACAGGTCGCACCCTACCCAATAATCAATGAGGGACACAACAATTCAGAAGAATTCCTTCCCCCTCCATGCCAGTTGCACAGCAATAGGAGGGGAAGGGAAGCTTCAACTGTGGGACTCTCCTACCCACAACAGCACCATTGAGAGGTGAGGGGCTGCAGTGGGCAGGCACTTTATGTGCCTGCGAACCACAGATCTAACCAGAGGGAAAAAACCCACTCCACCCCACCAGACACCGAAGCTAGTTGGGAAAACTACACACAGACAGCAGCTCTGGGAACACCTGAGTTTCCTTATACACAGGAACAGCTAGCAGGGTGGAGTGGTCCCACTGACAATCCACAACCCAGAGAGCCTAGGAGCTGAGTCTGAGTAAACAGTGACTACATAAGAGGAGACAGAGTGCCTCTCTGCTGGTGTAGGAGCCCAAGGTTTTGAGCCATTTTCTACTGCTTTCCCAGGCCATAGCAAGGAGCTGGATCAGAAGAGGAGCAGTCAGGACTAGAACCAGCGCCCATATGGGATCCTGACGCCGCAGCCAGAGGATTAACCTACTGCACCACAGCGCTGGCCCCAACTTCCTTATTCTTATTTCTTGAATATTTTCCTTTATTCTATGGCATTTGTTCTGGTGGCTTTTGTTTTTGGTCTGTGTCTCTGTGGCTTCATGGGATGTCTACACTTTCAATGACTACTAAGAGGTATGTGCTGGATATGGCCAGAGTGCTCTGTTCAGTATTCCAGGGTAGGGCAAGTCTCAACAAATTAAAAAAAAAAAAATCAAAATCATACCATGCATCTTTTCTGACCAAAATGGAATGAAGTTGCTAATCTCAACAATTCAGGAATCTCCAGAACATATGCAAACACATGAAAACTGAACAACATGCTCCTGAATGAACACATTAGGTCATAGAAGAAATCAAAAGAGAATAAACTAATGGAAACAAATAAAAACAACAATACAACATATCAAAACTTATAGGATATAGCAAAAGCAGTATTAAAAGGAAAGTTTAGGCGGGCGCCGTGGCTCACTAGGATAATCCTCCACCTGCAGCGCTGGCACACCAGGTTCTAGTCCCGGTCGGGGCGCCGGATTCTGTCCCGGTTGCTCCTCTTCCAGTCCAGCTCTCTGCTGTGGCCTGGGAAGGCAGTAGAGGATGGCCCAAGTGCTTGGGCCCTGCACCTGCACGGGAGGCCAGGAGGAAGCACCTGGCTCCTGGCTTCAGTTCGGCGCAGTGCGCCAGCCATAGCAGCCATTTAGGGGGGGTGAACCAATGGAAGGAAGACCTTTCTCTCTCTCTCTCTCTCTCTCACAGTCTAACTCTGTCAAAAAAAAAAAAAAAAAAAAAAAGGAAAATTTATAGCTATTAGAGCCAATATCAAGAAATTGGAAAGGCACCAAATGAAAGAGCTATCAATGCATCTCGAGGACCTAGAAAAACAACAGCAAACTAAACACAAAAGTAGAAGGAGAAAATATATACTTAACATTAGAGAAGAAATAAACAAAATCGAAACCAGTAGAACAACACAAAAGATCAGCAAAGCAAAGAGCTGTTTAAAAAAAAAAATAAACAAAATTGACACACCATTGGCCCAATTAAAAACAGAAGACCCAACTTAATAAAATTAGAGATAAAAAAGGAAATGTAACAACAGACCCTACAGAAATAAAAATCATCAGAAATTACGACAAAGAGCTGTATGCCAACAAAATGGGAAACCTAGAAGAAATGGATAGACTTCTGAACACACATGCACTACCTAAAATGAGCCATGAAGACATAAAAAAATCTAACAGACCAATAACCTAAACAAATATCAAATCAGTAATAAAGAGGCTCGCAACAAAGAAAAGCCCAGGACCAGATGGCTTCACCACTAAATTTTACCAGACATTTAAAGAAGAACTAATTCTAATTCTTCTCAAGTTATTCAAAACAATTGAAAGGGAGGGAATCCTCCCAAATTATTTCAATGAAGCCAGCACTACCTTAATTCCTAAACCTGAAAAAGATACCAATTTCCCTGATGATTATAGATGCAAAAATCCTCAAAAAAATTCTAGCCAACTGAAACAACACATCAGAAATACCATTTACCCAGACCAAGTGGGATTTATCCCAGGTATGCAGGGATGATTCAATATTCCCAAATCAATTAATGTGATGCAATATATCAACAAACTGAAGAAAAAAACCATATGATTATCTTAATGGACGCAGAAAAAGTATTTGACAAAATATAACACCCTATCATGATGAAAACTGTAAGCAAATTGAGAATAGAAGGAACATTTCTCAACACAATCAAGGCAATTTATGACAAATCTATGGCCAGCATTCTACTGAATGAAGAAAAGCTGGAAGCATTCCCACAGAGATCCAGAACCAGACAAGGATGCTTACTCTCACCAATGCTATTCAATATAATCCTGGAAGTTTTAGCCAGAGTCATTAGGCAAGAAAAAGAAATTAAAGGGATACAGATCATCCCTAGTTGCAGATGACATATTTCTATATATAGGAGATCCAAAAGACTCTGCTAAGAGGCTATTGGAACTCATAGAACAGTTTGAAAAATTAGCAGGATATAAAATCAACACAAAAAAATCAATAGCTTTCATATACAAAGACAATGCTAAGGCTGAGAAAAAACTTCTAAGATCAATCGCATTCACAATAGCTACCAAAAAAATCAAATATTTGCAGTAAATTTAACCAAGGATGTCAAAGATCTCTACAATGAGAATTACAAAACATCAAAGAAAGAAATAGAAGAAGACAAAAAACATGGAAAAAAGTCTTCCATTTTTGAGATTGGAAGAGTCAACATCAACAAAATGTCCAAACTATCTAAAGCAATTTACAGATTCTATGCAATACCAATCAAAATACCAAAGACGTTCTTCTCAGATCTAGAAAAAATGATGCTGAAATTCATATGAAAACACAGGAGACCCCCAAATAGCTAAAGCAATCTTATACAACAAAAACAAAGCCGGAGGCATCACAATACCAGATTTCAAGACATACTACAGGGCAGCTATAATCAAAACAGCTTGGTACTGGTACAAAAACAGATGGATAGACCAATGGAACAGAATAGAAACGCCAGAAATCAATCCAAGCATCTACAACCAACTTACCTTTGTCAAAGGAGCTAAAATCAATTACAAGAGCAAGGACAACCTCTTCAACAAACAGTGGTGGGAAAACTGGATCTCTACATGCAGAAGCATGAAGAAAGACCCCTACCTTATATATTTCATTAAAATCCACTCAAAATGGACTAAAGACTTAAATCTATGACAAAATACCATCAAATTATTAGAACACACTAGGGAAATCCTGGAAGACATTGGGCATAGGCATATAGTCTTTTTCTTGAAAAAAAGACTCCAGAGGCACAGGCAGTCAAAGCCAAAATTGAAGAATGGGATTACATCAAATTGAGTAGCTTCTTCACTGCAAAAGAAATAATCAGAAAAGTAAGGAGGCAACTGAAAAAATGGGAGAAAATATTTACAAACTATACAACTGATAAAGGATTAATAACCAGAATATAAAAAGAGATCAAGAAACTCCACAACAACAAAACATACAACCCAGTTAAGAAATGGGCAGAAGACTTAAGCAGACATTTTTCAGAAGAGGAAATCCAAATGGCCAACAGACACATGAAAAAATGCTCAGAATTGCTATCCGTCAGAGAAATGCAAATCAAAACTACAATGAGGTTTCACCTCACCCAGTTAGAATGGCATTCATACAGAAATCAACAAACAACAAATGCTGGTGAGAATATGGGGAAAAAGGTATGCTCATCCACTGTTGGTGGGAATGTAAGCTGCTAACACCACTATGGAAGGCAGTATGGAGATACATCAGAAACTTGAATATAGATCTACCATATGACCCAGCCATCCCACACCTGGGAATTTACCCAAGGGATATAAAATCAGCTATCTGTACCTCCATGTTTATTGCAGCTCAATTCACAATAGCAAAGACATCGAATCAATTCAAATGCCTATCAACTGAAGACTGGACAAAGAAAGTGTGGGATATGTACACCATGGAATACTACACAGCAGTTAAAAAAATCCAGTCATTTGCAACAAAATGGATGAAGCTGAAAAACATCATACTTAGTGAAATAAGCCAGTCCCTACAGAACAAATATCTATATGTTCTCCCTGACTAATACCTAAAATGCATCCTGTAGAAGTGAAATTGACACTTTGAGGAGCAATGACATTGAACAATTGATTGTTGAGGTATAGTTTTGTTTTTTTGTCCTTTTTTTTTTTTATCAGTTTACTTACCCTTTTTTTCTTTCATACTAATCTAATCACTAAATTCTTTAGTTAACATAGTTAAACATATGTGTACAACATTAATTGAAAATATATCTTAGTTAAAAATAAGAGTGAGATTAAAAGAGGGAAGAAGAGAAGGGGCAGGAGTAGGGAAGGAAGGGAGGGAGGGCACAGAAGGAAGAATCAATATGACCCTAAAGTTATAATCATGAAATGTATGACATTTATAACTGTAAAGCAGTATAGTTCTGTATAAATTCCTATGGACTTACTTCTAAATTTATAGTTTAAAAACTTGCCATGGAACCCCAAATCCCCTTAAGCTAGGTGGCAAAAATAGCATTCTAAATGTTATAGAGATCATCTGGCTAGGAGTAAGTGTAAAAGTGATCATATAGATAGAATCAAGCATTAAAGTCATCATATAGATAGGACTAAGGGTTTGGTAATAAAGGTAGATAGAATTAAAAAGGAGTGAATGCTACAACATGAGAAGCAGTTCATACAGCAGATTTATAGAATGGCAATTGCCTTAAGTGGCACTCTGACCTCAGAATCAACCCTTAAGGTATTCTAATTTGGCTGGAAAGTCCAGTGGAGCATTTCAGGCATGGAAATCTAAGATATCATGGCAAAAAATTTTCTACATGAAGGACCTCTGTGGGTAAGACTCCAGTGGAAACAAGCGGCTGCCAAAAAAGGATGTACTTTCCTCTCAAGGACGGAAAGAGCTTCCATTTTGCCTATAGTCTTATCGAAATACTGAAGGTGTTTGTGGATCCAAAAGTGTGGGGTTTTTTAAATGGGGAGTCAGGATAGCCTTGCACTCCCACTTTCATTCAGAGAGTACTAACAATTCTATAAACCAACAGGCATGTAGGCAAGGTTATATATCAACTTCAGGATCTGGGAAAAGGAATTCAGTCTGGTGGCCTAAGACAGAGATCATAGCTGTGTAAGAAATCTTCACAGACAGGCCCATTTAGATGCCTGTGAAAATTTACAAATTCCTGAAAACACCCCAGGTAACAATTAATGTCCATTAGCCCCCGCTGCTCCCAATGCCACATTCCTTTAGGGGCAGGCAGAAACTGCAGCCATCCTCTAATTGCAGAACAGTCTGCTACCTGAGAGACACTTATGCAGCATCTTTCACATCCCCCCTTTCTTTATTTTAAGCATAGATCTTAAGTTTCGAGACACTTTTGATTCAACTTTCTGATAATGTGCAATACGGGAGCCTACAGGTGATGGCTCATGTACTTGGGTCTCTGCCACCCAAATGGGACACTGGGTTAAGCTCAGACTCCTGGTTTCAGCCTAGCAAAGCCCTAGCTGTTGTGGGCATTTGGAGAGTGAACCAGCAGATGGGAGATCTCTCTTTTTCTCTGCCTTTCAAATAAAATGAAAATAATTTTTAAAATTAAAAAAAAAAAACTTCATATGACAGACTGCTGATAAATCAAAGACAACTTATTCTAACTGTGGCTGATTAAGGGTGGTCTTGATGTTACCTGGCTTTTTCAGTTCATCCCTGACGGAATGGAAACTACTAAAAGTAAAGAGTACAGAGCCAGTTGGTTAAATCACAACTCAAATGAGAATGTAGAGTTAGAAATAATTTTGGTGGAGAGCAATACACAAGGACTTAATCTGAAGTCCTCTTTGTTTGACTTCCTTCATCTATCTACCTTGAAGTCAAATCTTCACTACACTACACTTACTTTAATAATTAGAGTCAAACTATAACCCTTTCTAATTAGATTTTCTTTCCTCTCTTGGTCATATAATCTTGATTTTTCTAGCTAGTTCTATGTACTGACAGAATAAAAGACTCAGGTCAGAAAGATACAGTTGGGGCGGGCATGTGGACTAGCATTTAAGACACCTGCATCCCAGATCAGAGTACCTGGGTTCAATGCTCACTTTTGGTGCATGATTTGCATTCCAGTTAACACAGACCCTAGGAGGCAGCAGTAATGGCTCAAGTAATTGGGTCCCTGCCACTCAAGTGGGAGACCTGGACTGAGTTCCTGGCTCCCAGTTCCTGGCTTCAGTCCCAATTCAGGGATATTGTGTGCATTTGAGAAGTAAACCTGCAGATGGGAGTGCTTGCTCTCTCAAATAAATAAATAAAAATATTTAAAAAGAAAGATTCAGGTTGAAAATTTAGTTCTACCTTTTACTAGCAATATGACCTCAGTAAAGTTACTTTTCTTCTTTGTATGTCCGTTCTTTCACTTACTAAATGGAGATCAAAGCTCTCACATGACTGTTACAAGAATTAAACGAGGCCAGCGCCGTGGTTCACTAGGCTAATCCTCCGCCTGCGGCACTGGCACCCCAGGTTCTAGTCCCAGTTGGGGTGTCAGATTCTGTCCAGGTTGCTCCTCTTCCAGTCCAGCTCTCTGCTGGGGCCCGGGAGTGCAGTGGAGGATGGCCCAGGTCCTTGGGCCGTGCACCCACATGGGAGGCCAGGAGGAAGCACCTGCCTCCTGGCTTCGGATCGGCGCAGCTCCAGCCGTAGCGGCCATTTGGAGAATGAACCAACGGAAGGAAGACCTTTCTCTCTCTCTCTCTCACTGTCTAACTCTGCCTGTCAAAAAAAAAAAAAAAAAAAGAATTGAATGAGACAGCGTAAGTGATGGCTCCAGATACCTAGAAATAAGATATCAGTTCCCCTCTCCTCTCCCTATTTTAAATACTATACATACTATCTGCCTTGTTCCTCCTTCTATGAGGTATAGATAATATATCCCCTATCATTGTTACAATATTGTAGGAGAAAATAAAAACAATTATATGAATACTAAACTAGGAATAAACCCAAAAGTCCACAGACAGGAAACAGATGATGTGTTGTCTATACTATACAGTAGAATATCATTCAGCAGTGAAAACGGCATGTAATAACACAGATGCATCCTGAAAATGTAATGCTGAGTTAAAAAAAAAAAAAAAGTCCCATAAGACTACATTCAACAATGGTAGCAAATCACAGAGCTCAAAAACAAGTATGAGAGCCAGCACTGTGGCACAGTGGTAAAAGTTGTCGCCTGTGGTGAAGTGTACCATGTAGGAGCCAGTTCAAGTCCCAGTTGCTCCACTTCTGATCCAACTCTCTGATATGGCCTGGGAAAGCAGTAGAAGATGGTGCAAGTGTGTGGGCCCCTGCATCCATGTGAGAGACCCAGAAGAAGCTCCTGGCTCCTAGCTTCAGATTAGCCTAGCTCTGGCGGTTGTGGCCATTTGGGGAGTGAATCAGCAAATGGAAGACCTTTCTCTCTGTCTCTCCCTTTCTCTATCTGTAACTCAACCTCTCCAATACATAAATAAATCTTTTTAAAAAACTGTATATATGAAATACATAAATTTGTTCTCTTTTTATAAATTAAAACAGGAAAAATGTAAAGTATTTTTAAAAAGTATGTATCTATGTTCAAGTATATCTATAATTCTTTTATAAAACTAAGCATAAGGGCCGGCGCCGCGGCTCACTAGGCTAATCCTCCGCCTTGCGGCGCCGGCACACCGGGTTCTAGTCCCGGTCGGGGCGCCGGATTCTGTCCCGGTTGCCCCTCTTCCAGGCCAGCCCTCTGCTGTGGCCAGGGAGTGCAGTGGAGGATGGCCCAGGTGCTTGGGCCCTGCACCCCATGGGAGACCAGGAAAAGCACCTGGCTCCTGGCTCCTGCCATCGGATCAGCGCGGTGCGCCGGCCACAGCGCGCCGGCCGCGGCGGCCATTGGAGGGTGAACCAACGGCAAAGGAAGACCTTTCTCTCTGTCCCTCTCTCTCTCTCACTGTCCACTCTGCCTGTCAAAAAAAAAAAAAAAAAACTAAGCATAAGAACATCTCAGATACTCTGATTCAAAATCAACATTCTTAGAAAAATGTACTTAAGTTTGGATACACACCTGAATTGGGATGTATACTACTCTATACATGGACATAAAAGCACAACCAACCCTCTATTGTTCTATTGATGTTAATTTTCTTATTAAATAAAGTCAGAAAACATGCTACCCTTCATTTAACTATCTTGGAATCAAACCATGATGATGCCTCTAAGTGGATATATCTTGCCTTTTGTTTTAAAAGCTTTATAAGCAATGTGACAACCACAGCTGTTGAGATCAATGGTATCACAGCAGCTGCAAAGGGTTAGCAATTTTGTTCTTGCAGTTGAACTCTCGGCTCAAGATCCCATCTGTGCTGACTTCAGACTGAAGGGAATAAATTTCCTCCAGCCTGAAAACTGAAACATATGCTGCTATAATTAAAGGTTGCTTGAGCCCACTGAAAAGTGCCAGAATGCTGCGGCTGATGATCTGGGCACCTACCACTTAGGTGAGGCACCTACCTACTAAACAAAGGATGCTTGCTTCCAAAGGCATAGCCAAAAGGCCTCTTTGTCCAAAAAGATAGAAATAAGTGACCCATACGTATTATTTTTATATCTTCTAGCAGACCCTGGCTCCTAAGTGCAGAGTGAGGATTTTCAAAGTACAGAGACAAGAAAGACAAACTGCAACATTTAGAGAGCCTCTGTAGGTCTGTGTCTTCACTTTCTCTTTACCTGACCTAAATCTTTGCTCTCCAATACTATCCACATTTGACTATTTATATTTAAACTAATTACAATTCAATAAAATTTAAAATTAACTTCCTTTGGCAATCTAGTCACATTTTATGTGCTCTGCAGTGGCCTGTGGCTAGTGGCTGATTAGTGTACTGGACAAAGCAAACAAAAGGCATTTCTATCATTACAGAAATTATTCTTAAATAGCCCAGACCTAGATTTTTAATCCACTTTTAAAATAAAAGCAAAACTTCCACCAGAATCCGGAACACAAAAATCCCAAAATTAACCATAAAATGTCAAGGATCAGACACCCTGCCAATTAATCTGAAATTGTTCACAGGCTTGAGGTTGAGGATTTTCCCAAGTGGTGTTTTTATTTGCCCATTTCACTGTTTAGTGTTGTACAGGATTAGAAGAACGGACTGTGTAGTTATACAGCTTAAATCTGAATCTCTAAACTGGGACACTCTGAGTTAATTATTCAACCATTCTCATTTCCTACTTGTAAAAAGGGGGATGTTCATAGTACCTCACACATTTGTTTAAAAAATTAAATAATGCAATGCTTGTAAACTCATTAGTAACAAGCTCAGTAAGAGCTGTGTAACTGTTAGCTATTAATTATTATTATTAATATTTTTATTTGACAGGTAGAGTTAGACAGTGAGAGAGAGAGACACAGAGAAAGGTATTCCTTCCATTTGTTCACTCCCCAAATAGAAATAGCTGCTATGGCCGGCGCTGCACCAATCTGAAGCCAGAAGCCAGGTGCTTCCTCCTGGTCACCCATGCGGGTGCAGGGCTCAAAAACCTGGGCCATCCTTCACTGCCCTCCCAGGCCACAGCAGAGAGCTGAACTGGAAGAGGAGCAACTGGGACTAGAACCTGGTGCCCATATGGGATATCGGCACCGCAGGCAGAGGATTAGCCAAGTGAGCCACAGCGCCGGCCCCCATTAATTAAAGGTGAGAAAAGGTGAAAAAAAGAAAGCATGATGTTAGAATTGCTAAATTTTATCCATTAAGAATTTTGAGAGGAGTAGGTATTTGGCCTAGCAGTTAAGATGCTGTTTAACATGACTGTGTCCCATACTGGAGTGCCTGGATTCAATACTTAACTCCAACTCCTGATTTCAACTTTCCGATAATGGAGACTATGGGAAACTGTGGTGATGGCTCAGGTAGCTTGATGCCCACCATCCCTGTGGGAGACCTGGATTCCCACCTCCTGGCTTCAGTCCAGCCCAGTCCCAGTATTTGTAGAGTGAATCAGCAGATAGGAGGTCTGTCACTCTCTACACCTCTCAAGTAAATAAAATTCAGTGCTCTCATAAAGATTCACTATGACAGAAAAGTCAGCCTACATGTTATATTTAATTTTCTGTATTGCAATTTAATAACTGTCTTTATCACCTTTAAAAAGTTTTAGTTATTTATCTGAGAGATAGTCTGAGTCTGACACATTGACAGACATAGAGAGCCCCTATCTACTTCGTCATTCCTGGGAATGAAGGACTGGGCTGAAGTTCAGAGCAGAGAACTCAATCCAGGTCTCCCATATGGGTGGCACAAACTCCTCTTCTTAAGCCATCACCATTGCCTCCCAGGGTCTACACTGAAAGGGAGCTGAAGTCAAGAGCCAAAGCCAGGAATTCAACTCAGGTACTCTGATATGAGATGTGGCATCTTAACTGGCATTTTACCCACTAAACACCCACCCCTCCTTTCTCACCTTGAAAAAGCCATACTTGCCATTTCATCCTTTGAACAAGTCACTTTTCCGACTGCATGCACAGTGCTAGGCGTCAGGCACTTAACTTGTTCCAGCTTACTAAGTCCTCACAACAACCCCACAAGGCAGGTATCCAATGCATGCATCCATTTTCAGATGAGAAAACTGAGACATTGAGAGGTTAAGTAACATGTACAAGGTCATGCAGCATACAAGTGGCAATAACTAGATTCGAAAGTAGGTGGTCTGGATCAAGAGTCCCTGTTCAAAAGCCTAATTCAGAATTTCTAGGAAACCAAGACAAAACTGGAATAAAGGTTACACCCTTACCTAATGATGAGATTACACACTCACAAAATAAAGTGAAACTTTCTGTATCTATTAAGAAAAATAAACCAAGTGAGACTTCATATTAGTTAATGTACATAATACTAACAGAATATTATTTTAGTTTATATATAATTCTCCCACAAAGAATTTAATTTAATTTAAATTGATGTAGTGGTTGCAATGTTGGAAAGATGAATTTATAGTGCTCCTGGAAGTAGTAGTGTGTCTCCACTGTCACATGAAGAAGGGGTTCCTTCCTAAGAGAGCTTTTCTTCTGGGTGCCTTCTTTTTTTTTTCTTGATAGAGTTAGTGAGAGAGAGAGAGAGAGAGAGACAAGAGAAAGGTCTTCCTTTTGTTGGTTCACCCCCCAAATGGCCGCTATGGCCAGCGTGTTGTGGCCAGCATGCTGCGCTGATCCGAAGCCAGGAGCCAGGTGCTTCCTCCTGGTCTCCCATGCCGGTGCAGGGCCCAAGCACTTGGGCCATCCTCCACTGCCTTCCCGGGCCACAGCAGAGAGCTGGACTGGAAAAGGAGCAACCGGGACAGAATCTGGCACCCCAACCCAGGGTGCTGGCGCTGCAGGCGGAGGATTAGCCAAGTGAACCGTGGCACCAGCCTCTGGGTACCTTCTGATTTCACATACTCACCAAGCTAATTTGGTTTCTAAAGGATGCTTACATTGGAAAGTTATTTTTACATTGTGAACTATTAAGTTGATTTTCAGATAAAAATTAAATATTTGTATTTAAAATAGACACTCTGCTGACAGCCATTGTGTAATATTGTTTCAAATATGCGGAAGTCCCCTCCAAAACAAATAAAACCTTTCCAAGCTATTTATGGGGTCATACTACTAAAAACAATTTATTTAATGGGATTGACAATAGCAGTGATCGGAAAGTTTCTTGGGATGTGAACATTATCAGTAGCAGCTATCACTATCCTATCTTCTGTCTAATCACCTAAAGGGCATGAATGAAATCAAACTCTGCTTCTCCGGAACACTCACTGCTGCCTGGGAGGTGTGGAAATCTGTGAGAACAGTTTAGTTTCCACACTGATCGTGAGCATCAGAGGCATTCCCTCTTTAGGAGACAAAGATGTTTATACCCTACACTAGATGTCATAATTCTGCACAACCTTCAGACATCCAGCTACTGAACTGAAATATAGAACATAATCCCCTTTTTCATGCAAGTAGAAGTAAAATCATGCATGATTTTATTATATTTGATATATGCTGACTTTTCTAGAATGGCAACCACCAACTAAAGGAAACTAGAACATTCTTCTCAAAAACTTCACCAAGAATTGTTCATCATTTCAGATAATAACCTTATGCTAGTTGAATTACAAATACAAATAACTGTATCAGTCTTCTTTAATGCTGTGTATTTATAGTCATACTTCACCATGACTTCTATTAGTGCCTAATCATTTGCATATGGCAGTGTCTCAGCTCAGGCTGCTGTAACGAAATACCACAGACTGAGTGTCTTGTAAACAACAGAAATTTATCCTAATTCTGGGAGCTAGGAAGTTCAAAAGCAAAGCACCTTCAGATCAAAACTCTGTTGAGGCTTCATTTCCCCATTCATGAACAGCACTTGCTCACCATGTTCTCACAAGGTAGAAGGGGCAAACAAGATTCCTTAGGCCCCTATATAGTGGCACTAATTTTATTTATGAGGGTGCTATCCCATCTCTTAATATCACCTTGGGGGTTACAATTTCTTAATTTTTAAAAAATAGATTTATTTATTCATTTGAGAGAGTTAAGAGGCAGAGGCAGAGAGAGAGATTTTTCATCTGCTGGTTTACTCCTCAAATGACCGCAACAAGCTGGAGCTGGGCCAATCCAAAGCCAGGAACCAGGAGCTTCTTCTAGGTATCCCACATGAGTTCAGGAGCCCAAGCACTTGGACCATCCTCCACTGCTTTCCCAGGTGCACTAGAAGGGACCCGAATCGGCACCCATATGAGGTGCTGGCACTGCAGGCGGCAGCTTTACCTGCTATGCCACAGTGCCAGCCTCTACAATTACAACATACAAATTTTGGGGGCACACACAAACATTAAGGATATAGAAGGTGCCATACACTATATTACGACAAATAACTTTCCATTTGATTCTTCTTTATGTTATCATTAAGACACTGATATTTTAAAATTATGTGCAGAAGTGTTATACTGTTCAGGACTTTCCAGTACAGTATATAGGTATGTGTTTCAAGGCACATATTTATATTTAAAAAAAGATACTGTGCATGAAAATGTGGATATTCTTGTATTACAGATCTCTGGAGGGAGAAGAATGGTGATCTACAGAATAAGTTTATAATATACTATTGCTATTTTACTACACCAGAAAAAGCAGAGCTCCAAGTCCAATACTAGCTTTCTGACTGTGCAGGGGGATGGAGAGACATAGGAGAAAAGGAAATTTATGAGTTCCAGTGCAGTCCTGGCCCCTCCCCATGCTAATCTCTATCCCTGAAGGAAGTTATTAAGGTATTGACCTCCTCTCCCTGTCCCTTCCATTATCACTCCTCTCTTGGCTGAGGTAACTTAGTCTGAGTTAAGCAAGCATCATTCTCAGAACATCCTCAAGCAATTACAATCTTGTCTTATTACGATCCAGTCATCTCAAACCTCTCAGCATTTTGCTGCTACAGGGATACACTCAGCTCCTTATCCACAAGACAGCGGCTTGAGACATCGCCCCATGCCAGCGAAGAGTACCTCGTCGACCCATGTCAGCAGGAAGTAGCTCTAAATATATATCATCGTCCCTCTACCCATCCTAGACTTTTGATACTAATGTAATCCCATTCAACTCCTGCTTTATAAAAAACGAAAGGGGGGAATGTTAGTAAAATGGCACAGTCTTATCTAAGGTGCGATCTACACCCTGACACCATCCTAGGCTCTAGCCCCCACCACCATTGCCAGGTGGCCACATGGCCTAACCACCGGTGTCAAGCTCCACCCCCATCCTAATGGGATCGCTGCTCCTACTTTCCTGCCCATCCTCTGGTAAAGTTTTAAAAGGACCTGTTCCTAAACATGTCTGTCTGTCTGTCTCTCTCTCTCTCTCATGCTCTCCTTCTCCCTCTTTTCCTTCTTCACCCCTTCCCTCCAGTCTGTTGGGTTTCCCCCAATAAAAGAAAAAAGAAAAAAAAACCTCTCAGCATTTTCATTTTAACCCACAAACCAAGCAAGAATGTTTTTCCAGGGCAGGCAGTTGGCCTAGTGTTTGGACATCATTGGGGATGTCTGATTCCCATTTTGGGTGCCTGGGTTCAAGTCCTGGCACTGTGCCTGATTCCAACTCCTGCACCCTGGGAGGCTGGAGGTACTGGCTTGAATACTGAGGTCCCCCACACCCATGTGGAAGACCTAGAGTTCCCAGCTTCTGGCCTCAGCCTGAGCCAGTCCCAGCAGTTGTGACATTTGTGGAGTCAGTCAGCAGATGGGAGAGCTCAGTCTGCCTGTTTTCTGTGCCATCTGAATTAAAAACAAAACAAAACAAAAACAACTTAAGAATAACTTTCACAATCCCTTGGGTAGTAGCCATAGCCCTCTCCCAGCCTGAATACACTTTCCTAATGTTACTGGTGTTCCCATCAGCGAATCAAAGACAAAACACAGAACTCCAATTTCATTTCCCTGACCTACATGGTATATCTTTACAGTTTCCTACCTCATAGCTTCTAATGAAAACAAAACTACATTGTCTAATTATCCTTCAAAAGAAAAAATTTAAAGCTCTTTAATATCTGATTTTTTTAATGCCTTCTTTTTTATTGTAATTCATGCAAAAAATAAAACAGGCATCAAAAAAAGGTCTCTAATAAAACTAAACATATTAATGATGCTACTTTACCAAGTGCTAAAAAGAATACTACTTGATCTTTTTCTCCCTGGGAATCAAAGGGTTTTCTGAATGTGCAACAGTTCTAAACTGAACTAAGAAATGAATTTTGCTACATTACCAGATCTTCTTAATTACCTCATAAGGCAGGCTGTCACATTTACTCAATGAATAAAGCAATACAGAGATTACAGCGTTTGCTCAAGGTCATATATAAAGATACCTGCACCTCAGGTTCACCCCAGTGCTAGGATTACAACTCATATAAATCAAATTTCATTTCACCATGCCTCTTGACAATAATTATTATAAGAAATGTTAACTATATACCAGCAACGGTGCTAAGTATTTCAAAACACTATGAGGTAGCTACCAAATGCAGCCCATTTTACAAATGAGAAAACTGAGCTCAGGAGAGACCAAAAATTAGGTTGCCTAAAGTCACACGGTAAATGAAACAGCTTATATTCAAACCCAGACAGTCTGACTTCAGAACCTATGCTCATTAGGCTAGTACTAAAATTCACTAGGCAAAAACAGAGTAAGTAGCTAATTTTCATTAATAAAGATTACTGATGAAATTATAATAGTTCTATTCCCAATGGAATGGTTTACTCAACAGTAGCTATCTTCATGAGGATGCACTAGCATATCAAAGTGAAATATTTTTCTGCCCACACAAGTTTAAATCTCTTATTTTAAACATTAACCTTAAGAATTAAATACCTTTTTGATGTACTAATGTAAATACTTTACATGAAATGATTAAAGAGTAATCTCCTGTAATTGCCATTTGTAGGTGGAAAGGGAGGTGGTATTTAGTGGTGCAATATTTAGTGGCGCTGCGGCTCACTTGGCTAACCATCCGCCTGCGGTGCCGGCACCCCGGGGGTTCTAGTCCCAGTTGGGGTGCCAGATTCTGTCCCAGTCGCTCCTCTTCCAGTCCAGCTCTCTGCTGTGGCCCAGGAGTGCAGCGGAGGATGGTCCAAGTGCTTGGGCCCTGCACCCGCATGGGAGACCAGGAGGAAGCACCTGGCTCCTGGCTTTGGATCGGCGCAGCACGCCGGCCGTAGCAGCCATTTGAGAGGTGAGCCAGCAGAAGGAAGACCTCTCTGTCTTTCCCTCACTGTCTAACTCTGCCTGTCGAAAAAAAAAAAAAAAAAGTGTATCCCTGTCTGCCTACGAGAGCAGTCTAGGCCCTCCTTCCCCTTTCATTGGAAGCTGTGTAGTCAGAAAGCAGTAGCTATCAAATGCAAAACAGAGAACACAGGCAGCCTTTTAAGAGATTCCACTGGGACTCTATAAATGATCACACTGTTATTTATAAATAGAGACTGGTTCAAGTTCCAGCTGCTCCACTTCCAAACTAGCTTCCTGCTAATGTGCCTGGGAAAGGAGCAGACAATGGCCCAAATACTTGGGCCTCTGCCATTCCTGTGAGACAGCAGAATGGAGTTTCTGGCTTCAGCCTAGACCAGCCCTCCCTACCCTCACTGAGGCCATTTGGGGAGTGAACCAAAGGATAGAAGATATCTTTTTCTCTCTCCCTCCCTCTCCCTCGGTCACTCTGCCTTTCAAGGGAATAAAATCTTAAAAAAAAAAAAAAAAAAAAAAAAGGGCAAAAACAAGAACTATGACACAAATATCAGATGAAAGCAAAAGATTCTGGATACTCACTAAGTTATATTGGTTTAACTTATATTTTTTTGACTTTAAGGTAGTGCAAAACCATACCCATACAAATATTCTGCCCTTCATATTCAAAATTCAATAAACTACATGAGACATTCAATACTTTATTATAAAGTGTTTATTATTATAAATTATTTATTTTTTTAACTTTTATTTAATGAATATAAGTTTCCAAAGTACGGCTTATGGATTACAATGGCTTGCCACCCATAACGTCCCTCCCACCCCAAACACTCCCCTCTCCCACTCCCTTTCCCCTTCCATTCACATCAAGATTCATTTTCGATTCTCTTTATATACAGAAGATCAGTTTAGCATACATTAAGTAAAGATTTCAACAGTTTGCTCCCACACAGAAACATAAAGTGAAAAATAATAGATAATTTTTTAAATGATGATGAAATCAGATCAGACCTATTGTCATGTTTAATCCCAGTGAGAGTCAAGTTGGGAATTGATTATTTCTTTTTTTTTTTTTTTTTTACAGAAGATCAGTTTAGTATACATTAAGTAAAGATTTCAACCGTTTGCACCCCCATAGAAACACAAAGTGAAATATACTGTTTGAGTACTCGTTATAGCATTAAGCCTCAATGTACAGCACATTAAGGACAGAGATCCTACATGAATGAGGAGTAAGTGCACAGTGACTCCTGTTGTTGACTTTACAAACTGACACTCCTGTCTATGGCATCAGTAATCTCCCTATGCTCCAGTCATGAGTTTCCAAGGCTATGGAAGCCTTTTGAGTTCTCCGACTCTTATCTTGTTTAGATAAGGTCATAGTCAAAGTGGGAGTTCTCTCCTCCCTTCAGAGAAAGGTACCTCCTTCTTTGAAGACCTGTTCTTTCCACTGGGATCTCACTCACAGAGATCTTTCATTTAGGGTTTTGTTTTGTTTTGTTTTGTTTTGTTTTGTTTTGTTTGCCAGAGTGTCTTGGCTTTCCATGCCTGAAATACTCTCATGGGCTTTTCAGCCGGATCCGAATGCCTTTAGGGCTGATTCTGAGGCCAGAGTGCTGTTTACGATATCGGCCATTCTATGAGTCTGCTGAGTATCTCGCTTCCCATGTTGGATCACTCTCCCCTTTATTTATTCTATCAGTTAGTATTAGCAGGTACTAGACTTGTTTATGTGCTCCCTTTGACTCTTAGTCCTTTCATTATGATCAATTGTGAACTGAAATTGATCACTTGGACTAGTGAGATGGCATAGGTACATGCCACCTTGATGGGATTCAATTGGAGTCCCCTGGTATGTTTCTAACTCTAACATTTGGGGCAAGTCAGCCTGAGCATGTCCCAAATTGTACATCTCTTCCCTCTCTTATTCCCACTCTTATGCTTAACAGGGATCATGTTTCAGTTAAATTTCAACACTTAAGAATAACTGTGTATTAATTACAGAATTAAACCAGTCATATTAAGTAGAACAGACAAAAAAAACTACTAAGAGGGATAATGTATTAAGTTGTTCATTAACAGTCAGGGCTATGCTGATCAAGTCACCGTTTCTCTATAAATTATTTATTATTATAAATAATAAAGTGCTAGATGACTTTGTCCATATATAGGTTAATCTAAGTGTTCTGAGCATATTTAAGGTGAACTAGGCTAAATTTTGATTGATATTCTGTAGATTAGGTTTACTCTAATAAATGAATTTTCAACTTATGATACTTTCAACTTAGGATGGATTTATTGGAACTGAACTATACTGGAGTTCAAGGAACATTTGTAAATAAATTTATAAAGACAGAATGTAAAGACTATTCTTGGAAAATATATAAGGAAAAACTAAGAATACCGTATGATAAAGCCCTGAAGCAAGAATCAGACAGCTCAGCCCAGCCATGGGAAACACAGAGGAGGATCCAGCTAGAACCAGAACTAGCCTCTTTTCTGCAATGGTAAAGAATCACATGTTTCCCAGGCAAAGAATATTTATGACAGGGGAGTCATATAAACAGTCATATAAACAGTCACTGCTCTGAAGCTTTTATGCACAAGGAGTCTTCAGAAAGCTCATGGAAAATGTGTATTATGAATAAACTATACATAGAGTTCAAAAAATTTTGCACCAAAACACATTTTCTTTCCATCTTTCCATGAACTTTCTGAAGTACCCTCTTACCACTCTGTATCTCCTGTCTCACATCCATTATAACAGTTTCAAGAAAAAAATTTTAATTTTCAAGAAATAAACTTTCTTTTAAGATTTATTTATTAAAAGTCAAAGTTACAGAGAGAGAGAGGGAGAGACAGAGACAGCCCTTCCATCCGTCGGTGCAGCCCCCAGATGGCTAAAAGAACCAGCACTGTCCAGGCCAATGCCAGGGGCCTAGAGCTTCATCTGCGTCTCCTATGTAGGTGGCAGAGGCCCAAACACTTGGGCCATCTTCTGCTGCTTTTCCCAGGAGATTATCAGGAAGCTGGATCAGAAGTGGAGCAGGTTGGATAGGAACTAGCACCTATATGGGATGCCAGTGTCAAGGTGGTGCTAAACCACAATGCCAGCCCCCAAAAAACTTGATTTAACTAGTTGAATAAACCCACATTTTTTTTTTGTTCTGGGAAAAATAATTTCAATGTAGTAAAAATACACAACTGATAATAATGAAAGACCTTCAGAACTTCAAATAAGTACAGCAATCTTGTTCTACTCTATCCCTAATTTTATGCCATGCCACCAATAAATTTATAGAATAGAATAAGAAAAATGTTTTAAGCTAAAGAACGAATAAAACATACTTCCCTACAAAAAGACCACTAAAATGATTTGTGTGTTCTAATTATCTAGGGTTTTTTTTTAAGCTTAGCATTCAAATCTGCATTTTTTTTACTTCGATTAATATTTACCAGCATTATTTTTATGCAGATCACATGAAAAATGAATAATACGTGTCAGGATAACTCGTAAGAAACTGCCACTCATCAGCATAAATCAACAAGCCTACAATTATAATGGTATCCACTGGGAAAAGCAAAAAAAAAAAAAAAAGCTGATTTTACTATCGCAGAAAATAAGGAATGAATTTTTACAATGAAAATAATATAGATAAAGGCAACTGGAAAAAGATCCCAGTTAAAAATAAGAGAAGGAATAAGAGATGGAGGAGGTTGTCTATAACTGTAAAACAGTCTAGTTCTGCATACAGTCATACAGACTTACCCATAAGGGTACAGCCTAGGAACTTGTCATAGGGCTCCAAACCCCTAAGAATCGGTGGTATAAATGCCATCTTCACTGTTAAAATGATCATATTAATTGTTAAAGGCATCATACAGATCAGTCTAAGTTATAAATAACATCAAGTACCTGGTAAAAATAATAGAATTAAAAAGGAAGGAAAGACCAACATGGAAGCAGTCCACACAGCAGACTCCTAGAATGACATTTGCTGTAAATGACACTCTGACCTCAGAATCAACCCTTAAGGCTTCCTGGTCGGGCTGAAAGGCCTGCGAAAGCATTTCAGGCATGGAAAGCCAAGACTCTATGGCAAAAAAAATATCCTACGTTGAGGATCTCTGTGAGACCTCAGAGGAAAGGAAGGGTCATCAAAGAAGGATACACTCTTCTTTGAGGCGAGGAGAACATCCACTTTGCTTATGGCCCTGTCCAAATACCAATGGAGTCTATGGTCACAAAAGGCTTCCACAGCCTTGGCAGCCCATGCCAAGAGCCTCGGATGATCACTGACATCATAAAAAAGAGTGTTAATTGTTAAACAAACAACAGTAGTCACTGTGCACTTGCTCCCCATGAAGGACTTCTGTCCCTAATGAATTGTAATATAAGAATCAACTGCAAATTTTCTCCCCAAAACTGTACTCTATATGCTGTGTGTGTGCGCAGGTACAAATTGTTGAAGTCTAGGCTTAGCATGGAGTTAGTTGGTCCTCTGTATATAAAGTCATACTAAAAATGAACCATAACGAAGAAGGAGATGGGAGAGGGAGAGGCAGGTGGGATGTGAGCAGTGGGGGGGGAGGGAGGTTAAGAGGGAAAGAACCACTGTATTCCTAAAGTTGTATCTACGAAAAAATGTATTCATTAAATAAAAATTTTAAAAAGTGAATGAACTTGGAAATAAAAGACCTTTGTCGGGGTAGAGAAGATGGCCCAAAGGCTTGGGCCCCTGCACCTGCATAGGAGACCTGGAAAAAGCTCCTGGCTTCTGGCTTTGGATCAGCCCAGCTCTGGCCATTGAGGCCATTTGGGGAGTGAACCAATAGATGGAAGAATTATCTCTGCCTCTCTGTAACTGCCTTTCAAGTAAATAAATAAATTTTTTAAAAAATTAATAAGAAAACAATAAAGATGCTTCAAGCAAAAATTAGTATGACTACTCAAGATTTCAAGAACAAAATAAACAGATAAGGGGCTGGGGCTGTGGCATAGAGGCTTAAGCCTCCACCTGTGGTGCCCAGCATCCTATACAGGCGTGGCTGCTCCACTTCCATTCCAACTTCCAGCTAATCCCCTGCAAAAGAAGCAGAGGATGGCCCAAGTGCTTGAGCCCCTACACCCACATGGAAGACCCAGAAGAAGCTCCTGGCTCTAGCTTCAGATTGGCTCAGCTCCAGCATTGAGGCCATTTGGTGAGTGAACTAATGGATAGATTTCTTTCCTGTTCTCTCTCTCTCTCTCTCTCTCTCTCTCTTCCACCCCCTGTCCCTCTCTCTGTAATTCTACCTCTCAAATAAATAAACATTTAAGATAAAATTATAATACATGCTCCATGAAGGATGTACTTTAAAAACATCATACTAAGTAAAATAAACCAGACACAAATAGTATGTGATTCCACTTGTATGAAATATCTAGAAGAGGCAAATCCCTCTGCAGACAGAAAGGAAATAAGAGGATACTAGGGGCTGAGAGTAAATGGAGACTAAATGGAGTTATTGCTTAACAGTGACAAAGTTGTTGTTCTGAATCAAGAAAAAGTTTTTGAAATAATACTGATAGGTACATCACATTGTGAAAGAATTAAGTCCACTGAATTGTATAATACACACACACACACATATATATATGGTAAAATATACATATAAATTACTAAAATGGAAAATGTAAGCTTTTTCTTGGACGTTTGATTTAAGAAAGCAACCATAATTTCTGAGACAGTGAACCAGGCCACACTGCCCCTGAGTGAGTCTTGCATGGCATGCCTCATAGCTGCACCCAATGTTAGAGACCTACAAGGTGGGTCAGAGGAATCAAAAAGCACAATGCTCTTCAGAATCTATGGGTTGGGAGAAAAGATGGCTGACTCCACATAGGAGACTGGGAGGAAAATTTGTGAAAAGTTAAGAAAGGGGACAAATATAAAAAGAGACAAGTAGTGCTATGAAAATAAAATTAGGTGCAGTGGAAGAGAGCAGCTGACTTGGAAACCTGCGCTGCTTCCTGTCTATAAATGTAAAACATCTAATAGTTATTTCTTTTTTCCTTCTCTAAGTCTTCTTCCTCCCTAGAACAAGAGATCCTTCAAAGGCAAATACTGGGTCATATCCATCTCTGTATCCCCAGAGTCTAGAACATAATACTGAATAAATAGGTGTTAACTGTCCAGTACTAAAGAAACATTTATCACAGATTTCTGGACCAGAGAGACAGAAACAACAAGCTAAACAGATACCAAGAGAACCATTTCAAGCTGCAGTGGAAAGGATGTGAAAGAATTTACAATGGAAGATGGACAAGTAGATACTGTCATCTACTTCAGTGCTCTCTCAAAGTCTCACCAAGATTTTTCTTAAAGAGGGAATGGGACACAATGTGCATACATAGACAGTAATTTAAAAAATGGGAGAGAATATAACAACATAATTCTAGAAATTAACTTAAGTAGCCAGAGACTCACTTCAAAACCAAAAATGAAAAAAGAAAAGGGGCTGAGGGGCTGGCACCATAGCATAGGTGGTAAAGCTGCCACCTTCAGTGCTGGCATCCCATATTGGCATTGGTTCAAGTCCCAGCTGCTCCACTTGTGATCCAGCTCTCTGCTATGGTCTGGGAAAGCCGTAAAATATGGTCCAAGTCCTTGGGCCCCTGCACATGCCTGGGAGATCCGGAAGAGGCTCCTGACTCCTGGCTTCGGATCAGCACAACTCCAGCCGTTGCAGTCATCTGGGGAGTGAAACAGTAGATGGAAGACCTCTCTCTCTCTCTCTCTCTCTCTCTCTCTCTCTCTCTCTCTTTCCTGCCTCTCTATAACTCTACCTTTCAAATACATAAATAAATCTGGTTTTTTCTTATGTTTTAAAAAAGAAGAGGCTGAAATCTAAACTGAGCCTTCAGACTTAAGGATTAGTGGTATCCTAAACCTATGACAGTGAGAGTGAAGGAATTTTTTTTTAAAAAAACTTGAAAAAAATGGGGGGGGCGGCTAAAAGATCTGGTCAAAGAATAACAGACAATTCATTGGACCCCAGAACCCTCTCTGACTTTGCAAGGCCAGGAACTGCCCCTCTCCCACTCTAGAAAGAGACAGAAGAGGATGAAACACAAGTACTTTGCCTGGGGTGTGTGTGTGAGTGTCTTTGTGCATGTATGCATGTGGGGAAGAGGAGGGAGCACAGGTCAATCTGAGTGTAAGAGCACAAGACTGAAAACAACAGGAGTAAGTAAAGCCTGTGCTGAGTTCCCATGCCTTCTCAGATTTGAATTCTAGAACAGTGGCAGCCAGGCTTACAACCCCAAGTCAGAAGATAGGAAGACACTTTTCTGGGGAGTGTGAACAGCCCCAAATCCAACAGCCAGGCCTTCCTCAAACAAATTGTTCTAGGCTTGCAAGTGGCTACAGAGCACTCAACTGTGAGTAGTTTGAAATTGAGGAGTTGTCAGTACAAAGTTCACTCTGGACTTTAAAACCTTAGTAAGAAAAAGTATAAAATATTTCAATAATTGTTACACTAATTTTGTTACTTTTGATTCAGTGAAAATATTAATTATTAAAACTAATTTAATGTATTTCTTTTGAATATTGCTACTAGAAAATCTAAAATTACCTATTTCGATGGTGCTCTACAGTGAAGCCTTCCACTCAGTGATCTCTGCCCATGACCACTGAGCTTCAAAACTGTTTTTAAGTACTCTTTTCTTAAAGAGGAAACAGCCAAAAATCACAGGCATTTGAGGAAATTTATTTGTACAAAAGATGGAGACCAAAACAAACTAGAAGTAACATGGAAAATTCTAGAATAGAAACAATGCAAGAAGAAGAGAAAAAAATAAACAAAAACTATATTATTTGCCTTAAGGAGATAAAACACATTTCTGTCACCTTGTTTTTAAAAAGAATATAAATATTTTTGGAAATTACAAGCATAAAAGCACAAATTAATTCTAATAGGCAGAATAATGCCCCCTCCCAAAGATACCCTGTCCTAATCCCAGAACTTATGAATATGTTGCTTTAAACCATAAAAGACAATGAAAGATGCATAAGTAATTAAAATGGTTAATTATATCATATTAAAATAAGGATATTATTCTGGATTACACAGTATGTCAGATGTCATCAGAAGAGTGTTTTGAAGTTGGAAAAGGTGGGACCGAAGCTTTGGTGCAGCAGGTGAAGCCACTGCCTGTGATACCAGCATCCCTATGAGCACAAGTTGGAGTCCCGGCTGCTCAGCTTACAATCCCGCTCTCTGCTAATGCTCCTGGGAAAGCAGTGGAAGATGACCTCAGTGCTTGAACCTCTGCCACCCAAATGGAGACTGGGATTGAGTTCCAGGCTCCTGGCTTTGGACTGCTCCAGTCCCAGCCACTGCAGCCAACTAAAAGCTGATAGGTAGTAAGGTCAAGATTCCAACCCAGGTGGTATTCATTCTAAAGCATGTATGCTTGAACACTTTCTTACCTCACAGCAAGGTAAGAGAAGCTAGTATCACTTATCTGATTAGACTACACCCTACTGTATGCCCAAAGGAAGAGAAAATGAAAACAGTTCTAATCTGGAACCATAGAAGGCTTTCTCTCGCAGAAGTTTTTGTCAATTGTTTTCCTTATTACAGAAACCCAAACCAGAGAGAACAGTTTCATTAGAACAATAATTATTTCCTGTAGACAAAAAGAGAACATCTTAATTATCCAATGGTAAGCTCCCAAATCAAACACAGAGAGAGGCTGTGGAACTGGGATCTCTGAAGACCTCAAAAACAATCATTTCAACTCAATTCCACCAGCCATTGCTCTTGAACCAGAACAGCTGCACTCTCCAGGTTCCATTCAGCAATAAGATTCAGTGTTTCCACACCAGTATGGGGAACTAATCAAACTCACAGTCATATGGTGAAGCCAGCGATTATGTTTGAGAACAGACTGTGACCTCCATCTGAGTTCCTGCTGCCCACATGTAAGACCTGGATGGCATACTTGGCTCCTGCCTTCAGTATGGCCCACTCTTGATTCTTATGGGCATTTGGGGAGTCAATCAGCAGATGGAAAATAACTATCTCTCCTCTCTGTTACTCTGCCTTTCAAATAAAATAAATAAATGTTTTTAAAAATTCTCATTGCTGACTCAGAAAACCAGTAAGAGTTATGAAAACAATTTCAATAAAAAGATCTCATGGGAGTGCCTGTTTCTGAGTCCTGCCTTGGCTTCATATCCAGCATCATGATAATGCACACCCCAGAAGGCAGCAGATGATGGCTCAAGTACTTAGGTTCCCTGCTATCCCTACCTAGGAGGCTTCAGTGGGTTCCTGGCTCCTGGCTTTGACCTGGCTCAGACTGGGGAGTGAACTGGTGGACAAAAAAGTTCTCTCGGGGCCAGCACTGTGGCACAGCAGGTTAAAGCCCTGGCCTGAAGTGCTGGCACCCCATAAAGGCACCAGTTCTAGTCCTGGCTGTTCCTCTTCCGATCCAGCTCTCTGCTATGGCCTAAGAAACCAGTAGAGGATGGTTCAAACACTTGGGCCCCTGCACCCATGTGATAGACCCCAGAAGAGGCTCCTGGCTTCTTGGCTTTGGATCGGTCCAGCTCCTGCCACTGCAGCTGTTTGGGGAATTAGCCAGCGGATGGAAGACCTCTCTCTGTCTCTCCCTCTCACTGTCTATAACTCTATCTCACAAAATAATAAATAAAATATTTAAAAAAATACCAAAAGCAATGTTCAATAATTTAGAGGTATCTGAAAGTAATACAAATTAATTAAAAGCAACAAAATAGGTTTTAATCCTTAAAGGAGCTTGGAACGACCTATAATCAAGGCTGCTGCTCAGGCAGAAGGAAGCTACAGTACAAAAAGCCCCGAACATCAAGTGCAAGGTAAGAAACAGAACACAACACTGGGGAGTAGCCAGTGCTCTGGAAAATAGTGTGGAGAGAGTGTTTTAAAAATTAATTTTGATAAGGGATGACAGCATCCATAGCAGCAGCCGGCGCCATGGCTCACTTGGTTAATCCTCTGCCTGCAGTGCCGACATCCCATATGGGCGCCAGTTCTAGTCCCGGCTGCTCCTCTTCCAGTCCAGCTCTCTGCTGGGGCCAGGGAGTGCAGTGGAGGATGGCTCAAGTGCTTGGGCCCCAGCACCGGCATGGGAGACCAGGAGGAAGCACCTGGCTCCTGGCTTCGGATCAGCGCAGCACACCGGCCGAGGCAGCCATTTGGGGGGGTGAACCAACGGAAGGAAGACCTTTCTCTCTGTCTCTCTCACTGTCTATAACTCTCTCTCTCTGTCTCTCTCTCTCACTGTCTAACTCTGCCTGGCAAAAATAAAAATAAAAAAGAAAATAAAAAAAGAAAATGGATAATCACAAAGAAATGAAGAGTGTTAGAAATGTTATTTATGTGGACTAAAATGCATATAAAGCTTTTTCAAATTTTAGAATTTATTTGAAAGCTAATTAACTGCTTAAAACAAAAATAATAACAATCCACTCTGGGATTTATAACATGTAAAAGTAAAATACATGATAAAAAACAGCACCAAAAATATGAAGGATAAAGAAAAATACGTTGGGGCCAGCACTGTGGCGGAGAATAAACCCACTACATGCAGTGCCAGCATCCCATCCATATGGACACCGGTTTGAGTCCTGGCTGCTCCACTTCCAATCCAGCTCTCTGCTATGGCCTGGGAAGGCAGTGGAAGATGGCCCAAGTGTTTGGGCCCCTGCACCCATGTGTGAGATCCAGAAGAAGCTCCTGGCTCCTGGCTTCAGATCAGCACAGCTCCGGCTGTTGCAGCCATCTAGGGAGTTAACTAGCAGATGGAAGACCTTTCTCTCTCTCTCTCTCTCTCTCTCTCTCTCTCTCTCTTCCTCTGCCTCCCTGTAACTCTAACTTTCAAATAAATAAATAAATCTAAAAAAAAAAAAAAAGACCCCAGGGTAGTTAAAAAAAAGATGCTATGGAGTATATCACATGCCATTATTAAAAGTACTACTAAAAATTCCACAACATTATTAATTATCATTTTAAAAGGAATTTTATCAGGGCTAGCACTGTGGCATATCAGGTAAAGCTGCCACTTACAGTGCTGGCATTCCATACGGGTGCAGGTTCCAGTCCCAGCTGTTACACTTCTGATTCAACTCCCTGCTAATGCACCTGGGAAAACAGTCCTTGGGCTCCTACACCCACATGGGACACCCAGATGCAGCTCCTGTTTCCTGGCTTTGGCCTGGCCCAGTCCTGGTCATTACAGCCATTTGAGGAGTGAACCAGTGGATGGAAAACCTCTCTCTCTCTTTCCACCACTATCTCATCCTCTCTGTAACTCTGACTTTCAAATAAACAAATAAATCTTTTTTTCTTAAAAAAAGGAATCTTATCAACTGTTAAAATTCATCTTAATTTCAGAAATATTAAAAAGTGGGATAACATGTTCCGTCTCAGAATACATGAATAAAATACATGAATAAGTGCCATAAACCAGAGTTCTAAAAATCCGTAAATGCTGCCTCATATATAAATAGCGATAAGGCTAGTCTGACTCCATGCAAAAAGTGAAAAATAGAAATCACTCTTGCTGTGTTCCTAGAATGTAGCACAAATGACAACCAAAAGAGTGGTCAGAACTATCACTCTTCAATCTCTCAATCAAGCACCACGTCACACGAGGACACCAGGCAGTATTTGGGTCCCACAAAAGAAAATGTTTCAACTATAGCCCTCAAGAATAGGCTTCACAAGTGGGAGAAGTAAGACAAGCACTAAATAATAAAATTACATGCAGAATCTGGTTATGTCATTAAACGGACATCAATGAAATATAAGCGTTCAGAAAAAAAGTAAAATTAATGTAGACTAACTGGAACAGGGAAAGTTCCAGTACCAAGCTGGCATCAGAACTGGATGGGCATCTATAAGGGATGAGGATGTGTTTGAGAGAAATCAACAGGAAGCAAGAGAAAATAACAGGGATATAGGTGCTTTGGGGCATATTGGTAGAAAATCAAGTATTTTTGTTTTAACTAAAGCAAAGGCTGTATGTGACACAGTGGACTATGAAGCTACAAATAAAATTTAAAGGCAGAGCAGTAGGCAGTCAAGAAGAGACAATGAATATTTCTGAGCAAGAAATGACATTACCAAAGGGGCCAGCGCCGTGGCTCACTTGGTTAATCCTCCGCCTGAGGTGCCCACATCCCATATGGGCGCCGGTTCTAGTCCTGGCTGCTCCTCTTCCAGTCCAGCTCTCTGCTGTGGCCCAGGAGGGCACTGGAGGATGGCCCAGGTGCTTGGGCCCCTGCACCCGCATGGGAGACCAGGAAGAAGCCCCTGGCTCCTGGCTTCAGATTGGTGTAGCTCCGGCCGAAGCGGCCATTTGGGGGGTGAACCAACGGAAGGAAGACCTTTTTCTCTGTCTCTCTTTCACTGTCTAACTCTATCTGTCAAATAAAATAAATAAATAAATAAATAAATAAAAATAAAGAAATGACATTACCAGAAAAGTGAAGGAAAAAAACTCCTAATGAGCTGTTTGCAGACACTAGCTTCAAGGACTTTGTGAGAAATCCTAGTGACTTTACTCATTTATTAGGAATGCCCAGAAGCCAGCTAGAATCCAGAAAAAATACCTGGGATAGGAATTTTTATTTAGGAGTAATCAAGACTACATGAGAATTGAAGCTATGAAATAAACATTTTCCCTGGGAAGATTTGACAAGTGGAAAGAAAGAGCCCAAGAGAGGAACCTGAGGGATATCATTAGTGGAACAAGCAGAACAGCAGTTCATCCAAAAGAATAAAAAGCAACAAGCATATATTTAAAAAAAGAGAGAGAGAGAGAGAGAGAGAGAGCAAGGGAGGGAGGGAGGGAAGGAGGGAAGGAGGACGGGCAGGCGAGAGGGCAGGAGAGTAGGAAAAGAGTATTTAAGAAAAAGAAGACAAGGCTGAAAAATTTCACAACGAGATGAAATGACATGAGAACTGAAACATATCCCCTGGGATTTAGGTTGTTGATGACTTGGCTGAACGCAGCAGTGTAAGTGGAACAAGAAGGATGGGGATGGGGAGAGTCTGCAAAAGATGCCCAAGAAAGACTGCCCTTGGGCTGAGATGAAGTCACACAGATGGACAGTGCAGTCATCAGGCACAAGGAATGGAAATCATATCTGACAAGAATAGGCTGTATCCAATCTATAGATACTGACCTTCTACAAAAAGGCAGCACACATTCAAAAATTCCAAACTTAACAGGTAAAACTAGTTTGCTCTTTTGTGAAAATTAATCTTCTAAGTATATATGTCAACTGTTAGAGAAAAAGAACCCAATCAGAAATCTGACAAACTACCCAGCAAAATTTGTAAAAAGGTATGCAAGGGGCTGGCACTGTGGAACAGCGGGTTAAAGCCACGGCCTGCAGCGCCAGCATCCCACATTATAATATGTAAAAGTAAAATACTGATAAAAAAACAGCACCAAAAATATGAAGGATACAGAGAAATACGTTGTGACTGGCACTGTGGCATAGAGTAAACCCATCACCTGCAGTGCCGGCATCCCATCCATATGGGCATTGGTTCGAGTCTGCTCCACTTCCGATCCAGCTCTCTGCTACGGCCTGGGACAGCAGTACAAGATAGCCCAACTCCTTGGGCCCCTGCACCCACGTACGAGACCCAGAAGAAGCTCCTGGCTCTTGGCTTCAGATCAGCTCAGCTCTGGCCGCTGCGGTCATCTGGAGACTGAACCAATGGATGGAAGACCTCTCTTTCTCTGGCTCTACCTCTCTCTGTAACTCTGTCTTTCAAATAAATAAAATAAATCTTTAAAAAACAAGGTATGCAAATATGGTCATATCTTTTTTATGGTTGCTTTCTAGAAGAAGCAAATTTATGTATATCTGTTACATAAAATACTCTCCAATTCTGCTGCAATATGTTCAATCTCAAATTTGAATTTTACTACGTTCCTTATTTCTTATAAAGGATCCTAAATTTTATAACAGAAAAAAATTCACTGAAAATTTATTTTTCTCACAAAAATTGAGAAAGCCATTCAGTTCCTGAAAACCTGTTTCTCTGGTTATACTCCAAAAGAAAATTTATATTCTTGCAGGTCAAGATACATACAGGACTTTGACCTCACTGCATAATTACACATGAGATACAAGAGTTATGTAAAAGTTAAGTCAAACTCAGATTAAAGTACCATCTAGGTGTGAAAGTGTTACCTCCTGTAGCACTTTCTCCAAGGAAACTACCAGAATCATTTATTTTGAACCACATGTAAATGGCAAGGCTATCAGTTATGTGATATCCTATAAAAAGACAGAAACAATTTCTAATTATATCCATTCTTTCATTTTAATTAGCCTACAGAGTGATTGCATATTTAATTTGGCTATCTTTAAAAAATTAAGTTACTTTACTGAAAGTCTTTCAGATAGCTATGCCACCATACATCAATTAGAAAGTTAATCACTCTGCTTGTTCTCACAAAAAGATTTTACAGGAGGTGGAAAGATGGTAGTATTCCTGCTTTTAAAAAAGTTAATTAGCAGGCACTCAGTAACAGAGATCATCCAAAAATAAGCTTATCGAAACCCAAAATATGTAATCTGAGTAACGTCAGGTAACAGAAATAGAGTCTCTCTAATGAGATTATTCATGTTCACTTCAAAATAAAATGTTTAGTTCACAGTTTCAGGTTTAGTTTTCAAA
Organism: Oryctolagus cuniculus; assembly: GCF_964237555.1. Taxonomy (NCBI): domain Eukaryota; kingdom Metazoa; phylum Chordata; class Mammalia; order Lagomorpha; family Leporidae; genus Oryctolagus; species Oryctolagus cuniculus. Next base: position 66,343,046 of record NC_091444.1, read on the forward strand.
ATGCTAGAAGACTTTGTTATACAACAAAATCTTTCTTAAACATTTAAAAAATTTTTCTTGACATACTTCTAAAAGACAGAAGGCAAAAAACCCATAATCCATGATTAATGAAGATCAAGATTTGTCGCTCCCCCTCTTCATGGAGGAAGGACACTAAACCCTGCCTAGGCTTCATATCCGAGTCACAGCACCATTATGTCGCTCCCCCTCTTTGTGGAGGAACGACACAGGACCCTGCGCTGTTCTTTTGTCTGCTCGGCCCTTCCCGGGCCTGCTGCTGGTTCTTCCCGGGTTGGCTACCGTCCCTTCCACCTCCGTGGAAGGGCGGTTCCCCCTGCCACTTTCCCCACTTCCGCGGGGGAGCGGCACACCGCCGGCCGGCTCTCTTGGGGGCTGCTCAGGTGTTCCTCATAGATGTTCCCGGTGCATGTTGTCTCTCTCCTCCTTTATAGTCCTCTTCCACCAATCCCAACTCTGCTACCCACACGCCGAGTACGCTGCTCTCCTCCAATCAGGAGCAGGTCCTGCTGTTCATTGGTTGAACTGGAGGCAGCTGTGTAGAAGCTGTTTCCTCCTCTCCCAGCGCCATATTGAGGGAGAGCAGATGCATAGAATAAGTCTTAATTCGAGTAACAGTCTAGTCCGAGTTGCTCCCCACAAAGATTGGCCCAAATTTCCTTTTTTTTTAAGATTAATTTATTAGAGAGGTAGAGGCAGAGAGAGAGAGAGAGAGAGTTCTTCCATCCACTGGTTCACTCCGCAGATGGCCATAACTGCTGGAGCTGGGCTGATCTGAAGCCAGGAGCCAGGAGCTTCTTCCAGGTCTTCCACGTGGGTGCAGGGGCCCAAGGAGTTGGGCCATCTTGTACTGCTTTCTCAGGCCACAGCAGAGAGCTGGATTGGAAGTGGAGCATCCAGAACTCGAACCTGTGCCCATATGGGATGCCGGCACTGCAGACGGCAGCCTTACCTGTTACGTAATAGTGCCGGCCACCCAAATTTCTAACAAATGAGAAAAGTTTCATATAATGGGATTTAAGATATTATAAGTCACAGGGTCAGTGTTGTGACCCAGTGAGTAAAGGAGGTTCAAGTCCTGGCTGCTCCACTTCCAATCTAGCTCCCTGATGATGCACCTGATAAAGCAGAGGAAGAACAGTGGACCCTGTACCCCCATGGAAGACCCACAAGAAGTTTGAGGCTCCCAGCTTTGGTCTGGCCCGCCCCACCATTGCAGCCATTCTCCCCACCCTCCACCCCAATCCCATACCACGTTTCTGCCTTTTAATATAACAAATAAATCTATCTATCTATCTATCTATCTATCTATCTATAAAACCAGCCAGCAAGTAAATCATATGGTGCAACTGTAACATACATTTCCTTCATCCTAGATTCACCAACAATAAAGCAATTTATTTCTATAGATGAATACTCCATCTTCAGATATAAACTCATCATGGTTGTATGTAAGCCAAAGTGTCCTAAGTAGCATTTATCATTAGAGAAGACTTTCAAAACATATACACAACCTTATCTCCCAGTCTTAAGAGCCTCCCTGTTTGTTACCATACACAAATTTTATTCCATTCTTCCACTGCCTTTCATAACCCATCAGTAACTTTTTTATTATTTATTTGTTTGAAAGAGTTACAGACAGACAGAGAGATCTTCCATCCACTGGTTCACTACCTAGATGGCTGCAATAGCCAGAGCTGGACAAGGCCAAAGCCAGGACACAGGAGCTTCATCTGGGTCTCCCACATGGGTGGCAGGGCCCAAAGTACTTGAGCCATATTCCGCTGCTTTTCCCAGGCCATTGGCAAGAAACTGGATTGGAAGTATTGCAGCTGGGACACGAATCATGTCCATATGGGATGCCAGCATTGTAGGCAGCAGCTTTACCTTGCAAGCCACAACACCGGCCTTCCATTAGTAACTCTTAAAATTCCAATTATTTTCCTCAAGATAATTTATCTCACACAATAAAATGGTATTATACCCCAACTATATTTCAAAACCTCATTCAATTAAAAATAGTTGAATGAGATAAAATAAATGGAAGCAGACTGCAACAAATCTGTTACACAGCAGACATTTTATAAAAACTGGTGTAATCTAAATTCAGCTCAACCCTTTTACACCAAAATAGTAACAACTAGAAGGTTCCTATTTCACACCAAATTAGACAAACATCATGGCAATAGCATAGGGGCAAATGAAACAAGTCGAAAATGGAGAGTGGGAAGAAGTAAAAGAATCTGATCACACTGCACAGTTGCAGATGCAACACCAAAGTAATACAGAAGGTTCCCCAGGTCTGTCATCCTTCATTTACTCCTCATTCATTCAGTTGAAGGAAAATGATAAGGGCATTCACTTGCTGGTCTTGGCTTCCAAACTGATAACACATTGTTCTCTAAATCATACTCTTATTCTCTATTTTACAATGATCTTGCTGTGCCAAAACAGTCTACAGTTCTTTCTTTCCATCCTCTCTCTCTTTTTCTCTTTCTCTCTCCCTCTTTCACTCTCACTCTTGATAAGTTTTCAATGTTTGAGTTAGCACCATCACTCCCTGCTATGGTTTGGAAATGGTTTGTCCCTCACAAAACTCATGTTGAAAATTCCCAATGTAGTCCCAACGTAGTAAGACTGAAGGCATGGCCCCTTTTGCTTTTGTTTTTGTTTTTTGAGAGACAGAAAAAAAGAGAGAGCCAAAGAAAGTATTCCGCCTTCTGCTGGTCAACTCCTATCCGCTAGTCTATTCTCAAATGCCCACAATAGCTAGGACGGATCAGGGACAAAGCCTAGGGCCAGGAACACAATCCAGGTCTCCATACAGGTGAGTGGAACCCAATTACTTGAACCATCAAGTAATTCCTGCTGCTTACCAGGGTCTGTGCTGGCAGGAAGCTGGAGTCAGGAAACACAGTTGTGATATGAACCCAAGAACAGCAATATGGTATGTGCGAATCTTAACGACACCTGATCTCAAGAAGGTAAGGAAGTTAAAAGGATATTAGGCATGAAGGCTCCACCTTCATGTATACATTAATTGGCCAAAACAGAATTCTTAGATCCTTAGATCCCTGTATCAATGGGTAAGCTTCAGAATGTATTTCTGATTATCTGAAATTACTACAGAATTTGTATATGTACATTTTCTACAAAAAGAGTAAACAGGTTTCATAATGTACTTTCTTTTTTTAATATTTATTTTATTTATTTGAAAGGCAGAGTTAGAGACAGAAAAGGAAAGACAGAGAGATCGTCCACCTGCTGGTTCACTCTCCAGATTGCCTCAACAGCTGGGGCTGAGGCTAGGCCAACTCGGGCAGGCCAAAGCCAGGAACTTCTTTTAGGTCTCTCACATGGGTGCAGGGGCCCAGCACTCAGGCCATCCTCTGCTGCTTTCCTAGGCACACTTAGTAGGGAGCTGGATGGGAAATGGAGCAGCAGGAAGCAAACCAGCACTCATATGGGACACTGGCATGGCAGGCTGTGACTTTAACAAAAACACCACAACACCAGCCTCCATGAGTTACTTTCTTATACCATCAAAGTCAACAAGTTTGATAAATTACTCTCATATTCCATGAGCACATCATGGAATAAACAAACAAACAAATCAGCACAATTTTAAGTGAGCACCTTTTATATTCCAAAGTTTCTTTGGCGTTAAGGGCAAGAGGTATTTTGAGTAAATGTAATACTAAATAAGGTATTATTGCCAGGATAAAGAAAGAGTCACCACTCTTACTCAAAGTCAGGAAAACCATCAAGAACTACTGAGAAATCCAAAACAGCTTGAAAGGGTTGGGGAGGAAGGGAGAGTAACAGTGTTGAGACTAAATGTTAAGAATTACCAGCAGATGGTATAAGGCAACTAGAGAAAACATACTTAGTGAAACCATATAAATTAGAATGTGACACAGAATAATAAATAGAATGTTAACTGTATTAACAGTTTTTCCTACATTCCTCAAATAACTTCAAGTGTGTCAAGGGTGGGTCTTTGTACATGGATCTCAGCACAACAACTGTCACATAGTTATTATTCAACATTGCTTGAATTAGTAACAAAAATAAAGGTTGAAAATAGATGGCATGTAAAAAAAATTGTTAAATAATACGAAGCTTTTTTGTAATAGATACATGTTCATATTTCCTTCACCCATTTGAGAGATAAAAGGTAAATATTCTAAAACATTTCAGGAGAAAACCTATTTATGAACCATGTTTCCTTGTTTTAAGAAAATTATACAACAATAATATGCAGTTGGAAAAGAATCTAGTTTTCCTTAAGCGAACTAAAATTTATAGACTTAAATCTCTAGTAACTAGAGACAGGAGCTTTGTTTTTACAGACCATCCCAGGCAATGGGGTTGGGAGTAGCCTACAATTTTATTCCCTTTAACTTTTTTTTTTTTTTTTAATTTTTATTTTTTTTTTTTTGACAGGCAGAGTGGACAGTGAGAGAGAGAGACAGAGAGAAAGGTCTTCCTTTTTGCCGTTGGTTCACCCTCCAATGGCCGCCGCAGCCGGCGCGCTGCGGCCAGCGCACCGCGCTGATCCGATGGCAGGAGCCAGGAGCCAGGTGCTTTTCCTGGTCTCCCATGGGGTGCAGGCCCTTTAACTTTTTGTTTTAGATGACTTTAAACTTTGATAACAGTGGCAGAAATAATAAAAAGAATTCCCATTATTCACCCAGCTTCCTCTAACATAAACATCATACTGAGCCATAGTGTAATTATCAAAACCAAGAAACAAACACTGATGCAATTCTATCAACCTTAGATTTCACCCAAAACATTTTTCAAGTAATGTCCTTGTTCTTTTCTCAGGACTCCATAATTCATTTAGGTGTCCCTTCTTCTGAAATTCCTCCAACTTTTGACAATTTCTAATTTTTCTTTGTCTTTGATAACAAAAGAATAATGGCCAATTATTTCTACTGTCTGATGCTTTATCATGATTAGATTATTAGGTTATGCCTTTTGACAAGTATACCATAAATGATGAGTTCTTCTCTTGGTCAAGGCCATATCTTCCAGGTTTCTTCACTGTAAAATTATTTTCTTTCTCTTGTAATTAACATCCTAGAAACAGAGATTTTCAGATGCTGCAAATATCCAATTTTCTCAGACTTTTGACCACCAACTTTACCATTTTAAGTAAATCTTGCCTGTACCATTACTATTGTGTTCTGATAGTAACTTTCTACTCCCTCACTCCTTCTACCCCTATTAACTCAAACTTTTCTGTACACTACTTCTCATTCCCATTTAGTTATTCATTCAATTAGTATTTATATGAGTATGGGCTTAAGGATTTTATGTTATCCTGTGGTTTATAACATAAAACTGTTAACTTATTATCCTGCTCAAATTGCTCCAGTTTTGGCCAATGAGTTTTTTCAGATTGGTTTCTGTGCCCATTCACCCCATGTCCCCCTTTTAAAGATGTCTTAATTTTTTTTTTTTTTTCTGACAGGCAGAGTACAGTGTGAGAGAGAGACAGAGAGAAAGGTCTTCCTTTTTGCCGTTGGTTCACCCTCCAATAGCTGCCGTGGCCAGCGCACCGCGCTGATCCGATGGCAGGAGCCAGGTACTTATTCTGGTCTCCCATGGGGTGCAGGGCCCAAGCACTTGGGCCATCCTCCACTGCATTCCCGGGCCACAGCAGAGAGCTGGCCTGGAAGAGGGGCAACCGGGACAGAATCCGGCGCCCCGACCGGGACTAGAACCCGGTATGCCGGCGCCACAAGGCAGAGGATTAGCCTAGTGAGCCGCGGCGCCGGCCGAATGTCTTTAAATTTCCCAGCAATATACAATGCTTCTGGCTCAATACAAGAGTGTTTTTTCTGCTCAAGTCCCAAAACCAACCACTTCTGCAAGGAGGTCTGGCTTTTTTATCAGGATGTCATATACAGTATTTTGACTGCATATTTTAAAGATAAAGAGGCCGGCACCGCGGCTCACTAGGCTAATCCTCCGCCTTGCGGCGCCGGCACACCGGGTTCTAGTCCCGGTCGGGGCGCCGGATTCTGTCCCGGTTGCCCCTCTTCCAGGCCAGCCCTCTGCTGTGGCCAGGGAGTGCAGTGGAGGATGGCCCAGGTGCTTGGGCCCTGCACCCCATGGGAGACCAGGAAAAGCACCTGGCTCCTGGCTCCTGCCATCGGATCAGCACGGTGCGCCAGCCGCAGCGCGCCGGCCGCGGCGGCCATTGGAGGGTGAACCAACGGCAAAGGAAGACCTTTCTCTCTGTCTCTCTCTCTCACTGTCCACTCTGCCTGTCAAAAAAAAAAAAAAAAAAAAAAAGATAAAGACAGGCCGGCACTGTGGCTCACAAGGCTAATCCTCTGTCTGCGGCACCAGCACCCCAGGTTCTAGTCCCAGTTGGGGCGCCGGATTCTGTCCTGGTTGCTCCTCTTCCAGTCCAGCTCTCTGCTATGGCCCAGGAAGGCAATGGAGGATGGCCCAAGTGCTTGGGCCCTGCACCCACATGGGAGACCAGGAGGAAGCACCTGGCTCCTGGCTTCGGATCAGCCGAAGCAGCCATTTGGGAGGTAAACCAACAGAAAAAAGGAAGACCTTTCTCTGTCTCTTTCTCTCTCTCTCTCTAACTCTGCCTGTCAAAAAAAAGAGAAAGACAAAAAGAACTACATACAAGTATTATACTAGTAAATTTGCTTCTCACAGAAGTATAGGCTATCAATTCTGAAACTATACATTTACTAGAGTTGAAAAATTAAGTACAGTAGATAATGAAAGTCAGGTTCCTCAATGTCAGAGAAATCAGGAGTGCTCACTGCAACTGGGCTCATTGCAACTGGGCTATCTCTGTTTCTAGAGATCTCAGTGTATACAGATGGAAAATATATGTACAAATAATAATGCACATATACACATACATCCATATTTATGTTAGTGTCTATTTATATATATAAATAAAATACTCAGGGGGCAGGTGCCATGGCTCACTTGGTTAATCCTCCGCCTGCGACACCAATATCCCATATGGGAGCCGGGTTCTAATCCTGGCTGCCCCTCTTCCAGTCCAGCTCTCTGCTGTGGCCCGGGAAGGCAGTGAAGGATGGCCCAAGTACCTGGGCCCTGCACCCACATGGGAGACCAGGAAGAAGCATCTGGCTTCTGGCTTCGGATAGGCACAGTGCCAGCCGTAGCAGCCATTTGGGGAGTGCACCAACAGAAGGCCTTTCTCTCTGTCTCTCTCTCTCTCTCTCTCACTGTCTTAACTCTACCTGTCAAAAAAAAAAAAAAAAAAAAAAAACTCAGAATCGGGGCAGGTGCTGTGGCACAGCGGGTTAATGTCCTGGCCTGAAGCGCCAGCATCCCATATGGGTGCCAGTTCTAGTCCCAGCTGCTCCTCTTCTGATCCAGCTCTCTGCTGTGGCCTGGGAAAGCAGTAGAAGATGGTCCAAGTCCCACACCCTGCACCCACATGGGAAATCCGGAAGAAGCTCCTGGCTCCTCGCTCCTGGCTCCTGGCTCCTGGCTTCAGATCAGCGCAGCTCCAGCCATTGCAGCCATCTGGGGAGTGAACCAGCAGATGGGAAGACCTTTCTCTCTGTCTCTACCTCTCTCTGTAACTCTTTCAAATAAATAAAATAAATATTTTAAAAAAATAATCAGAATGAATTCATATGAATAAATTTAAAAATTTATTTATTTCTTGGCAAGTCAGAGAGGGAGTAACAAAGAGAAGGATATCTCCCATCCACTGGTTCACTTTCCAGATGGCCAACAGCCTGAGTTTGGCCAGGCTGAAAACAGGAGTCAGGAGCTTCATTCAGGTATCCACATAGGCTTCAGGGGCCCATGCCCTTGGGCCATCTCCTGCTGCTTTTCCCAGGTCATTAGGAGAGAAATGGGTAGGAAGTAGAGTAGCCGGGATATGAATGGGTGCCCATATGGGATATCAGCATTGCAGTTGGTGGCTTTACTGGCTACACCACAATGCCAGTCTCCATACTGATAATTCTGATTGCAATCCAACACCACAGGGTGAATTTTCACCGATCACCTTTCTTTATTAGTAATTTCTTTCTCTGACAGTACCCTGAAGATGAGTGATTTTTTTTTACCCCATTTCTGCTTTCATTCAATAGAGACAAAGAGAAGACAGAAAAGAAGGGTTTCTTGCTCCATCCATAGCCATGCTCTTCTCCCTGACCCTGTAGCAGCAAAGGTTGGTTTCTGAAAAAATCTCACCTATCTTTTTTGGCAGCACCTGGGAAAACAGTTGAGAAAAAGTCTACAAGTGAGTATGAACTCTTCCTATAGCTAGCCTCTTCCACATTCTACATCTAACAATTCTGTACTGCATCTAGCTGAACTGATACCAATGTACAACTGTGTCTGCCCCACGTTCACAAATATTCATAACTCCCCCTTGAGGCATCTGTCTCTCCTTAGACTTCAAGCTAGTTGTCTACTCTGTTACCTCAGCTCTTTGGGATTCAAAAACCTCAAAATTTGCAAGTCATGAAATTGCAGTCAGTCAGCTTCCTTTTTGTTTTGTCATTTTTAAGGTTATAAGCCACGCTCTTTCTGTCCCATGATTTTGTTATTAATACCTGAATATTTTGCTAAAACACTGAAACAAATTAAAAGCTTACTGAAAAGTCAACTTAAAAGTAACAGTTCCAATTCCAAATTAAAGTATTCTAATATAATTTTAAATATAAAACAACAAAATGGATGCAACTGGAAACTATTATACTTAGTGAAATAAGCCAGTCACATAAAAACAAAATATCATATGTTTTCTATGATATGTGGCAGTTAATATAGAATACAAAAAATGTATAGGAATAAAATGGACATCTTGTGATGTGACTGTCATTTTTAGCCCTTATTTATACACCTTTGGAACTGTGGTCTTCCTATTTTTTTTACTTGTTGAATACTATGGTTAGTGGTGAATTCAGCTTGTAATTATAGAAGGGATTCAAAGTTTTTCTTTGCAGAAGTTAAAAGGAAGGAAGGAAGGGGATGGAGGGAAGTAAGTTATCTTTTTAGAACTTTATCTATGAAACACATGAAATATGTTCTCTTTATATTAATAAAAACTAAAAAAAAAAGGAAAAGAGCTAATTAGGGAGCTTTGGCTGTTTGTTAATGTGATTTTTTCCAGCTGTTGATACATCATCAAGAAAAGTCTCATTATTTCACTAACAATAAAATAAACCCAAAACTAAACTGTAATAATGCATTTAGACATAAATTACATTGATAACTCAGTCTAACAAAAAACACATAACAGCTGATAATGATTTCTTAAAAGCATTTGCTTCATATTTGACAGAATGCTTTGAGAACATCAATCATATATTCATAGTCTCATAATTTTGTTTTACAAAATATTTTCTCAAATCTCTTGGGAGATTACTGCAGGGTTACAAGTTGTCCTAAGATCAAAGATCAAATAGAGAAGGGGAAAAAACACCCTGTAATTCTCTCAGCTCATTGATCTTTCCCATCTGTTATGTAAAAAAAGGACGTATATGTTAAGTTTGAAAAAAGAAAACCTGTTTTAACTAGAGATGACAGTAACTTGATTCTGGCAAATGTTCAGAGAGAATTTTTCTAAAAGAGATCCAATTTCTTTCTGCCAAAATACAAATGATGTCAACAATAAGAAAATAAAATCTAGTCATCAAAGTACTGTTGCTTATTTATATCTTTCTTTCTGCAAATATATCATATGACAAAGTTACAATTATCAAACATACGCAGTAAATGAATTTTCAACCATCAGGAGGATTTTTTTAAACACAAGCTTATGGGTGAATGATGAGAGACAGCTGGAACAAGACACTGAATAATGTAGTTAACTTAGGTCTAGAGAAATTACTTTCCTAGCATAGGCCAAAGATTCCAGTTTCTTTGGGCTCTCCTTTATGTAAAAAGATTGAAGCTCTGTCCTACATCTTTACCTTAGAAATAATAAATCAAGAAATTCTCAGGAGGCAAATGATATACCACATATTTTAGAAGAAATAGTTTTTGCTTCCTGAGAAAAATGCTCATAGGTGTAACAATTATGGCTTTTGGTATCCTTAAAGTATTCTAGAATCAGTCTAATTTTTTTTTTTTTAGTGTATCAACATTTTCTTTCTCCTCAAATAACTGTTAAATTGTACACCTAACATGGATGGATTTTGTGGCATATAAGTGATATTTTAATAAAGTTGTATGAGAGGTGGGTATTGCAGTACAGGAGGTTAGTATGCTGCTTTGGACATCCACTTTCCATTTGGAGTCCCACCACTGTTCCAACCCAGCTTCCTGCAAATGTGCTTTCTGGGAAGTAACAGGTGATAGGCCAGATATGTGGGTCCCTGCCACCCATGTGGGAGACCCAGATGGAGCTCCTCTGTCCCGGTTTCAGCCTGGCACAGATCCAGGCATTTTTGCAGGCATTTGAGGAGTGAACCAGTGAATGGGAGATAGAATACGCTCACACTGTCTTACAATTAAATAAAAACTTACAAATACACAGCAAAATGGCAGTGCTGGTTTCCAAGAATAGGAAGTTCGTTATCTGATAGTATCTCCAAAGATGAATTTTGGGGCCAGTGCTGTGGTATAGTTGGTAAAGCTACTGCCTATGGAGCCAGAATTCCATAAGGGTGCCAGTTCAAGTCCCTGCTGTTCCACTTCTGATTCAGCTTCATGCTAATGCACCTGGGAAAGCAGCAGAGGACGGCTCAAGTGCTTGGGCCCCTGCACCCATGTGGGAGGCCCAGGAGAAGCTCCTGGCTCCTGGATTCAGTCTGGCCCAGCCCTGCCCGTTGTGGCCATTTGGAGAGTGAACCAGCGGATAGAAGCTATCTCTCTTTGTGTGTAACTCTGACTTTCAAATACATAAAATAAATTAAAAAAAAAAAAAAAAAAAAGCTGAACTGAATGAGTTTCTCATTCAGGAGTTGAAGTCTGAGTTACACCAACCAAGAAAGAAATCATTATGTGAGCCACCAGGACACAGAATGCCCCTGGTGAGAAGAGTCAGGAAATCAAGAATTGACTGCAGTAATTCAGAAGAGGTCTGGCTTCCCAGAAGGCACAGTAGAACTTCATGCTAAAAAGGTGGCTACAGGAGGTCTCTACTGCCCAGGCAGTCTCTGTGCTACAAACTCCTATGAGGGTTTGCTGTACAGAGCGACCGCAATGAGGTTCTCCAGACCATCATGGAGAATGGAGCCAAGGGCTGTGAGATCATGATGCCTAGGAAATTCCAAAGACAAAGCTGTCAATCCATGAAGTATGTAAATGGCCTAATGATCCACAGTGAGGACCCTGTTAACTTCTATGTTGACACCACCATGAGCTGCTCAGACAGGTGTGCTGGACATGAAAGTGAAAATCATGCTTTATTGATTACAGTTGATGCAACTGTTAAGATTAGTCTTAAAAAGACCCCTGCCTGGCCATATTAGCATCATGGTACCAAAAGATGAAATAGTGCCTACCACATCTATCTGAGAACAGAAGGTTGGGAAGCCTGAGCCACCTACCATTCCAGTTCCTACAGTGGAACAATGTTTCCTTAGCAGCTATATCAAGTCTGGATATTGCTTTATTTTTTTTTTTTTTTACTTTTTTATTTTACTTAAGTAGTACAACTTCATGCATTTAATACATACAAATATGGAAACATGGTGATTTTCCCCACCCATCACCCTCCCACCCATACTCTCACTGGATATTACTTTGTAAAAATATTTAATAAAATATTGTGCAAAGAAAATGTTAAATAAAAAGTTTTTAGGGGCAGGTATTTGGCACAGGAATTAAGACACAATGTGGGCTGGAGCCATGGCTCACTAGGCTAATTCTCCACCTGCAGTGCCAGTACTCTGGGTTCCAGTCCCGGTTGGGGCGCCGCATTCTGTCCTGGTTGCTCCTCTTCCAGTCCAGCTCTCTGCTGGGGCCCGGGAAGGCAGTGGAGGATGGCTCAAGTGCTTGAGCCCTGCACCCACATGGGAGACCAGGAGAAGCACCCGGCTCTTGGCTTCAGATCGGCGCAGTGCGCCAGCCATAGTGGCCATTTGGGGGTGAACTAACGGAAGGAAGACCTTTCTCTCTGTCTCTCTCTCTCTCGCTAACTCTGCCTGTCAAAAAATAAAAATTAAAAAAAAAGACACAATGTGGACCATCCAATCTCACATTGGAATACCTGGGTTCAAGTCCCACCTCCCCTTCTGATTCCACTTTCCTGGTAAGGCAGATGCTAGGAGACAGCAGGTGATGGTTATAGTACTTGGGACTCCACTACTCACATAGGAAAACCAGGCTCTTGGCTACAGGCTGTCCCAGTACCATTTACTGTGTGCATTTGGGGAATATAATAGCAGACAGATGAGAGCTCTCTCTCCCTCTCACCATCACGCCCTCTCTGGCATTCACAATTTTTTAATTTTTTAAAAAATTTGCTATAAGGGGTACTGGATTCTGTCCCGGTTGCTCCTCTTCCACTCCAGCTCTCTGCTGGGGCCCAGGAGTGCAGTGGAGGATGGCCCAGGTCCTTGGGCCCTGCACCCCATGGGAGACCAGGAGAAGCACCTGGCTCCTGGCTTCAGATCAAAGTGGTGCACCAGCCGCAGCGCCCATTGTGGGGTGAACCAACGGAAAAGGAAGACCTTTCTCTCTGCCTCTCTCTCTCACTGTCCACTCTGCCTGTCAAAAAAAAGAAAAAAAAATTTGCTATAAGATTTTAAAAGATTTCATAGGTTTCTTGTAAACAACTCCTTTGTATGAATGAGTTTTCCGAAGAATATATTGTTTTGTTTTCATTTTTGGTTGGGTATATTTTCTAATTCTAAATTTTTCATCTTTAGATCTAATGAAACTTTTCTAGCCTCATTGCTTTATTAAGCAAATCATTTCTGCAAATTATACACTGCAGTTTCAGCACAGTGACCTCAACTAGGTCACATAATAAATCAGAATGATATTTAAGGGGCCAGTGCTGTGGTGCAGCGGGTTAACGACCTGTCCTGAAGTGCCGGATCCCATATGTGCAGCAGTTCAAGGCCCAGCTGCTCCATTTCCGATCCAGCTCTCTGCCCTGGCCTGAGAAAGCAGTAGAAGATGGCCCAAGTCCTTGGGCCCCTGCATCCATGTGGCAGACTAAGAAGAAGCTCCTGGCTCCTGGTTTCGGATCAGTGCAGCTCTGGCCATTGTGGCCAATTCGGGAATGAAGCAATGGATGAAAGACTCTCTCTCTCTCTCTCTCTCTCTCTCTGTGTCTCTCCTATCTCTGTTTAACTCTGGCTTTCAAATAAATAAATCTTTAAAAACTTTAAAAAATAATAGAATGATATTTTAGACACTTTTAGATTAGCAATGTGCCATAGAACTTTATGTAAGAGCCAAAATGTTCTGTTTCCACAGACCAATCCAGAAGCTAGAAGCTACTTGCCACATGCAGCTCCTGAACCTTTGAAATGTACTTGTATGATTGAAAAACTGTGCTTTAATTTTTTTCTTTTTTTTTTTTACAGTCCCACAGTATGGGACTTCATAAAGCTAAGAAGCTTCAGTAGAGTGAAGGAAACAAAAAAAAATAGATTGAAGAAACAACCTACAGGAGAAAATATTGACAAATTATACATCTGACATAAAATTAATAATCGGAATATATATATATATATATGAGAGGATTTTGAATGTTTTCACCAAAAAGAGAGGATAAATGTTTTAGGAGATAACAACACTTACTCTAAATTCAATATATACATGGATCAAGACATCACATGGTACCCCACAAATATGTACAATTTTTATGTATCTTTTAAAATTTTTTAAAAATAAAAAAATTTCAATAAAGATTAAAATAATGAAAACAACCTAGGGAAACCATAAAAAATGAATAGTTTCCATTATTCATAAACAGACAAGGCTATGGTATGTATGTAGAAACAAAAGACCTCTTTCACATAGATACTTGATAGTTAAGGCCTAAAAATACCGAGTAAGGTTATATAGATCACTAAGACTTAGTAAAACGTTTCAGCATTAACATTTTCAGAATGGTAAAATTTTCCCATGAAATGAGAGTTGAGAAACATTTGTTTAAAATGAGTATTCATCAAACTATGTTTTGAGAAATAACAGTATAGCATAAGAAGTTATGATAGGCTGCAAAAAAGAAAAGCATTGATGGCTTAGTTGGGAAATGCTAAATTTAGCAAAAATAAAAAGAATCTGTAGGGGGAGGATTTTTACATATCTTTTAATAAACTAACGCCATTGTGAATCTCCAAGAGAGTTGTTTTGGAAAGTTTATAAAACCAATCTGGCTGATAATCATAGGAAATAGAGACCTAATCAAGATTTTTCAAACTTGTCTAGTGATAATGATCACTATGGAAAACTAGTCAAATATACAGATTCCTATCCTGTAGATTTTGACTCAACACGTCTGGGGCAAACACTGGACTAGGACATTTGAAGCTTCTAAGAAAACTCTGAAAACAGTATTTACACATACAAATTTAACTGATCATCACACATACATGCAACCAGAATGCATTAAAGCAGAAAACAAGTGTTGGTGAGGATGTAGAGTGACTGGAATGTAAAACTGTGTGGCTACCAAGAAAAAATAGTATACCAATTCCTCAAAAAATTAAAAATAGAATTACCATATGAGCTAGCAACTATGCTTCTGAGTATAGAATATAGAATTGCCCCACATTACCCAAGATCCTGGTAAATTCCTGAAAATGCAGATGGTTCCAAAACCTTTAGGAGAATACCTCAAAAAGTTTATTTATAGAAAACAGAATCAAAAGAAGTTTGTTTTTGAGGCAAAAAAATTTTGAAATTCATGCATACATTGGCCGGTGCCGTGGCTCAATAGGCTAATCCTCCACCTGCAGCACCAGCACACCTGGTTCTAGTCGCGGTCAGGGCACCGGATTCTGTCTCGGTTGCCCCTCTTCCAGTCCAGCTCTCTGCTGGGGCCCGGGAGTGCAGTGGAGGATGGCCCAAGTGCTTGGGCCGTGCACCAGCATGGGAGACCAGGAGAAGCACTTGGCTCCTGGCTTCGGATCAGCGCAGTGTGCCGGCCGCAGAGGCTATTGGAGGGTGAACCAACGGTAAAGCAAGACCTTTCTCCCTGTCTCTCTCTCTCACTGTCCACTCTGCCTGTCAAAAATAAAAAATAAAATAAAATAAAATAAAAATAAAGAGTAAATAAAATTTAAACAATTTTTTAAAAATTTATTTATTTGAAAAGCAGAGTTACAGCAACAGAGAGAGAAATCGAGAGAGCAATCTTCCATCTAGTGGTTCACTCCCTAAATGGCCATGTCGCTGAGCCATGCTGAAGCCAGGAGCCTGGCGCTCTCCATTCAGGTCTCCCACGTGGGCATAGGGGCCCCAATACTTGAGCCATCTTCCACTACTTTCCTAGGTGCGTTAGCAGGGAGCTGGATCAGAAGTGGAGCAGACAGGACTCAAACTGGTACACACAGGGGATGCCAGCATTGCAAGAGGAAGCTTAACCCATGCGCCACCGCCACATCTGCCTCTAAATAATTTTTAAAATAAAATAATTTCATCACACAGAAAGACAACCAATGTTATGCCAAGGCACGAAAAGTACATATAACATTTTATTTTTCAAGACATGAGACATCATTTTGTAATCTGCTTTTTCTACTCATTTTATTTGCTCCATGTCACTAAATTATTATTAAAAATTAACACTAGCAAAAGACACCTGCCACAAATTAAAAGACTTTTTAAAAAGATTTTATTTGTTTATTTGAGAGAGCTACAGACAATGAGGGAGGGAGAGAAAGGTCTTCCTCCTGTTGGTTCACTCCTCAAATGGCCGCAACGGCCGGAGCTGCACCGATCCGAAGCTAGTAGCCAAGTGCTTCTTCCTGGTCTCCCATGTGGGTGCAGGGGCCCAAGGACTTGGGCCATCATCTACTGCTTTCCCAGGCCACAGCAGAGAGCTGGACTGGAAGAGGAGCAGCCGAGACTAGAACCAGTGCCTCTATGGGATGCCGGCGCCGCAGGTGGAGGATTGACCTACTGCACCATGGCGCCGGGCCCACAAATTAAGTACTTACATCTGCCAATTACTATACAAACAGAAGTTTGCATTAGTTATTTCATCCTAACAAAAACCATGAAGATATCATCATGCCTATTATACTGGTGAGCAAACTACATATTAATATTTAATGACAAGGGACAGCATTGTGGCACAGCAAACTAAGCCATTGCTGACAATGCCAGCTTCCCATATCAGAGTGCTGGTTCAAGTGTCGGCTGCTCCACAGCTGATCCAATTCCCCACTAATGTGTCTGAGGAAGTAGTGGAAGACGGCTGAGTGCCTGGGACCCTGCCATCCACATGGGCAGGCCAGGATTGAGTTTTTTACTCCTGGCTTCAGCTTGGCCCAGTCCCAGCCATTGTAATTATTTGGGGAGTGAACTAGCAGATGGAAGATTTCTCTATTTCTATCTGCTACCCCCACCCCACCCCAATCATTTTGCCTTTCAAATAAATCTTTTTTTTTTTTTTATTGACAGGCAGAGTTAGACAGTGAGAGAAGAGAGAGAGAGAGTTATAGACAGTGACAGAGAAACAGAAAGAAAGGTCTTCCTTCCATTGGTTCACCCCCCAAATGGCTGCCTCGGCCGGTGTGCTGCACCCATCCGAAGCCAGGAGCCAGGTGCTTCTCCTGGTCTCCCATGGGGTGCAGGGCCCAAGCACTTGGGCTATCCTCCACTGCACTCCCGGGCCCCAGCAGAGAGCTGGACTGGAAGAGGAGCAACCAGGACAGAATCCGGCGCCCCAACTGGGACTAGAACCCGGGATGCCAGCGCCACAGGTGGAGGATTAGCCTATTGAGCCACGGCACTGGCCTCAAATAAATCTTTTAAAAATATTTAATGATATTTTGGTCATCAGTAAATAATCATAATTTTTAAAATAAGAAGTCAAAAACTAGCAATGTAGGAACTCTCTCCCCAAATCTGTAAGTTCACATATATGCAGAAAAAAAAAGTAATTTCAGAGGAACAAAACCTAAATTAGAATAAGAGTTCAAACATATTTAAGGTTAAGACAAAAATCTTGACTTTGATGTAACTAAGAAACAAAGCCTCATGTTTGACTGCTGTGCAGGAGTAAAAGGGTTGAGTCAAACAACCTGTAGCAGCATTGTCAGCTTTCACAGAAAGGTAGAATCTCACAAAACCCCTTTCATAGTTACAGAAGTGGAGCCTTCTCATCTATGACCACCTTTCTCAATGCACTGGTATATTTCTTTCTTTGAATTTCCTAAGAGAAGAAAAAAATCCCTGCAAGAGTGGAACAATACCCTAAATGTCATACGTTGTAAGACTATAGGCCTATTGCTGGTTGAAGGCCATTGGGAATTACACACACCTGTCAGTGGGAAAAACACAGTCCTCCAATCTAGTCACATTATGCAGAAACAATTTATAAAAGTAACCTATGTGGTTTTTTTAAGATATATTTATTTATTTGAAAGGCAGAGTGAGAAAGAGAGAGAGAGAGAGGGAAATCCTCCATCTGCTGATTCACTCCCCAAATGGCTGCCATAGCTGGATCTAGGCCAGTCCAAAAGCAGAAGCCAGGAATTTCTTCCCGGTATGCCATGTGGGTGCAGGGGCCCAAGTATTTGGGCCATCTTCTGCTGCTTTCCCATGCATGTAAGCAGATAGCTGGATCAGAAGTAAAACAGCCAGTTCTAGAAAACTACTGCCTCTATGGGATGCAGATGGTGCAAGTGCAACTTAATCCACTACTCCACAACGCCAGCCCCTAATCTCTGTTTTGTGCCTCTTTGCTTGGGCTGCCATTCACAAACACGTGCACATTCCAGACACATGAGAAAGAGCTCTTTCACCAAGATTTTGAAGGAGCTGACTAGGAACTTTATAGGAAGCTCTATAAGGAGTCATCATTGTAAGTAAAATTCATTTTAAGGGGCTGGAATTGTGGCTCAGAGGGTTAAGCTGCCACCTGCAGCCCCAACATCCCATATAGGAACAATTCAAGTCCTGGCTGCTCCACTTCAGATCCAGATCCCTGCTAATGCACATGAGAAAGCAGCAGAGGACCACACAAGTGCTCAGATTCCTGCACCCACATGGCTCCTGGCTCCCGCCTGGCCTAGTCCCGGCTGTTGCTGCTGCCATTTGAGAAGTGAACCAGCAGACGGAGGATCTCTGTCTCTCTCTCTGTCTCTCTCTCTCTCTGTGTCTCTTTCTCTCTCTTGCTCGCTCGCCCTGTGTGTGTGTGTGTGTGTCCCTCTCTCTCTCTGTAACTCTGCCTTTCAAATAAATAATTTTTTTAAAAAAAGTAAAATTCATTCTAAGGTGCTTTTTTTTTTCCATTTTATTTGAAAGAGAAAGAGAGAGACAGAGACAGAGACAGAGAGAAAGAGATCTATCTCCCACCCACTGGTTCACTCCATAAAATGCCCTCAACAGCCAGGGCTGAGCCAGGCTGAAACCAGGAGCTGGAAACTCAATCTATGTCTTCCATTTCAGTGGCAGGGACCTAAGTAAGTGAGCCATCACCTGCTGCCTCCCAGGATGCACGTTAGCAGAAAGCTGGCTTGGAAGACTAGCAACCATGTTTCAAAGCAGCCGCTCTGATAAGGGATATGAGTGTCTCAGGCAGCAACTTAACCCACTGTACCAAACACCCACCCCGAGGTGGTACCTCCTCAGATTTCATTCAAGGAAATTTACTTATTAAAATATCAAAATGTTTCATGGTCACTTCACCTATAAAGTTACTGTTTATAACTACACTGCAGATTTTGTCATTACAGTGGCTCGAAGTTAATCTTATTTTAGCTTCTTAAGAACCCTGAAAAAAAAAACTACCATTGTTCAGAATACTGATGTAAATGGAAGCAAACTAAAAAACCCATCAACTGATATTACCTATTACTAATGGTTTCTATTTGAGACTTAGCCAGGTCACTCTTTTCTGACATCACTAAAAATTTCAATTTTAAGAAATTAATCCTTTAAGAAATAAATTTTTGTTCAATTTTTAAAAACATAAATCAAAAACTATCCTAGTATCTCAACAAAGTCACTGAAAACAAAGACAAAGAATGATCTTTCGTTTTCCCTAAATTAACAATACTGACATTTTACTCAAAGGGTGCAAATAACTTTTTGAAAAATATTTATTTTATTCAAAAGGCAAAGTCACAGAGAGAGATGGAGGGATGGAGGGAAGGAGGGAGGGAGGGAGGTGAGATAGAGAGGGATCTTCCATCCATTGGTTTACTCCCTAAATGGCCGCAATGCCCAGGACTGGGCCAGGCCAAAGCCAGGAGCCAGGAGATTCTTCCTGGTTTCCCACATGGTTGCAAGGGCCCAAGCACTTGAGCCATGATCTGCTGCTTTCCCAGGTACATTATCAGGGAGCTGGACTGGAAATGGGGCAGCCATATGGGATGATGGTGTCACCGGCAATGGCTTAACCTGCTCTGCCACAATGCTGGTCCCGGAAAATAATTTTTAAATCTTATAAAGAAAATGCTTCCCTGAAACCTTTCTATATGAACAAGCAAACGAAGAATTCAGCCAGTTTCTACACTGAAACATTTAACTAAGGGTAGGTGTTTAGCCTAGTGGTTAAGACACCTAGGTTCATTTTTTCTCTCTCTCCACTCTCACTTCAAATAGATAAAACTAATAAATAAAAATTATTAAAAAGAGGCAGGCGTTTGGAGCAGTGGCTAGGTTGCCACTTGAGATGACCATATCCCACATCAGAGTGCCTGGGTTTGAGTTCCGGCTACACTCCCAATTCCAACTTCATGCTAATGCACACCCTGGGAGGCAGCTATGATGGCTCAAGTAGTTTGGTCCTCGCCACTCACAAAGGAGATCTGCACTGAGTTCCCAGCTCCTGGCTTCAGCTTGGCACAGCCCTGGCTGTTGCAGGCATTGGGGTGTGAACCAGTAGATATAGGAGATGGTCTCTCTCTCTCTCTCTCTCTCTCTCTCTCGTTCTCTGCCTCTCAAATAAACAATTTTAAAACAACAATGGTGTTAGAGTTAAAAAAAAAAAGAGTTACCATAATCACTTACAAAATAGTAATAAGTGAACATGTGTTGGGTGTTTACTCCTTGCTAGGTGCTGCCTCAGCATGCTGCACACTTACTCAGTCGCCACAACAATCACATGAGGTTCATTTTATTACAGTCTCTTTCTACAAATCAGCAAATTCAGGCATACTTAATAAATCCCACAGCTTAACAGAGTCTGAGTCAGGGTTTGAATGTGAAGTAGTCTAGCTCTAGTCTCCAGTCTTAACCACTATGCTCTAATGCCACTCAGAGTGGGTCAAATAGACTACTATAAAGCGTACTTTGTATTTTCACCTAAGAATGAATTAAAGCTGAGTTTCCAAGCCACTCTACTTGTCTTTAACTTACGAAAAAAAGAAACCCGAGAAGTGATTCATGGGGTGGCTGTAAGGTTTCCGTGAGTTACAACACACAAAGCATTTACCATAGCACATAATAAGCACAGTATAAATCTTAGGTAATGTTATTTCTGTGCTTTTTTTTACTTCTTTCTCTTTAAATCTTTGATGTTCATTCATCTATTCATCTAATCAACAAGCATGATGTGTCTACTGTGTGTGAGGCACTTAAGGAAAGCACCAAAGAAACACAGATGATATTCACATTGTCTCAAGGCTGTCACAATTTGGCTGAGAAACTCAATTTATACATCGTCATGAATCCTCACATGGTAAGTGTTACGGGAACACAGTGGAGGTGTTCTTTAAGTCACGCCTTTGCTTAAGGTGAGGAAGAGGTGACATAATAATCCATCACAGGTGGAGCACAGCACACAAAAATAATGGAATCTTCAGGAAAATCCTTAATTAAAAGACTATTGAAAAGGTTTGTTGGGGTCTGCATTGTGGCACAGCATATTAAGATCCCACTGAAGGGCCGGCGCCACGGCTCATTAGGCTAATCCTCCGCCTTGCAGCGCCGGCACACCGGGTTCTAGTCCCGGTCGGGGTGCCAGATTCTGTCCCAGTTGCCCCTCTTCCAGGCCAGCTCTCTGCTGTGGCCCGGGAGTGCAGTGGAGGATGGCCCAGGTCCTTGGGCCCTGCACCCCATGGGAGACCAGGAGAAGCACCTGGCTCCTGCCATCAGTTCAGCGCGGTGCGCCGGCCGCAGCGCGCAGGCCGCGGCGGCCATTGGAGGGTGAACCAATGGAAAAGGAAGACCTTTCTCTCTGTCTCTCTCTCTCACTGTCCACTCTGCCTGTCAAAAAAAAAAAAAAATCCCACTGGAGACACCCATCCTATATTGAGGTGCTGGTGTGAGTTCCAGCTGCTCTGCTTCCAATCCAGCTCCCTACTAACATACCTGAAAAGCAGTCAATGATGGCTCATGTATGTGAGTCCCTACCATCCATGTGGGAGATCCTGATGGAGCTCCTGACTCCTGGTTTTGCCATGGTCCAGCCCTGGCTGTTGCAGCCATTTGGGAAGTGAACCAGCAGACCAGATATCTCTCTCTCCCTCTCTCTCTCTCTCACACACTCTGCCATTCAAATAAACAAACTTTAAAAAAAAAGTTTGCCAAAATGAGGAAGAAAATAAAAGTAGTCACACAGAAAATGAGAAAAAGAATGTGCATTAAGAAATATACTGATGTGAAACCAAGGGCACTTTAAAAAATTTTTTGAATGTGTTATTGAACTAGGCCAGACAGCTTCAGAATCAATAAATGATATACCCTGCTAGTGAAGCAGAACCTCTTAGGGCAACCATTGGTTCTAATCCCTCAAGGTTTTTGTGAAATGAAGGAGAGCACAGTACATGATCTGGGGGATAAACTCAGGTAGGAATCTAATGTCTTGGGAATGATGGTTATTTTTCTCACTCTATGCACCAAAGCACTATGTCCACCTACCATATTATCTCTGCTTTCCAGGATTCCAGCCCACCAACTTCCCATACAAGGTGCTCAAAGTATCCAACCTCAGACTTTAAGTTCTACTGTACATAAATTTTTCTTATATAGCTGCTTCTCTACCTTGGTTTTTTTAAAGATTTATTTATTTACTTATTTATTTATTTGAAAGGCAGAGTTACAGATAGGCAGAGGCAGAGAGAGAGAGAGAGGTCTTCCATCCGCTGGTTTACTCACCAGATGGCCGCAACAGCTGGAGCTGGGCCAATACAGAGCCAGGAGCCAGGAGCTTCCTTTGGGTCTCCCACGTGTGTGCACAAGTCCAAGGACTGTGCCATCTTCTATTGCTTTCCCTGGCCATAGCAGAGAACTGGATCAGAAGCAGAGCAGCTGGGACTCAAACCAGTGCCCATATGGGATGCCAATACTACAGGCGGCAGCTTTACCTGCTACACCAGTGCCAGCCCCTAATCTTGGGTTTTATGTATTCCTGGTAGCTGTTTTTGTTTCTTTATCCTTACTTCTTACATTAAGTATTATTTTGGTTTACCTAAACAGATTTTGGCATAAAAAGTTTTGCTCAGGGGCCAACGCTGTGGTGTAGCAGGTTAAGCCACCACTTGTGATGCCAACAGCCCATATCAGAGTACCTACTTCAAATTCCAGATGCTCTGCTTCCAATTCAGCTTCCTATTAACACACCTGAGAAAGCAGTGGATCATGGCCCAAGTGGGCCGCTGTCACCCATGTAGCAGACCTGGATGGATTTCCTGGCTCCTGGCTTCTGCCAGGCCCTGCCCTGGCTACTGCACACATCTGGTAAATGAACCAGTGGGTGAAAGATCTTTCTCTCTCTCTTGCTCTCTGATACTCTGCCTTTCACACAAAACTTTAAAATATATCTTAACATAAATAATTTTGTTCAACTCCCTCTTAATAATCATCACATTGGTTTCACCAACAAATAAGATTATAATAAATGTTAAATACCTTTCTAATATATTTTTGTTTGATCCTAATATTGGACATTTCTTCATCTCCTTCAATATAGTATAATGTTCATCAACTTCTCTACTAGAACTCGAAATATATTTTAATAGTTAATATAAATTGAGTCCCAATGTAATTAAGAAGCTCTAGAACATAAAGACTCAAAAGGCACCAGTGTCCTATAGAATCAATACCTGTGTGACATTAACAGGCAGCTTCTAAGGAAGGTGACTCAGCAACTGGGATTAATTAAAGCACTTTCAGTAGACAACACTCTAACTGTAAAATACTTGGGAGAAATAAGTCCTAATTCCTTCCCAAGACCATCAATGATTCTAGTCTATTTTTAAGAAAGGGAGGCTAGACTGGTGTGAGATAGCTAAGATGGGTGCAGTGACCTAACACCATGTTCTTCAAATTTTGCTTATACACCTTCTGAAAGAATTTGAAATATCTTGTTCTCCTGTGACATTATTAAGTTGATGTCTTTTAAAAAAAAAAGATTTATATTTATTTATTTATTTATTTGAAAGCCAGAGTTACATAGAGAGAGAAGGAGAGGCGGGGGGGGGGGGTGTCTTCCACCAGCTGGTTCACTCCCCAGATGGCCACAACAGCTGGAGCTGTGCTGATCCAAAGCCAGGAGCCAGGAGCTTCCTCTAGGCCTCCCACATTGGTGCAGGGGCCCAAGGACTTGGGCCATCCTCCACTGTTTTCCCAGGCCATAGCAGAGAGCTGGACTGAAAGTGGAGCAGCCAGGATTCCAACCGGCACCCACAGGGGATCCCGGCATTGCAGGTGGTAGGTTTACCCACTATGCCACAGCACTAGCCCCTAAGTTGATGTCTTAAATTTAATGAAGGGAGAGGATATAATCTCCAGTACAGTACATATGTATGTGTGTTTGTGTGTGTATATATATATATATAGTTAAATATAATCTTTAAACCTTGGCAACTACAGACTTCATCAGTTTATTTAATGAAATATGGCCACCAGGCAATCCAATTGTTAAAAGAACTTCCGGCCATGAAACATATTTTCAAACCAAATACATGTGCTAACCTGAATTCTTTGTAAATCCCTACCACCACTGCCTGGGATACAACAACCAAGTTGATTCTAAAAAATAAGATACAGAATCCTAGAAAAAGCAGCTATGAGTCTTACCAAAGTTCTCTTCATTTAGCTATTTTCAAATCCTCATCCAGAAGCTAAGGATGTTTTGATGGTTCCTGTATTTGGTGATCCAGAGACTTTTACTCCAAGGCAATAATTACAAGACTCGAGATGGAGGAGAAGCATGGCTGACTGTCTTTGTCAAGTAGGAGAAAAGCAATTTGTGAACAGAGAGGTAAGAAAGGAGGCTCAGCATACCGCAAGTACTCTCAGTCAGCCATTTTAGGGAAGAGTCAACATGGATATAGAGCATCTAAATCAGTACCATTAATCCTACTTTGGCATGCAAAACCCAGGAATGTCTCCATGAATCCTCAAGTAAATATATACCCTAGCTGAAGACAACTACTCTAAGAAAGAGTTTGAGAGCTCAACTCAAAACTGAACGCCAGACACAGAAAATACAAAAGCTGTCGATCAGAATGTTCTGACACAGGAGCAGAATCAAGATGTAGTGAAAGCTTCTGGATATGTAAGTTCAACACAGAAGTACAGAGCTTCAGCACTGGAATCAGAAAGTCTGGATTCTAGCGCAACACCAAGTCATGTGATTTTGAATAGTTTTCCATATGTCCTTAAGGTTTGGGTTCTGGTGGTAATGGTGGTGATGATGGCAACACTAAGTATGTGTACTTCACTGAACTGCTGTGAAGATAAGATTAAAAAATTAAGGCATTTTGCACAAAACCTAGCATGTAGTAAACATTCAATAACAGAGTGAGAGGGTTCACAACATTATGGAGAAGTACTGCTAATCCATTTTTGTTGGTGTTTTTCTTTTTATTTTTTCAAGAATACAAATTCCATAAGTACAACTTTAGGAAAATATTTATTCTTCCCGCCATACTTGCCCTCCCACCCCTCCACCTCCTCCCTCTCCCCTTGCCATTCTCATTCTCCATTAAGATTTACTTTCAATTAACGTTGTACACAGAAGACCAACTCTATACTAAGCAAAGATTTCAACAATTTGCACACACAGACACACAGAGAGAGAGAGAGAGAGAGAACTAGTTTTACAGTTAACTCTCATAATACAACTCAATGAGGACAGATGTCCTGCATGGGAGTTAGTGCAAAGTGACTCCTGTTGTTAATTTAACAATTAACATTCTTATATATGACATCAGTGACCACCCAAAGCTCTTGACATGAGCTGCCCAGGCTATGGAAGCCTTTTGTGTTCACAAACTCTGTCAGTATTTGGACAAGGCTATAAGCCAAGTGGAAATTCTCTCCTCCCTTTAGAGAAAAGTACATCCTTCTTTGATGGCCACTTCTTTCCACTGGGGTCTCACTCACAGAGATTCTTCATGTAGAACAGTTTTTGCCACAGTGCCTTGGCTTTCCATGCCTGAAATGCTCTCATGGGCTTTTCAGACAGACAAGGAAGCCTTAAGAGCTGATTCTGAGGTCAGAGTGTTACTTAAAACGAGTGTCATTCTATGAGTGTGCTGTACCACTATCCATTTTTTGTCAGGAATTTCAGCTGTGACTGAGAAGAGGGTTGTTAGTAGCACCAAGTCAATTCAGTCAAAATGGGAAAATAGGGGCTGGTGTTGTGGTGTAGTAGATTAAGCATCCCATAGGGTGCCGGTTTCATTTGAGTCCAGGCTGTTCCACTTCTGATCCAGCTCCCTGCTTACGCACCTGGGAAAGCAGTGGAAGATGGCCCAATTACTTTGGCCTCTGCACCCACATCGAAGACATGGATGAAGTTCCTGGCTCCTGACTTCTGCCCAGCCCAGCCCTGGCCATTGAGGCCACTTGGGGAAAGAACCAGTTGATCTCTCTCTTTCTCCCTCTCCCTCTGTCTCTTCTTCTCTCTGTGTAACTTTGTCTTTGAAATAAATAAATAAATACATCTTTAAAAAAAAAAAACATAACAACAAGGCTGTCTATGTCTCTAAAGTTGCCTTCCATGAATATAATCCAAATAAAGGTCTAAGGCAAAACATAAGCATTTTCCCTTCTTGCGACTGACCCAAGGAATAAACAGCACTAATAAAATTCTGTTATTTTTAAAGACACTTTCAAATCTTCATGTGAATTTCAAATTGCGTTAAAGGTGCCCAGAGTCTAACTGCATACAACACAGCTAACAAAGAAAATGAACTCAAGAGGACTGAGTTAGTAAACCCCTACAGTTGTTAAAACATAGTCCTTTGCAAACCCAGAGATCAGGAATTTAATTTGTGTAAGTGTGGAGAAGACTTTGATCTATTCATCTGGAGTGCTTGGTACAGATAAGAACTTAATTTGCCTGAATGACCTAGACTGAATACCACAAACTTTCTCATTTCTCATATGGCCTGGAGATTTGCCTTTGAGCAGACATCCAAAAACAAAACACAAAACAAAAAAAAAAAACTGCACTGAAAGAATTAACTTAATGACTCAATAAAAGTAAGGCATTAATTGACATTTGTTAAGACTGAATGCCATATGAATGCATTACAAATGAATTGCCCCAAAGATCACATTCAGGCACATGCACAGCTGTTAATTCCATTTCTCACTTTTTTTGAAACTTTACTGAAACAGGTGTGTCAATCTTACCTTACCATACACTAAGGTAAATCAGAAAACTCACAAGGCAAATATCAATTGCCTCTAAAAATAAAGACGAAGGGGTCAGGTGTTTGCTAACTTGTAGAGTCACGACTTGGGGCACCTGCATCCCATATCAGAGTGCCTGGCTGAAGTCCCAGCTCCACTCCCAGTTACAGCTTCCTGTTGATGAGCACCCTGGGAGACACTGGGTGATGGCTCAAGGGGTTGGGTTCTTGCCACCCACATGGGAGACCTGGACTGAATTCCTGCTCCAGGACATTTGAGGAAGGAACCAACAAGTGAGAGGTATATATCTCCCCATCTCCAGCCCCGCCCCACCAAACAAAGAAAATAAATAAACAAAATTTAAAAATGAAGACCAAATACTGAAATAGAGAAAAGGATGCTGGGAGAGAGCACAAAATCACTGCCAAGTCATGAAACAAAATATATCATGACCCGTAGGGAATAGATAATGTGTCAGCTTATTTGTCTTAAAGACAACATTAGAAATAATTATATTTATCTAGTAAGACAAGATGTGATCATTTATAATATATAAGCAACATAATCTTTCAAAGAATGTCAGAAATGAAAAGGCTATATTAGCCAATAAATTCAGTGATTTGGGAGAGAAAATACGCTGTTAGGAAATAGACCCTTCACATTAGAGAATTAGAGGTACTGCTTTATTAATCTCATTCAAGCTAGTTTTTTGAGCTTGCAATAGGATTTCTGACATAAGAGGTTGTATTTCTAAATATTCAATTAACACTTACATTGGTAGCACAGAAGGATAAATTATATAAACCCCTATAAGTTGAAATATCTGATGACAACACACTACTGAAAGGAATTTTCTATTACTGCCAAAACACAGCAATTTAGGAATGACATCCCAACTACTTTCATCATACCACAATTGAGAATAACTATATTTTAAACTTTACAAATAAGCAATACTCAGTTATATAAGTAAAAATTTTCTTAAGATATTAAATGCACTGTATTTAATGCAAGGGAATCTGTTATGTTTTGCCTTTTTCTGAAAAACTGGATAGGTGATTTTATAAGTGAATTAGGCCGGCGACGCAGCTCACTAGGCTAATCCTCCGCCTTGCGGCGCCGAAACACCGGGTTCTAGTCCCGGTCGGGGCGCCAGATTCTGTCCTGGTTGCCCCTCTTCCAGGCCAGCTCTCTGCTGTGGCCCGGGAGTGCAGTGGAGGATGGCCCAGGTGCTTGGGCCCTGCACCCCATGGGAGACCAGGAGAAGCACCTGGCTCCTGCCATCGGATCAGCACGGTGCGCCGGCCGCAGCGCGCCAGCTGCAGCGCGCCGGCCGCGGCGGCCATTGGAGGGTGAACCAACAGCAAAGGAAGACCTTTCTCTCTGTCTCTCTCTCTCACTGTCCACTCTGCCTGTCAAAAAAAATAAAATAAAATAAAATAAAATAAGGGAATTAGAGTGTGTCACTATACTCTTTCGGTTCCATCAAGTTTTTCAATGTTGAGTAACAAAATGTAATACGAGAATAATACATGTAAAATCAATACCTTTAATACAAATAATTCTTAAAAACAGGAAAATTAATTTCTGGCTAATTCATAGTAAAATTTCAGTTATGACGACATGAAATACTAAATAATACGTGATTTTGAAAATAAAACTAACTTCCAGAAGTTTCTCACAAATAGGAGACACACACTGATTTCACTCACAGGCCACATACCTGAAATTATTTCACCTGTCTTTTAAGATTGATTCTCTCAATATAAAGGATGATTGTCTTTCCAATATTTTTTTTTTCAACCATATAGTCTACAGAAGCACCGCCTCATGAGGAAAGCTAGCAGGACACACACAAATCATAAATCACAGTGGACAGGTAGGCTCCATGCTAAGTCAATTCTTCACTCAACACCCTTGCCCAGTTTGAGACAGCTTCATTTCCTCTGGGGAATTAATTACCATTTAATCATCACTTGAATTCTTGAGCACTTCTGTTTCACTGCCAGTTTCTTTTTTCTTTTAAAAAATAATTTAATTTAAAAATTAACAGACACAAAAAATGTAAATATTTATGAAGTACTTTTGCCACTTCATTATATGTATACACTCTGATTTCCAATCAGGGTAAATATATTTATCCTTTCAAGCATTTAACATTTCTTTATAGTAAAAAATATTTTTAAAATCCTATCTTCTAGTATTTTTGGTAGAGAAATATACTGTAAAATAACATTATCTACCTTCACCTCACTGTGCAATACAACCCAGAACATCTTATTCCTATCTAGCTACAACCTAGTACCCATCAGCCAAACTTTGCCAATCCTTCCTCCCCACACTTCCCTCCCTAGTCTCAGGTAACCATAATCATATTTTTTCCTTTTCTTTTTCCTTTTTTTTAATCTGGAAAACTTTTTTTAAGGTATAAAAACCTCATGCATTTCATAAATACAAATTTAGGAACATAGTGATTCTTCCCACCTTACCTTCCCTCCTGCCCACACTCCTATCCTTCTTCTTCCTCCCTCTAAAATATGGACAAAATAAGCCTCTCTCCTTTACAAACTACCTAGCCTCAGGCATGCTGTTAAAGCAATGGAAAACATACTAACCAGGTATTTTGTTTTAGCAATGGAAACAGATTAACGTGCATCATTAGAGTGAGGATTACAAAATGATGATTTTTCTACAATTCATCCAGACTTAACAAGAAAGCACTCTTCCCTAAGGTAGAACTTGGCCTCTTTTTCCCTATCCTCTCTCTGTCCAACTACCCTTTTTGAGTACTGCTATGAACTAACAGATTTTTACTTATTCAAAATGTTTCAATCATTTAGAGTTCTTGCTCTTTGTTTATATGCTTTAAAATATCCCAAATTTGACAAACAGGAGAAGCTTCTTCAAATTGATGTTCTTTTAGAGCCTGGGTTTTCATGCAAGGTGTTTGAAATCATCTCATTTCTTTAAAAAAAAAAAAAAGAATTATTTCTATTATTTATTTGAAAGTCATAGTTACAAAGAGAGAAGGAGAGACAGAGAGATAGAGAGAGATTTTACATCCACTGGTTCACTCCCCAGATAACCACAATGGTCAGGAATGGGCCAGGCCAAAGCCAGAAGCCTGGAGCTTCATCTGGGTCTCCCATATGAGTGGCAGGGGCACAAACCCTTTGGCCATTTTCTGCTACTTTTCCTAGTCCATTAGCAGGGAGCTGGATCAGAAGTGGAGTAGTCAGGACATGAACTGGCACCCATGCGGGATGCCAGCATCACAGGCAGTGGCTTTACCCACTATACCACAATGTAGGCCCCATCTCTTTTCTTAAAGTTTCTTTACTCAAATAATCTATTCATCCACTGATTAAATTAACTTAAAATGTTTTCTGAGCACCTACCACACATCAGATGCTTCTTTTAGGTGCTGGGATATGTTAATGAACAGCAGAGATCCTACTATCAGTATGTTTATATTATAGTTCATGAAGATAAACGACAGATAGACAATTATATAAGATGTCGTATGGTGGTAAATACTTAGAAGAGAAGTAAACCAGAGTAGGGATGGAGAATGATGAAGAGTTGATATTGCAGATAAGGTAGAGAGAACCCTGTTAACAAGATGACACTGGGCAGAGAGCCAAATGAATCTGAGGGAACTGAGCTTGAAGCATCTGGAGGATGAGAGGTTAAAACAAAGGGAACCTTGCAAACGCCCTTCTTGCAGAAGGTCAGTGAGCTGGGGTTAGTTGTGGAAGAAAAAAATCAAAGAAAAATGGACCTTAACATCCTCAGTTACTCATTTCAGTATGTAAATATGGTTTGATTTCATTCTAAGAGAGGGCTGAGCATGCTTCTGGGATTAGGTTAAACATGTCTTACAGAAAGATAAGAAAATGTCAACCTTTGTAACTCATGAATATGACCTATTTGGAAAAAAGACTCTCAGGGCTAATATTTGGCTCAGCTTGCATCTCATGTTGGAGCTCCTAATTCAAGTGCTGGCTGCTCTGCCTGCAATCCAGTTTCCTACTAATACACACCGTGAGAAACAGTGGGTAACTGCTCAAGTTCTTACATCCCTGCTACCCCATGTGGGAGACCCAGATGAAGTGCTGAAATTCTAGCCTTAACCTGGCCCTGCCTTGGCTACTGCAAGCACCTGAAGAGTAAATGAAGAGAAGCTAGGAGTCTCTCTCTCTCTCTCTCTCACTCTCTCTGCCTTTAAATAAAATGCCAATAAGTAAATAACCTAGAAAAAGAATTTCCACAGATGTAACTGAGTTAAAATTACTGAGATGAGATCATCCTTGATTATACAAGTGGACCCTAAATCCAATGACAACTGTCCTTTTAAGTGACAGAAGAACAAAAGACACAGAAAGAAAGGGGGGAGGGGAAAGCATGTGAAGATGGATACAGAATGGAGTTAAGCAACCACAAGTGAAGGGACACTTGAAGCAACTATTAAACACTAATGAGAGGCCGGCGCCGCGGCTCACTAGGCTAATCCTCCGCCTAGCGGCGCCGGCACACCGGGTTCTAGTCCCGGTCGGGGCTCCGGATTCTGTCCCGGTTGCCCCTCTTCCAGGCCAGCCCTCTGCTGTGGCCAGGGAGTGCAGTGGAGGATGGCCCAGGTGCTTGGGCCCTGCACCCGCATGGGAGACCAGGAAAAGCACCTGGCTCCTGGCTCCTGCCATCGGATCAGCGCGGTGTGCCGGCCGCAGCGCGCCGGCCGCGGCGGCCATTGGAGGGTGAACCAACGGCAAAGGAAGACCTTTCTCTCTCTCTCTCTCTCTCACTGTCCACTCTGCCTGTCAAAAAAAAAAAATAAATAAATAAGGCCCATGGTTCATTTGGTTAATCCTCCACCTGCAGCGTCAGCATCCCATATAGGCACCGGGTTCTAGTCTCGGTTGCTCCTCTTCCAGTCCAGCTCTCTGCTGTGGCCTAGGAAGGCAGAGGAAGATGGCCCAAGTGCTTGGGCTCTGCACCCACAGGGGAGACCAAGAAGAGGCATCTGGCTCCTGGCTTCAGATCTGCGCAGTGCTGGCTGTGGCAGCCATTTGGGGAGTGAACCAAGGGATGGAAGACCTTTCTCTCTGTCTCTCTCTCTCTCACTGCCTGTAACTCTACCTGTCAAATATATATATATATATATATATATGGGAAAAAACTGTACCTGCATTCAACATGTGCAAGCATTTTTTATTTGTCATTATTCTCTAAACAAGAGAGCATTTTGACTATTTATATTTATACTATATTGGGTTTTACAATTTTAAGATGATTTGAAGTATTTTGGAGGATACATGTAGGTTACATGCAAATATTATGCCATATGATATAAGAAACCCAAGAACTTACAGATTTTGATATCCATAGAGGATTGTGAATCAATCCTCCGTGGACACTGAAGGATGACTGTGGATTCAAAGAAATCTCAATCAAAATCCCAGCAGAATTTCCGTAAAAATTGCCAAGTTGATTCTAAAATTTATATGGAAAAGCAAAAGAGCTAAAACAATTTTTTAAAGACTTATTTATTTATTTGAACGTCAGAGTTACACAGAGAGAGGAGAGGCAGAGAGAGAGAGAGAAAGAGAGAGAGGTCTTCCATCTGCTGGTTCACTCCCCAATTGGCAGCAATGGCCAGAGCTGTGCCGATCCGAAGCCAGGAGCTTCTTCCAGGTCTCCCATGTGGGTGCAGGGGCCCAAGGACTTGGGCCGTCTTCCACTGCTTTCCCAGGCCATAGCAGAGAGCTGGATCAGAAGAAGAGCAGCCGGGACTAGAACTGGCACCCATATGGGATGCTGGCACTTCAGGCCAGGGCGTTAACCTGGTACGCCACAGTGCCGGCCCCTAAACAATTTTTACAATATACCAAATTGGGCAACTTACAATATCTGTTGTCAAAACTATGATAGAGCTAGAAGACACAAGACAGTGTGGTACTAGAACAAAGACAGTACAATAGAACAGAGTGTCCAGAAACAGACTCATGTTATCAATTAATTTTCTAGAAAGGTGTTTGTAGTGTACTGATATGTCCCCACAGAATTCATGTCCACCAGGAACCTCAGAATGTAACTTTGCATAAATAGAGTCTCTGCAGTATAATTAGCTAAAACAAGGACATACTGGATTAACATGAGGTCTAAATCCAATAACTAGTGTCCTTATAAGGAGGGGACACACAGACACAATTGCATAGGAAGAAGGTCATGTGACATAAGAGGAAGAGGATAAATCCATGCAGCCACAAGGAAAGGAATGCCAAGGACTCCTCGGACCCACCAGAAGCCGGGCACAGGCAAGGAAAGATTTTCCAAAGCCCATGGAGAGTGAGTATAGCAAACATCTTGATTCAAACTCTGGCTTCCACAACTGATAGCATAAAGTTCAGTTGTTTTAAGCCATCAAATTTGGGCTGAAGCCATCAAATATGATAAGCCAGCCCTAGGAATCGACCATAATTTCTAATTGGTTTTTCATCGAGGGAAAATTCGTAAAACTTAAAATTCACCTTGGGTTTCTAGCCACCCTGTCTTGTGTCCCAATCCTATATCCATCACTTCTGTACCTGCAAGAGCAAGTTACCAATTGGAACCTTGCTTTTCTTCTTCTTACCTATGAAAAGGAGATAATCTAACTTGAACTGTGGTTATTAGGATTTCTTTCTTTTTTTTTTTTTTTTTTTTTTTTCTGACAGGCAGAGTGGACAGTGAGAGAGAAAGATAGAAAGGTCTTCCTTTTCCGTTGGTTCACCCCCCAATGGCCGCCACGGCTGGCGCGCTGCGGCCTGCGCACCACGCTGATCTGATGGCAGGAGCCAGGTGCTTCTCCTGGTCTCCCATGGGGTGCAGGGCCCAAGGACTTGGGCCATCCTCCACTGCACTCCTGGGCCACAGCAGAGAGCTGGCCTGGAAGAGGGGCAACCGGGACAGAATCCGGCGCCCCGACTGGGACTAGAGCCCGGTGTGCCGGCACCGCTAGGTGGAGGATTAGCCTAGTGAGCCGCGATGCCCATAAGACTTTTTAAAATATCAACTGCTGGGCACCCTCGCAGCCAGTGATTCAGCCAGTCTGGGGTAAGGTCTGGCAGTTTGCTTTGCTAATTAAGTTCTACATGATGCTAAAGCCACTGCTCCCAAGATCATATTTGAGAAACAAGGCACAAAGTTTAGGATAAAACACATGTCCAATAAATGCTCCTCTCCTATCCCTCTACTCTTCCCCTTCCAAAAATAAAATTATCATTATCCTATGAAAATAAAAATTTGCATATATACCAAGCCCATCCCCCAACAGATTTATAAGTTAATAAACCTAAGGAAAATGGCCAGATTATATATAAAAATAGAACTCTAACCCTCAACCTGCACCAACAAGTGTAGGCAATCAACCCATCATCTACAGTACCCAGTCCAGGATGTCAGAAAATAATAACCCTTATAACTATTATTTGGAGAAAGAATGGCCAGGACTTGATTACCATCTGACAGCTTCTCTCATTTTTGCCTCCACTTCCAATTTAGGACCAAACACAAAAAGACAAAAATACACCATTAACCACATGGAATGTCATGCTTCTAGCTGACCCATCTACAGCATCCCTACATGAACAGCCTTCAGTCAGGGCATACTAGAACCCTCTGCTTTTTTACAGCATAAAGTTTCCCCACTCCTCTATCTTCCTTTGAATCTGTCAAATTCAAGTGCTGGTGGCCGACTCCCTTGCCACATACAGCAAGCACTAAGTAGTCAATACTTGTTCTCATTTTGGTGATCTTCATTTATTTCCACAACTAGAATAAAATGAGTTAAAAATATCCATTCTATTTTTGTGGTGTTTTTCAAACAATTTGATGCAAATTCTACAATTTCTTTGAGCATCAGTTCCTCACTGCAGTTCTCAATGTGGTAACAAAAAAATGTTGCCTGCTTAGGGTTGCCGTGGGAAGAGATGATGAACACAAGAGAGCACAGTGCCTGACAGAGAGTAAGTGCCCCACAAAGTTACTTACTTTAACTGAGCTAAGTTTGTCAGCTTTGAAACATTCAATCCTTTGATTCAACAACCAGCTGCTACTAGGTTGGGTAGTTATTTTTGTTTTGTTTATTTCTAAGTTATATCACCAGGAATATACAGTCAAAACCCTCAAAAGGTAAAGGATAAGTATTCTATTACAGGCAAACTATTCTGATTACAACTGACAGCCAAATACCAAAACCAGTTCATGTGAAATCTCATGAACAGAACTAAAGTACAAAAGACTCACAAGGACTGAATGTGAACTGATAAATAATAACTCATGAAACCAGGCCACCCTCTCAGGAAATGCATGATTTAATCATCTCCACTGTTTTCTCAGCTGGCTTCCTCTGATTACTCAGCCTGCACACAGTCTCCAAAGTAGTTATTTGGCTTACTGGGAGATATTTAAATTTTTTTTTATTTTATTTTATTTTTGACAGGCAGAGTGGACAGTGAGAGAGAGAGACAGAGAGAAAGGTCTTCCTTTGCCGTTGGTTCACCCTCCAATGGCCGCCGCTGCAGCCGGCGCACCGCGCTGATCCGATGGCAGGAGCCAGGATCCAGGTGCTTTTCCTGGTCTCCCATGGGGTGCAGGGCCCAAGCACCTGGGCCATCCTCCACTGCACTCCCTGGCCATAGCAGAGAGCTGGCCTGGAAGAGGGGCAACCGGGACAGAATCCGGAGCCCCGACTGGGACTAGAACCCGGTGTGCCGGCGCCGCAAGGTGGAGGATTAGCCTATTGAGCCACGGCGCCGGCTCTACTGGGAGATATTTAGATCCCCCACATTCTATATCAGAGTACCTGGGTTCAACATCTGCCTTCAGCTCCTGACTTCAGCTTCCTATTAATGCAGACATTAAGAGGCAGTGGCTCAAGTTATTGGGTTCCTGTTACCTATGTGGGAGACCTGGATTGAGACCTAGCTCCTGGCTTTGGCATGGCCTAGCAGGGTCCATGACAGGCAGTTAGGGAGTGAACGACCAAATGACAGATCTCATGAACATGTTCTCTTTCTCAAATAAATAAATAAGTTTTTGAAATGGCCATCCCAACATAATAATGATTTATAATTTGCAGATATTTAGGTTACACTGATGTGTATACCTGTTAAAATATCTAATGCAATGATTACAGCATATAATTTTACTGTACTAGTATTTAATGAACCTATTTCCATACTGGTCTACCTCATTAAACTGTGACATCTTGGAGCCAGCACTGTGGCATAGCTGGTTAAACTGCCACCTGTGACACTAGCATCCCATATGGGTGCCTGTTCCTGTCCCAGCTGCTCCACTTTCAATCTACTCCCTGCTAATGACCTGGGAAAGGCAGCAGAAGATAGCCCAAGTGTTTGGCCCCTGCCACCCATAGAGGAGATCAGGAATAAGTTCCTGGCTCCTGACTTTGGATCAGCCCAGTTCCTAACATTGCTGCCATCTTGGGAGTAAACCAGCAGATGGAAAATTTTCTCTCTCTCTCTCTCTCTCTCTCTCTCTCTGTGCATGTGTGTGTGTATGTCTATAACTCTTTCAAATAAGTAAATCTTTTTGTAAAGATTTTATTTATTTATTTGAGAGGTAGAGTTACAGACAGTGTGAGGGAGAGACAGTGAGAAAGGCCTTCTGTCTGTTGGTTTACTCCCCAAAAGGCCGCAACAGCTGGAGCTATGCCGATCAGAAGCCCGGAGCCAGGAGCTTCTTCTGGGTCTCCCACATGGGTGCAGGGGTCAAAGGACTTGGGCCATCTGCTACTGTTTTCCCAGGCCATAGCAGAGAGCTAGATTGGAAGAGGAGCAGCTGGAACTAGAACCAGCGCCCACATGGGATGCCGGCGCTGCAGGCAGAGGATTAACCTACGGCGCCACCATGCCAGCCCCAAATAAATCTTTTTTAAAACAATTTTTTTAAAATAGGGGCCAGCACTGTGGTATAGCAGGTAAAGCTGCCACCTGTGGTGCCGGCATCCCATTTGGGTGCAGGGTCGAGTCCCAGCTGCTCCACTTCCAATCCAGCTCTCTGCTATGTCCTGGGAAAACAGTAGCAGATGGCCCAAGTCCTTTGGTCCCTGCACCCATGTGGAAGACCCAGAAGAAGCTCCTGGCTCCTGGCTCCAGATCAGCCCAATGCTAGCCATTACAGCCATTTGGGGAGTGAACCAGTGAATGGAAAACCTCTATCTCTCTCTCTCTAACTCTGCCTTTCAAATAAATAAATTTTTAAAAAATTAAAAATAAACTGTGACATCTCAAGGACAAAAGGGGAATTTAATTCTGAATCCTTAGTATTAACACAATGCCTTGCATGTAGCTGGATCCTAATAGATGCTCCATTATTAAACAAAGGAAGAAAAACTTAAAAATCATTTAGATTTATTCTGAAAGATATGTTAAAAGTTCCCACATTAATTAAAAATTATACTCTAATGAATTAATAACACTTAAATTTTACCTATTACAAAGTGAACTATATTTATAAGCAAACAATTAGTATTGCTTATACATTGCAAACTGTTCACTGTACATGACCCTACCACCACCTAGTGGAAATAAATGTATATTACCACATTAGGAAATTCCCTGAAAAAGACAAAGAATTTCTGAATGGATTGATGGTACATGAGAAAACATACTCAAGCACAAACAATCACTGGGTGCCCATTGAGTTCTGGAATTTGTCCAGGTTCACAGGAAAAGCAAAGCTCCTGTGTTTTTATCACAGTTATAACTCCAGAGCTTGTGAGAGTGGCAAAACACATTTTGGCTTTCAGTAGGTATTTATTAGCTGACTGGTAAGACCCAGGGAAGGGGCTGGCACTGTGGTATAGTGGGCTAAGCCTCTGCCTGCAGTGCCAGCATCCCACATGAACACCGGTTCAAGTGCCTGCTGCTTCTGTTTCAATCCGGCTCTCTGCTATTGCCTGGGAAAGCAGTGGAGGATGGCTCAAGTGCTTGGGCCCTGCACCCACATGGGAAATCCAGAAGAATCTTCTGTCTCCTGGCTTCACATTGGCTCAGCTCAGGTCACTGCAGCAGTTCACTGGGGATTGAACCAGCAGATGGAAGACCTTTCTCTTGGTCTCTTCCTCTCTCTGTCTGTAACTCTACATCTCAAATAATTAGACGAATATTTAAAAAAAAAAAAGATTCAGAAGACATTCAGCCATCTAAAATTGATAGAACTTTATCCAGCATTGAAAATATTATTTAGTGCTAAAAAGAAATGAGCCATTAAATCATGCAAATACATACAACCTTTAATGTATGTTATTAAAAAGTGAAATAAGTGAATATGAAAAGGCTTCATATTGTGCATACTACACATGATTCCAGAGGCTAAGCTGTGGTAACCATAAAAGATCAGTGGTTGTCAGTGGTTAGTAGGGAGAGAGAAATGGACAGGCAGAGCACAGAGGATTTTTTAGAGCAGTGACAGTGTAGGATTCTATACTAGCAGATATATATCATTAAACATTTGCCAAAACCCATAGAATATAACATCATGAATGAACCTTAATGCAAACCATCGATTTTGGGTGATAATCACAGTTCAGTGTAGGTTCATCAACTGTAACGCACCACTATGCTGTGAGGGATGCTGTTGCATGTGCAAGAGCCAAAGGGTGTATGGGAACTCTGCGTACTTGGTACTCAATTTTGCTGCATGCCTAACACCATTCTAGGCAAATAAAGTTTTTTTTAAAGCAACAGAAATGATTTACCAACTTTATATATCAAATAAGCAAAATTCACATCTAATGAGTACATCAAAAGTATGACACTATTTTTAAAAATGTCTATGGTGGGGTAGGCATTGTGCCACAGTGCATTAAGCTGCTACTTGGGATGCCCACATCCATATCAGAGTGCTGGTTCAAGCCCTGGCTATTCCACTTCTGATTCAGCTTACTGATAACACATCCTGGCGGTCCACAGATGATGCCTCAAGTGCTTGGGCCCCCACCACCCACATCGGAGACCCACATGGAGTTTCTGGTTCCTGGCTTTAGCCTGCCCCAACCTTGACTATTGTGTACATTTGGGAAGTGAACCAGCACACAGAAGATTTCACAGGCACACAAGCTGTATTTCTCCCTCCCTGTCTCT
Organism: Oryctolagus cuniculus; assembly: GCF_964237555.1. Lineage (NCBI taxonomy): Eukaryota > Metazoa > Chordata > Mammalia > Lagomorpha > Leporidae > Oryctolagus > Oryctolagus cuniculus. The sequence goes on from NC_091444.1 coordinate 66,381,913, forward strand.
GTCACTCTGCCTATTAGGCAGATGAGGATAAATAAAATTTTTAAATGCCTAAAAAACAGCTGAATAAATATTTCCTCCGGAACACATTCCACATGGGAAGGAACCCAAATGATCAAGCCATCACCACTGCCTCCCAAGCTTTGCATTAGCATGAAGCAGGAGCCAGAGCCAAGAACTGAACCCAGCCACTCTAAGATGGGATGTGTCTTAAGTACTAGGCTAAATGCCTACTTCCCAACCACCAATTTTTTTTTTAATATTTTATTTATTTGAAAGACAGAGTTACAGAAAGGTGGAGACAGACAGAGAGAGGTCTTCCATATGACTGCAATGGCCGAAGCTGGGTCAACACAAAGCCAGGAAGCAGGAGCTTCTTCCAGGTTTCCCATGTGGGTTCAGGGGCCCAAAAACTTTGGCCACCCTCCGCTGCTTTCCCAGGTGCATTAGCAGAAAGCTGGATAGGAAGTGGAGCAGCCAGTACTCAAACTGGTGCTGATATGAGATGCTGGCACTGCAGGCTAGGGCTTTAACCCCCTGTGCCACAGCGCCAGCTTCCCAGCCAACATTTTTAAAATATTGATCTAGAAGTACTAACCAATACAAGGGAAATAAGATGTTCTTATTAATTTATCATATCCAAAACACTTTACAATGTTTAAATCATTCAATTCATAATTCTCATGTAACAATCTTCTGAGATAATACCATTATTATTCCATATTTTTGAAGAGACGACTGAGGCCCAGAGAACTAAAGCAAGTTCCCCAAAGCCATATAAATCAATAGCATTAATAGTAATGGGTTTAAAGCCCAAGCAGTAGTGGTTCCAGAGCCCATGTTTTTCACCATTACATTTTCTTTTCTTTTTTTTTTTTTTTTACAGGCAGAGTGGACAGTGAGAGAGAGTGAGACAGAGAGAAAGGTCTTCCTTTGCCGTTGGTTCACCCTCCAATGGCCGCCGCGGCCGGCGCACTGCAGCCAGCGCACCACGCTGATCCGATGGCAGGAGCCAGGTACTTCTCCTGGTCTCCCATATGGGTGCAGGGCCCAAGCACTTGGGCCATCCTCCACTGCACTCCCTGGCCACAGCAGAGAGCTGGCCTGGAAGAGGGGCAACCGGGACAGAATCCAGCGCCCCGACCGGGACTAGAACCCGGTGTGCCGGCACCGCAAGGCAGAGGATTAGCCTAGTTAGCCGCGGCGCCGGCCTCACCATTACATTTTCTTATATGCTCTCCTGGAATGGAAGCAAAAGTATCCATTTATGCAGATGATCTGACTGTATCTACAAAACTCCAGGAGGAAACCAAGCTAAAATGCTGTTAAAAATAAAAATTTAGTATACTGATTACAAAATTATGTTAAAAAATCATTATGTCTATATGTGAATAATGAAAACTTAGAAAATATACTGTAAAAATGTGACTTTCACTAGTCAACAAAAATAACTGGAAAGAGAAACTGCTCTTAGATGGATAAAAATTTACAACTCTCTTTGCATATTAGTGATCAAGAGCTCCAAATTTGCAGAAGAAGAGGTATTCACAAAGTATGGACTTGCCTCAAGGGCTCCTCAGTTATCTAGATAACATGCCTGAGTAGGAAGCCAAAACAAAAGGTCCACCAACCTGGATGAGGTGAAGATAATAAAATGCACATGAGTTTTGTCAACTAACACATTTATACCCAATCCCTTAGGCTAAATTTCAGGAAATCTAATCCCTGTGATATAAATCTAGAGCATGGATATACTTTGCTTTTCTGCAAAGTACAGAGGGACTTCCAGAAGTCCATGGATAAAATGGAATTAAAAGATTAAAGTTTACTTTAGTGAAAAAAATTTGAAATTTATACAAAATGTCCTCACATAAAATTCCATGTTTTAACTACTATATAAGCACCAACTCACTGAACAGGGGGCAGGGGAACCTGATGGAAGAGGGAGGAAGAAGATCTCCTATTACAGTGAAAGGCCCTGACTGAAGTTGAGCAGATAACGCCTGGACGAAAATGGCTGCTTTAAAGACCAGCTGCATCAGATTAGGTCAAATGTGAGGAAATAATTCCCAACACACAAGAGAAATCCTGAGTAAATATACAGAGAAATGTCCCCGAAAAAGTCAGGATCATTCAACTGTGAAATAAGTTAACAAGGAAAACTCAGATTCTCTCTAGGAAATATTTTTAGAGAGAGATATGAATCCATTAAGAAACTGCTATGCATTCAGATGGGGGGAAATGTTTTCAGTGTCACACTTAGCCCCATAACTAATCAGTCAGCCAAGCAATCAATCAACAATTATCGGCCGGCGCCGCGGCTCACTAGGCTAATCCTCCACCTAGCGGCACCGGCACACCGGGTTCTAGTCCCGGTCGGGGCGCCGGATTCTGTCCCGGTTGCCCCTCTTCCAGGCCAGCCCTCTGCTGTGGCCAGGGAGTGCAGTGGAGGATGGCCCAGGTGCTTGGGCCCTGCACCCCATGGGAGACCAGGAAAAGCACCTGGCTCCTGCCATCGGATCAGCGCGGTGCGCCGGCCGCAGTGCGCCAGCCGCGGCGGCCATTGGAGGGTGAACCAACAGCAAAGGAAGACCTTTCTCTCTGTCTCTCTCTCACTGTCTACTCTGCCTGTCAAAAAAAAAAAAAAAAAAATCAACAATTATTTATGGAGTTCCTACTGTGTATACAGTTCTGCATTAGTTATAACAAAAAACAACATAAGGTTCCTTCATGAGAAATGTTTATTATATGCTTGGGGAGACAAAAACATGTGAAAAGAACATAAAGCAATGCAGCGAAATAAATAAATAAAACAAACCAATAATGGAAGCATTTCTCTGATTCCTCATTTATATTTTAGGAATAGAATTTAAGAAGCAATAAGAACAGAATCTTATTTCTTCCAAGTTTTAGAAGTTGAAAAGATACGAAGGTTTTTAAAATAATAAATAAAAAATAGAGGCCAGCATTGTGGCATAACAGGTTAAGTTGCCACTTGTGATACCAGCATCCCGTATCAGACTGTCATTTTTGGTTCTGGTTGTTCTGCTTTCAAACCAGTTTCCTACTAATGTATCTGGGATGGCAGTGGAGGGCAGCTCTAGTGCATGGGCCCCTTGCAGCCTGTATGGGGGACCCAGAGGAATTATTGGCTCTTGGCTTCAGCCTGGCCCAGCCCTGCCTATTGCAGCCATTTGGGAAGAAAACTAACCGATCGAAGATCTCCCTTTCCCAACTCATTCATGCTCTGCCTTTCAAATAAATAAATCTTTTCTTGAAAAGACACAATTACAAATAAAGGATAAATAATCTATGGCAATAGCAATAACTGGTGAAATTAAGAGCTCACTAAAGGGGCTGGTGCTGTGACGTAGCCTTCACCTGCAGCACTGGCATCCCATATGGGCACCTGGTTGCTCCACTTCCCATCCAGCTCTCTGCCATGGCCTAGGAAAGCAGTAGAAGATGGCCCAACTCCTTGGGCCCCTGCACACATGTGGGAGACCTGGAAGAAGCTCCTGGCTCCCGGCTTCGGATCAGTGCAGCTCTGGCCATTGTGGCCAATTGGGGAGTGAACAGTGAATGGAAAATATCTATCTCCATCTCTCTCTCTCTCTCTCTGGGGGAGGCTGAATCCGGAGAGGCCTAGAGGAAACTTCCTGAGCCTGCCTCGATTTTGAAAACCTGTCTTTAAGTTTCAAATCCCTGCTGGCACACACCCCAGCCCCAGGGCGCTTTTGCCTAAGGATCATTAAGGTGGTATAATAGGAGTGTTTAAGACCCTTTTGCATCACATCACCCCATCCCTTGCCCGCATCTGCTCTGTACCATCCGCTCTGTACCTCAGCTATATACACCCCCCTTTTACAATAAAGTGAGACCCTGCTTCGACTGGGCTCCCCACCGTGTCTGATTGTCCCTCGAGGTTCGCGGGAAGGCTGAGTGGTGGGTGGCGCACTTCCCCTCCTCTGCCAAGGCAAGCTGCGGGCAGCCTGCCTAATTCTCCGGTGGTGACGAGGAAGAGTCACCGCATCTCTGCCTCTGTGTAACTTTGCCTTTCAAGTAAATAAATCTTTTTTAAAAAGCACACTAAAGTCTCAAAGAAATTACAATATTGTTTACTCACCAACTGCATTAAAGCATATTCAGGACCTCACTAATCACTGTTACACACAAGCCAATGTGTTACAGCTTATTGAAGGAACCAAAATGAAATTTAAAAATACTCAGGGCCAGCGCTGTGGTGTAGTGAGTAAAGCCACCATCTGCAGTGCTGGCATCCCAAATGGGCGCTGGTTTGAGACCCCACTTGTCCATTTCCAATCCAGCTCACTGCTACTGGCCTGGGAAATCAAAGGAAGATGACCCACGTGCTTGGGCCCCTGCACCCACATGGGAGAACTAGAGAAAGCTCCTGGCTCCTGGCTTCGAATCAACGCCGTTACAGCCATCTGGGGGGTGAACCAGCAGATGGAAGACCTTTCTATCTCTCTCTCTCTGACTCTGCCTCTCTGTAACTCTGCCTTTCAAATAAATTAAATCTTTAAAAAAAAAGACTGGGACTGAAATTAAATTTGTAACTGAAAATTAGCACATTTATCTATGAAGTCATCTCAATTTACATAGCTATAATAAAGGTCACATATGTAGTTAAATCAATGTCCTCCCATCCCTAAGGTAATCCACTTTATAATACAAGAAATTTATAGCTGAAGAAATGAGGGAATGATTGACAATAATTTAACAAATACTGAGTTGTTATACTGTCCTCAGTGCCTAAAATGCAAATATAAGGAAGACACAGATCCAGTTTTTTTTTTTTTTTTTTTTTTGACAGGCAGAGTGGACAGTGAGAGAGACAGAGACAGAGAGAAAGGTCTTCCTTTGCCGTTGGTTCACCCTCCAATGGCCGCCGCGGCCGGCGCACCGCGCTGATCCAATGGGAGGAGCCAGGTGCTTCTCCTGGTCTCCCATGGGGTGCAGGGCCCAAGCACTTGGGCCATCCTCCACTGCACTCCCTGGCCACAGCAGAGAGCTGGCCTGGAAGAGGGGCAACCGGGACAGAATCCAGTGCCTGGACCGGGACTAGAACGCAGTGTGCCGGCGCCGCAGGCGGAGGATTAGCCTAGTGAGCCGCGGCGCCGGCCCCAGATCCAGTTTTTTATTCATTTGGTTTTTAAATAAGGATACAGTCAAGTTCAAGTCCCCGATCTGAAAGACTTCATGTTATATTGGAGTTATGTTTAGTGTGAAAAATAAAATTATGTCTTTAAAAGAAGGTTCCTTGAAACAGTCCTGTTTTTCCAATCATTAACTACCTAACCACGAGGCCAGAGGACTGAAACATTGTCACACTTTACTTATAAGAACTGAATGGAATACAAATTGTAAATAAAAGTTAAACATCTCTAAAGCTGATTCAACATCCACCAAAAAAATTTATTTATAATCCTACATCGAGAAATTTTATTTACACAAAATCTATTACACAAAGCAAGATACAACCAGCTAATATTTCACCAGGCTATTACCAAATGTTAAGAGGTTTCCAAGTAAGAAATGTACTCTATTAAAATCTTAAGGGACACTGAGCCCCTAAATGCTATAGAAAAGGCAGATAGTACAGAAAAGGCAGATACTGCCTTGAGGCAAAAATGCTAGGAAGTGATAGAATGCCTTCTTTACAATTTACAGCTAGGTTATTACCCATGATAAATTGATAACCATTCATTAACTCTAAGAGCAATAGACAACTGGCAGGCTATTTCATGCCTCAAAGAATTTATGGCAAAAATGACAGGTGACTTTGAATTCAGAAAATAAAATGGGTTCTTGGAAACTGTTACTTTCATGCATTCTTCCTTTAGATAAACTTGGAAGCAGATATAGGTACCTGCTGTTGATAAGAATTAAAGGTCATGATTTCCTACATCGATGATAAAGGAATTAATGGTTATCAGTTGCATCAGTTTGAGGACTTCAAAACATTCATAAAAAAAAAGAATTAAAAGGTAAGCTGACTTCGGTGCAAAAAAATTTTAAATTAATGCATAGTTTTCTCATATTATGCATTTTCCATGAACTTTGTGAAGGTTCCTTATATACATATCAGGCATTTAAGGTATATGCTGGCATACAATCTGCTCTGGATTGTTAAGAGGGAAACTAATGCAAAATATACATTAATAACCTAAATTAAAACATGTTGCAGCTAAGAGTTAGGAATTATGTTTGCAGCTTCTCCTTTGAAGGTACCTCCTCGTTATCTCCCACAACACTAATAAAGTTCCCTAAGATTTCTGTCTCTGTTCCGATTTTCATCTCATTCTCCCTGTTCTCAAACTCATCAATATATAAGGCTTCAGCTGTCAGCTATACTTCAGTATCTCCAGGAAACTTTTTCTGGAACAATGAGTATAAATCCTGACTGCACATTAGCATCAGCTCAGCTGCCCTTAAAACACAATCAACCCAGGGCCAGCATTGCAGCAAAGCATATCAAACTGCCACCTGCCACACTGGCATCCCATTATGAGTGCCAGTTGAGTCCTGGCTGCTCCACTTCCAACCCAACTCCCTGCTAATGCCCAGTGGAAGACGACTCCCACACCCATGTGGGAGACAGATGGAGTTCCAGGCTCCTGGCTTCAGCCACTTTGGAGCCACTTAAGGAGTGAACCAGTAGATGAAGATTCATTTTCATTCATTTCTTCTCTCTATCCCTCCCTCCCCCTCTTTCTTTGAAACTCTTTCAAATAATTCAATAAATCTTAAAATAATAATAAAGGCAGGTCTCTATCTTGGATTAATTAAAACAATCTCTACATATGTGACCAAGGCATAATTTTGTTGTCATTGTCAGTTTCCCTAAAGGGTAGACAACGTGGAGACTCACGTATTTTCTAGATTCATCACTCCAGTAATCTCCAGGTCAGCTCCACCTGAATATCCTATAGGCACCTCAAACTTCTTCCCTGTGTGACATAATTATTGATCTACCAACACCAAGCTAAAGCATTTTCTCATCTGCCCTAAGCCATCCCAGGAACTTTCAGCAGTCCTTTCTCCTTGCTTCCACAGTATTCTCTCCATGCCTCATTAAAAGGCTTATTAACATTTACTGAAACTGTTGTATTCCTAATAAAACTGGTTTTTGTTGTTGTGTTTTAATATCGAAAGCACTCACAAATAGGTGGCACCAAAAGGTGAGTGACAGCTAAAAGCCAAACCAAATTTCAGGTCTAAGGAGTAACATCAAGATTGGAAAACATGGCTGAAGAATGGTTAACCAGGTAGAGACAGGATCAGAGTCATGAAGGACACAGCAGGATAGGGAAAACGTTCCCAGCACTCACCTTTATTAACCTCCACTCCACCAGAGAAATGAACAAGTCCTATTTATATCTGGCTATATATTGGAACAAACAGTCCTGAAAAGTCTACCTCCCCAAAATATATAAAGTTTAAATTTGGGGGCAGGTGTTTAGCCTAGCAGGTAAGGTGCTGGTTAAGATGCCACCTGGCTCCTGGCTCCGGATCAATGCAGCACGCCAGCCATAGCGGCCATCTGGGGGTGAACCAATGGAAGGAAGACCTTTCTGTCTCTCTCTCTCTCTCTCTCACTGTCTAACTCTGCCTATCCAAAAAAAAAAAAAAAAAAAGATGCCTATGTCCCGTGGGGCTGGTGCAGCAATGCAGTAGGTTAAAACTCTGCCTCTGGGCCTGCACCACAGCTCAATAGGCTAATCCTCCGCCTGCAGCGCCAGCACACCGGGTTCTAGTCCCGGTCAGGGTGCCGGATTCTGTCCCAGTTGGCCCTCTTCCAGCCAGCTCTCTGCTGTGGCCAGGGAGTGCAGTGGAGGATGACCCAAGTGCTTGGGCCCTGCACCCCATGGGAGACCAGGAGAAGCACCTGGCTCCTGCCTTCGGATAGGCATGGTGCACCGGCTGAAGCGTGCTTGCCGCGGCGGCCATTGGAGGATGAACCAACGGCAAAGGAAGACCTTTCTCTCTGTCTCTCTCTCTCTCACTGTCCACTCTGCCTGTCAAAAAATAAAAAATAAAAAATAAATTAAAAAAACTCTGCCTCTGACACCAGCATTCCACATGGGCACAGGTTCAAGTCCTGGCTGCTCCACTTCTGCTCCAGCTCCCTGCTGATTGCCTGGGAAAGCAGTGGAAGATGGCCTAAGTGCTTGGGCCCTTGTATCCATGTGGGAGATCCGGAAGAAGATCCTGACTCATGGCTTCCGATCAGCCCAGCTCTGGCCATTGTGGCTATTTGGGGAGTGAACCAGAGGATGGAAGACTCTTCTCTCTGTCTGTCTTTCTCTGTCTGTAACTCTCTCTCTCAAATAAATAATCTTTTTGAAAAATAAAAAAAAATCTATGTCCCATTTTGAAGTATCTAGGTTTGATCCTCAGCTCTGGCTCCTGAGTCGTTTCCTGCTAATACAGAACATAAAAGGCAGCAGTGATGGCTCAAGTAATGGGTTCCTGGCACCCACATGGAAGACTTGGACTCTGAAGTGAGGCAGTGGATAGGAGCTCACTAGCTCCCTCTCTGTGTCTGTTCATCAGTCTCTGTTCCTCTCAAATTAAAAGAAAAATTTAAGTTCTTTTGACATTCACTTCTAAAACCTTAGATGGATTCTTTTGCCAGCTCTTGCCTAGACTTCTTTATTTTAATGACAGGTAGAGTTAGACATTGAGAGAGAGAGAGACAGAGAGAAAGGTCTTCCTTCCGTTGGTTCACTCCCCTAATGGCCACTATGGATGGTGCTGCGCCCATCTGAAGCCAGGAGCCAGGCACTTCCTCCTGGTCTCCCATGGGGTGCAGGGACCCAAGCACTTGGGCCATCCTCCACTGCCCTCCTGGGCCACAGCAGAAAGCTGGATTGGAAGAGGAGCAATCAGCACTAGAACCCAGTGCCCATATGGGATGCCAGCGCCACAGGCAGAGGATTAACCAAATGAGCCATGGCACAGGCCCCAGCCAAGACTTTTAAAATAGCATCTTAACTCACATCCACACTAACCATCTCTTTGCCACTACAGGCTAACACTTTTTTTCTTTTTTTTTGTAAAAATACATCTATTTTGCTTTTAATACAAAATGACTCTGAGAAAAACAAGAAGAAAATATCACACACACCAGTTACTGAATTAAAACAAAACAAAATGCAAGTAACAAATTTCAGTCACATCCCCTGTCTTCAGCCTAGATTAGGAAACAGGAAACTACAATCCAATCAATATTTGTTCCTTTGAAAAAAACCTTATTTAAAAAATAAAAAAGAAAAGGAAGAATAAACTTCCTCTACTATCCTGCTGACATGGGATACAAGTGGTTGTTAGAATACAGCCACTGCTCCCTCTGTTTCTTGCTAGTTAAAGTTCATTCTGAGGGCGAATGCTGGCCTGGGCACCATCTGGTGCCACTTAAGTAAAGTCTCAAGGTCAAGCAACCTTAAAGTCTTCCATTCTGCATCTTCACTGAGTCTCCCCCGTGTACAGCCTTGTCCCTGGATGCTGAGGGAATGATGGGCTCATCCGGATGGAAAGCCATTTCACTGATGGAGCCAGCATGGTCAGGCAGTTTCTACAGTATTCTCCTGCTTGTGGTAGCCCACACATACACAGACCTGTTGGATGAGCCAGCTGCAATTTTGCTTCCACCAGGTGACCAAGAGCATCTCAGAAGATTCTTTTCTAAGTTGGGCACATTTTGAAATATCTTCATACACTTCTTTTGTTGCAAACAGCCAGACATCCCAGACCTATACTGTATTGTCCAGTGCACCCGACAAGAGATGAAAGCCTTCATGGGGCTGATGCTGTGGTGTAGAAGGTGAATGCCTGTGGCTCTGGCATCCCATATGGGCACCAGTTCAAGTCCCAGCTGTTCCACTTCTGACCCTAGGCTCTGCTGGTGCGCCTGAGAAAGCAGTGGAAGATGGTCTGAGTCCTTGGGCCCGTGCACCCATGTGGGAGATCCAGCTGAAGCTCCTGGCTCCTGGCGTGTTTTTTGGTTTTTGTTTGTTTGTTTGTTTGTTTGTTTTTGACAGGCAGAGTTAGAGAGAGAGACAGAGAGAAAGGTCTTCCTTTTTCCATTGGTTCACCCCACAATGGCCGCTATGGCTGGCGCACTGCGGCCCATGCACTGCGCTGATCCGAAGCCAGGAACCAGGTGCTGCCTCCTGGTCTCCTATGTGGGTGCAGGGCCCAAGGACCTGGGCCATCCTCCACTGCACTTCCGGACCACAGCAGAGAGCTGGACTGGAAGAGGAGCAACCGGGACAGAAGCCGGCGCCCCAGCCGGGACTAGAACCTGGGGTGCCGGTGCCGCAGGCAGAGGATTAGCCTATTGAGCCGCGGCACCGGCTGGCTCCTGGCTTTGTTGCAACCATTTGGAGGTGGAATCAGTGGATGCAGGTTTCCCTCTCTCTCTCTTTTTTCTGCCTCTACCTCTCCTTCTCTGTAACTCTTTCAAATAAATAAAATCTTAAAAAAAAAAAAAAAAGAGCCTTCAGAACTTAAACTCAGTGCCAGTCACTGAATCTGCATGATCTCTCATGGTGTAGGTTAGCTTGTTTTGGCACAGGTCCCAGACCTTGACATTGTTTTCTATTCCACCAGAAATAATCTGATGACTTGTCATTGAAGGTCACAGCTAACACCTGGTATATGTTCTGAACTGCTGGATAGCTGCTTTCTTCTAGATAGCCCAAAGATTAACTGTACCATTCTTTTTTTTAACTTTTATTTAATAAATATAAATTTCTAAAGTACAGCTTTTGGATTACAGTGGCTTTTCCCCCCCATAACTTCCCTCCCATCTCCCACTCCTTCTCCCATTCCATTCACATCAAGATTCATTTTCAATTATCTTTATATACAGAAGATCAATTTAGTATATATTAAGTAAAGATTTCAACAGTTTGCATCCACACAGAAACACAAAGTGTAAAGTACTGTTGGAGTACTAGTTATAGCATTAATTCACATTGTACAACACATTAAGGACAGAGATCCTACATGGGGAGTAAGTGCACAGTGACTCCTGTTGTTGATTTAACAATTGACACTCTTGTTTAAGGCGTCAGTACTCACCCTAGGCTCTTGTCATGAGTTGCCAAGGCTATGGAAGCCTTTTGAATTCGCCAACTCCAATCTTATTTAGACAAGGTCATAGTCAAAGTAGAAGTTCTCTCCTCCCTTCAGAGAAAGGTGAAAGGTACCTCCTTCTTTGATGGCCTGTTCTTTCCACCTTTCCACTGGGATCTCACTCACAGAGATCTTTCATTTAGGTTTTCTCTTTCTTTCTTTCTTTCTTTTTTTTTTTTTTTTTTTTTGCCAGAGTGCCTTGGCTTTCCATGCCTAAAATACTCTCATGGGCTCTTCAGCCAGATCCGAATGCCTTAAGGGCTGATTCTGAGGCCAGAGTGCTGTGTTCATTCTGAGGGTGAATGCTGGCCTGGGCACCATCTGGTGCCACTTAAGTAGTCTAAAGTCTCAAGGTCAAGCAGCCTTGAGTCTGCTGTGTATCCCGCTTCCAATGTTCGATCACTCTCTCCTTTTTAATTATATCAGTTAGTATTAGCAGACACTAGTCTTGTTTATGTGATCCCTTTGACTCTTAATCCTATCATTATGATCAATTGTGAACTGAAACTGATCACTTGGACTAGTGAGATGGCATTGGTACATGCCACCTTGATGGGACTGAATTGGAATCCCCTGGCACATTTCTAACTCTACCGTTTGGGGCAAGTCCAATTGAGCATGTGCCAAACTGGACTGTACCATTCTTAATCCCAGTACAGATAAGCTGGGGGCTGCTTCTGGCTGGATAATAGGAATTCACAAAGGAAGCATGTCCCTTCAGTCCTTTAACTCTCACCTGTTTCACTATCCCACATTGCCAGTTTTATTTGTTGATACTGAGAACAACATACAGCTCCATCACTACTCCACTGTGTCCCTTTGGTGTGGCATAGTTATCAAAGTTATAAAGGGAGGCATAGTTATCAAAGTTACTAGATACATTGCACAGCAGTATCAGTTGTTCAAATCCTGCAGATCCTAGGGTGAATCCACTGTGGTGAGACTTGCAATAGCACAGCTCCCCTTCATGTCCCAAGAGCAGCATGATTGGGGGCTTGAAGGGAGGAATGCTTTGGAGGTCCCTTTTGCAGGAAAGCTCCGGGCTTCGCTTGCTGTTGCCCTGTTCTCGGGCCAGACCTCACTGCTCCCCATGGCAACTCATGGTGTTGAAGCCTGAATGGGCCAGTTCCAACTCTAGGCCTTTTTGCTTCTGCTGTTCTATCACAGCAGCAGCCACTCTCCTCAGAGCCGCCACTGACCTTCAGAGTAACTTTTCAAAAGAGCAAATCTCTTCCCATTACTCTTCCATTAAAAACTCTCATGTAGCTCCTTCAGAACAATGTCCAAATTCTCCACCAGAATCTATACAGCCATTCTCAATTGTCTCTAACCAATCCCTTAAGCTATTCTTTAAAGGAAAACACTACATTCACACTCAAATACTCTCAGTTCACAATTTACTTCTTTTATATAAGCTGTTCTTAAAACAAAAATGCCCAGTCTATTACCCACCTACCATTTAAATGTTACAAACTAGAGAAATCAACCCAGATTGTTATCTCTTCAGAAAGGCTATTCATAACTATACTGGGTAGACACTTGCATTCAATTACTGATTCTTTCCGAGTCTTTCTGGAGGCCCTACTATGTGACAGTCACTGGCATAAACATTCCTGTCGTACTCTGTCCAACTTTGGGCTATGACAGTTTTTTTTTAATATTTATTTTTATTAATTTAAAAGGCAGGATGACAAAGGAAGAGTGAGAAAGACAGCAAGATACAGAGTGAGAGAGAAATCTTCCATCCACTGGTTCACCCCTCAAATGGCTACAGTGGCCAGGACTGGGCCAGACCCAAGTCCAGAGCCTAGAACGCCATCTAGATCTCCCACACAGATAGCAGGGATCAAAGCACTTGAGCCATCCTCTGCTGCTTTCCCAGGTGCATTAACAGGGATCAGAATTAGAAGCAGAGCAGCTGGGACTCAACTGGTTCTCCAATATGGGATGCCAGCAAAGCAGGTGGCGGCTTAACCCACCATATCACAACACCAGACCCAGAATTACAAGCATAAAACCTGTATTAAATACATGGAGATTTTATGCCACATCAGTCTGTGTATTTCCTAAAGATAGTAACTATATTTTCTGGTTCAGCACTGTTTTTCTGACTTGGTTCCAGGATACCAACTTGTGCCTAGTAAAGACTCTCCAGATAGCAGTTCACAGCTATGGATATTCTTAGGTTAGGCTACAAGCACTGACATTAGAATAAAGACATAATAATTTTTCAAAAATGAAAAAATTAACTAGAACAACTGGCTTGTCCACTTTTCTATGCAAAAACAAAATGAATAAAGGTATGAACCCTTCAGGGCCAGCACTGTGGCAATGCAGGTAAAGCCACCACCTGCAGTGCCGGAATCCCATATAGGCACCAGTTTGAGTCCCAGCTGCAAAACTTTGAATCAAGCTCTCTGCTTTGGCCTGGGAAAGCAGTGGAAGATGGCCCAAATCCTTGGGCCCCTGAACCCACGTAGGCAACCCGGAAGAAGCTCCTGGCTCATGAATTCAGACTGGCACAGCTCTGGCCATTGCAGCTAACTGGGCAGTGAACCAGTGGATGGAAGACCTTTCTCTCTCTCTCTCTCTCTCTCTCTCTCTCTCTCTCTGCCTCACTTTCTCTCTGTGTGTAACTCTGACTTTCAAATAAATAAATAAATCTTTAAAAAAAAAAAGTATGAACCCTTCAATAGAACACAGTGAACCAAAGAAGTAAAGAAGGGTCTAAACATAAAGTACTGAGGTCTTCACACTGGATTAGAAGGATGGAGAGGTAAAAGTGAGAAACAAGACAGGTAGAGATAAAATTGAAGTATGGAAAAACTGAAGACTAATTGTGAACCATCATGAGCACAGTTCATATGTGCATGATTTGGTCCACTTTGCTGGAACAGAGCTATAACCTTCAAATGGCAGTCATTCTAATAAATACATTCATCTTTGTAACCTTCCTGCGATCTAACCAAGAACCAAGAAAGTATGCTGCCAAAGTATGCTGAATTAACACTTTTGTAAGCAATGTTTATAATATATACATTCACTTGGAGTGTACTCACATTTACCCAGGAGGTAAAACAAAGCCATTAGAAACACTGGATTTCAGAACAGGTTTAAGACTACTAACAGTACACGGTACATATCAAAAGACTTGGGGCCGGTGCTGTGGTGCAGTGGGTTAATCCTCTGCCTGCGGCGCTGGCATCCCTTATGGGCGCTGGTTCTAGTCCCAGCTGCTCCTCTTCCGATCCAGCTCTCTGCTGTGGCCTGGGAAAGCAGTAGAAGATGGCCCAAGTCCTTGGGCCCCTGCACCCCATGGGAGACCAGGAAGAAGCACCTGGCTCCCGGCTTCGGATCTGCGCAGCTCCAGCCGTTACAGCCATTTGGGGAGTGAACCAACGGAAGGAAAACCTTTCTCTCTGTCTCTCCCTCTTACTGTTTGTAACTCTACCTCTCAAATAAATAAATCAAATCTTTGTTAAAAAAAGACTCATTTATTTCACCACATACGAATCACATGCTATATTAAAGACTGGACTCATAATATAAAATCAATTTTATATAGAGCCTCAGGAAATAAATTATTGGCACATGGAATGAAAATACATCATCATGCAGGAAAAAAAAAAAGCACAGGGGGCCAGTTTTGTGGCATAGCAGGTAAAGCAGCAACCTGTGATGATGCAGGAAAGCAGTGGAGGATGACCCAAGTGCTTGGGCCCGTGCACCCATGCGGGAGACCCAGAAGAAGCTCCCAACTTCTGGCTTTGGCCTGGCCCAGCTTCAACCATTGTGGCCATTTGGGAAGTAAATCAGCAGATGGAAGATCTCTTTCTCTCTTTCTCTCTCTCTCTCTATGCCTTTCAAATAGACAAACAAACCTGTTTTAAAAAAAGAACAAGAAAACAGTGTTTCAAACACAGCACAAAGCAGCCAAGCAGAGAAGCAGAGACACAAAGCACAGGATAACATGTTTGGACTCTCAAACCTTCCCGGTTCATATTTTCAGTTTCTTTCCAGGTTCCAAGATACACCCCTGCCCTTCAGTTCTATGAGACTCATTGAATCCTTTTAATATATTCTCTACTTGAGCTAGCTAAAGCTGGTTTCTATTACCTGCAAGCAAACAAAAATCTCATACCAACCATATGTAGTACTTGGACTCTTTTGCCTTTATCACGTCCAAGAATTTCATTGCCAAAAAAAAAAAAAAAAAAAAAAAAAAAAACCTACTCCTTTTGTAACTTTTTTTGCATCTTACTCCTTCCAACCACTAATTCACTCAACTGACAAGTACTGAGCACCTACTCAGTGCCAGGCGCTGCACTACCACTCGGTAACTACTCTCGGAAAGGTAAATGAATGAAGAGTTTGCGCGCTCACACTCATAAGCTAGTACAGTGCTTTTCTCAAGCTGTGGGTCTTGATTAGTGTTTAAAATTTATGTAGTGAGCCCCAAAATGCAGAAATACAAGAGAATTTGCAGAAATACAGGAGAATAAACATCGTGCATGACAAAAAAATTAGGTTAACTATCATATTCAACTTGTCTTTCAGTTATGTGTGTTTGTATTAGATAAAAATATGTACAACTTACTCTGGTCCATGAACAAAGAATTTGAAAAATATCAATAGGTCCCTATTTCCTAATAACCTTAACAAATGCCAAGGAAGAAGGTTGTCAAAAGCTGAGCCTTAGAAAATCCATTAGTGCTTTAATTAACAGAAAATAATTTTGATTGACATATTCCCAGTTTGTGTTTATTTTACAGCACTTAAATAGTTGTTAGTTTGCCTCAAGTAGATTAAACATAACTTCCTATTTATGGTTTTAATTAGCTAAGCAAATCTTTTTCTCTTCGCCTGCAGCAGTACAAAGAGACTTCAAATCAGCATGTCAGAAATATTATAACTGTTAAGTAGCCAAATACAAATTTTGTATGTTTCTACCATACTTACAATGAACACTAACAGACCAAACTCCAGTCATCATCAGGGTAACTACTGAAAACAAGGTATGACAAATCAGGCAGGACAAAAGGTCATGAGGCAGAAAACAGCTGTATTCAAATATTATTAAAGGCATAAGATGTCTCTAAACTGTTTATGATAACTTTTGACAAACACAAGTTGAAGAGAATGTAAGAATACCTCAAATATATAAGCTTTGTATACTCTCTGGCATTTCTTTGGTCTTCCCTCTGCTGGTTCACTCTCCAGTTGGCCACAGCAGCCAGAGCTGGGCCGATCCGAAGCCAGGAGCCAGGTGCTTCTTCCTGTTCTCCCACGTGGGTGCAGGGGCCCAAGGACTTGGGCCATCTTCTACTGCTTTCCCAGGCCACAGCAGAGAGCTGGATCGGAAGTGGAACAGCTGAATCACAAACCGGTGCCCACATGGGATGCCGGCGCTTCAGGCCAGGACATTGACCCACTACGCCACAGCGCCGGCCCCCTCATTATGTTTTAAAAAACAGACACTTGGGCCGGTGTCGCAGCTCACTAGGCTAATCCTCCGCCTTGCGGCGCCGGCACACCGGGTTCTAGTCCCGGTCAGGGCGCCGGATTCTTTCCCGGTTGCCCCTCTTCTAGGCCAGTTCTCTGCTGTGGCCAGGGAGTGCAGTGAAGGATGGCCCAGGTGCTTGGGCCCTGCACCCCATGGGAGACCAGGAGAAGCACCTGGCTCCTGCCATCGGATCAGTGCGGTGTGCCGGCCGCAGCACACTGGCCGCGGCGACCATTGGAGGGTGAACCAACAGCAAAAGGAAGACCTTTCTCTCTGTCTCTCTCTCTCACTGTCCACTCTGCCTGTCAAAAAAAAAAAAAAAAAAAAAAAAAAAAAAAAAAAAACAGACACTTGTTACTAACTCATCTGTTAGGGAGAAGTAGGTAACAAAAGGTTAAAGAAAAAAATACATAAAAAGATAAAAACTGAAAAATATACTCACAAACTTTTCTGAGACAGAGTATTGTAATTATTTTAATTTCAGAGCAGTATTACTTTTTCAAGCTGAAAAATCAAATTTTTATTTAAAAAATAAAGCTGAAGTGAATACAGATATTTAATCTGGTTTCATAAATTCTTAATAATTATCTTCTGGGGAACCAATAATGAGGAATGTACAGAAAAGTCAATACCAGTACCAATCCTGGATTTTAAAACGTAAATTTAATTTTTAGACCATTAAGTATATACTTTCAGTTCATAAAATACTCATGTTCATGTGTTCATTCTCCCTTATTCTAAATTAACTGCATGCCTGTCTAAATCTAGGGACATAAGTATGATGGCACTCACTGTACAGAAAAGGAGCAAACAGGGGATGGAGCTGTGGTATAATAGGCTAAGCCTCCACCTGCGACACCTGCATTCCATATGGTGGTGGTATGTGTCCTGACTGCTCCTCTTCCAATCTAGCTCTTTGTTATGGCCTGGGAAAGTGGTGGAAGGTGGTCCAAGTGCTTAGAGCCCTGCCCCCACGTAGGAGACCCAGAAGAACCTCCTGGCTCTTGGCTTCTTATCATCTCAGCTCTGACCACTGCGGCCATTTGGGGAGTGAACAAGTGGATGTAAGACCTTTCTCTCTCTCTCTCTCTCTCTCTCTCTCTAACTCTACTTCTCAAATAAAAAAAATAAAAAAAAATAAAAACTTAAAAAAAAAAAGGCACAAACACATATAACCCTAACAGTAACTGAATGTGCAAAGTACAAAAGTACCACACAGAAGAGGATATCTAATTCAGTCTGGTGTGATAGGGAAGGCAAGTAAAGCTTCTACAAAGCAAGTGAACCTAAAACAAAGGATAGGGGAAAGCAGCAGGAGATGGCCCAAGAGCTCGGGCTCCTGCCACACATGTGGGACACCCGGATGGAGTTCCAGGCTCCTAGCTTCGGCTTGGTGCAGTTCCAGACATTTCAATCATTTGGGGAGTGAACTAGTAGATGGAAGTTCTCTCCCTCTTTCTGTAACTCTGCCTTTCAAATAAATAAATAAATAAATAAATTTTAAATAAATAAATAAAACAAAGGGTAGGCAGTATCCAGGTTAAAGTACATGGCTGGAGATGTGGAAAGCCAGGCATTTTTTTAGTACAGTCATGAAGAGAACAAAGTCTGCTGGATATGGAAGGGGAGAATTGCCTTGAGGCAGTATGGTATAGCTGTAATAAGTTTAGGACAGAGAGAATCAAGAGATGAGCCTGGAGTTGACAGCAAATAGGAGCTCTATGTCTGTCTGTCTCTGTCTCTCTCCCTCTCTCTCTCTCTCTGAAAATTTTTTAAAAAGTATTCTTTAAATGTTAAAGTTTCTGATTTGATTAAGCATACAGAGATATACAAGAAAATATCCTTGTTCTTGGGGAATATATGATGACTTATTAAGGAACATTATTTATGCAGCTTACTCTCAAACAACTCAAAAAAATAATATTTGTATATATGCATATATGAAGACAGAATGTGGACAGAAAGGAAGTTAATAATTATGATAAAACCAATATGGGAAATGTTGAAAATTTGCTGAATTTGGATAAAAGGTATATATAAAGGTCTCTGTACTATTTTAACTTTTATAATTCTGAAATTACTCCAAAATAAAGTTTTTATTAAAGTGCTTTGACCAATCATTAAACATGATTTAAAATAACACCATAACTATACTTCATCTTTAATTTCAACCATAATTAGCAAGCTAATAAAAAACATTTCCAAGGAAAAACAATAAAAACTAATATGATATATAGCATACATAAATATTTTATGAGAGTATTAAAGCTTCAGCTAGCACAGCAATCATGCAATGGTATTCTGCTTATCATTCCACTTGGATTTCATTTTAGACTCATCGGGAATTTCTTGAGTAGGATTAAAACACTTTATCTCTTATCTATAAATGGTCTTTACATTTGAATAAAAGGAATTTCTATAAAAATGTAGAAAAACTGAGCTTTAAGTCAACTAGGTTAAGAACTGAACAGCTCCTAATCTGATTAGCTTTTAAAAACTAATTAATGGAACACAACTCAAATAGAGGCTATCTGCCCACTATTAAGGAACAAAAGTCTAAAGAAGGTGTTATATGTAGCACACTATGTTCTGAATGATTCTACATAACAAACAAAAGCAGGGAGCAGGTAGTTAGTCTAGCTGTTAAGATACCCATATCCCATATCAGAGTACCGGGATTCAATAGCTCCTGACTCCAACTTCCTGCTAATGTAGTTCATGGGAGGCAGTGGTGATGGGTCAAACAATTGGATCCATGCTGCCCATGTGTGAGACTTGGATTGAGTTCCCAGCTCCCAGGTTTGGCCTGGCCCTGACTCACCTCAAATAAACCAGTGTACAGGAGCTCTCTGTTCTCTGTCCCTCCTTTCTCTTCATTCCCCCAAATAGACAATTTTTTTAAATAATGTAAGCATTCAATCAAAATATTTTAGTTTAGTCTTCCAATGATTCCTGGTGTTACTTAACTGAAAAAAGGAAGATTATGAAAATAATTAGCAGTCAAGCGTAAATCACAATGGGACTCAGAAAAATGCACAACACATTTTTATAAACTCATTCACCTAGCACCAACATGGACTGTATGGCACCTATATAATTGTGTAGCACCCTATACAATTATAATAATCAGATATTTTAACCTTATGAAAAAGAGCCCAGAAACATGACAGGAATTCCTTTTTGCAATTTAATGAATAAATATGCTTCCACAATAGCTGGAAGAACATTTTATTTTGTTTTCAAAATTTTAATAAAAGTAATATAGAACATATGGTTAAAAAGTCAAACAATACAAGGTTTCCTTGTTCTGTTCCCCACAGGCAATCATATTTAACTATTTTACTTTGAGGTATCTGGCAGTTACTCTGAAATTTCTAATCTGCTTTTAACATTATTTCTTCATTTATGACCTTTAGGTATCTAAGAGACGTTAGATATTAGAATATGAAATATCAGCCAACTTACTTGTCCCATAAACACACCTCTCCCTCTCAACATATCACACTAATTTTACTCTTCTATTCATTACTTTTAAGACAGAGTTCCATTTTTATTTTTCTGTTTTATCAACTACAAACTATCTTCATTCTCCCTGCACAAAATAAGGTTATCAGAACCTGGACCCCTTCTTATACCCCTTGTTTCAATCTCAATATTCTTCTCTCCCTGCCCCCCCCTTCTCCTTCTCTCTTTTACTTTCTCTCTCTCTCTTTCCTCTTCCTCCCTCTCTGTTTTGCTTTGCATTATCACAACTGACATTCTATGATGTAACCATAATTTAATGTTATCCATGCACCGCCTGTGGCAGCAGCTCTTAAATTATAATGTGCCTTCAGTGAACAGGCAAAACCTCCCTTTCAGACCAAAGGGAGAGAAAGTTTTAAAGTGAGGACATAGCTTTCCTCATGGGCATTGTCTACCTCAAAATAAACCACTCAGAACATGCCTGTTACTATAGACTTCTAGTTCAGGCCACTGAAGATTGGAGATGGGACTTGAGCACCCCTTTGACTTGCATCCTCTGGTCTGCTTTAACAAAAACCAGGAGGAAAAGAAAGCTAGGCATCAGAAGCAATGTAAAGATAGGTGGCAGGCCTATTACAGGCAGCTCTATACAATGATCTGCCCTCAAAGAGACCCAACAGGCCAATCCACTGAGTGGTTTTCAATGTGGAAAGCCAGGGCTTCAGCAGAAGTCAGCTTATGAAGAGCCCTGGCAGCTCTGCCAGCCAAGAGGTGGATCACTGGAAATGGAACTGCCCTGGAGTCGAAGGATGCCCAGGTCAGAGCCACAGATCTTGCTGGCTCTAAGCTGAAAAACCCTTCACTTCATCAGCTTCCAAAGTGACCACCACTGCTGAAGGGACAGCCAAGTGGGGTCTGCCACACTGCAGGCAGAACTGTAAATTTCCTGTTAGAGATGACACTTCCCTTTACCCGACCAGCTCTCTTCCCAAGCCAGCTAGGTAATGGAAGTCAAAAGGGTGCCTTCCCCAAGAGGGTCACACCTCCCTTAGGATGTACCCCATGGGAAGAAATAGATAGCTCTGTGCCTCATAACTGACAAGGCCTTAAAGCCCACCAGATTGTTATCAAGCCCTTCTGTCAGTTTCTATTTGCCTCTCAATCAGAGAACTTAGTCATGGTTTAGACAGCAGCTCTCTTAGGTTCTCCAATAATGACTCTGTCTTTTGTTCTATACCCTATTTAGCCCATCTGGGGCCTCATTCCTTTGTAATCATAGCCTCTACTCTAACATCCATGGCTCTACTCCTGACCTGTGTGTATTGATGGTCCTCTCCCTTACTTAATGTTGTATGATTGTTCAGAATTTCTCTACAGACAAACTCCTCTACCTGAAAAAGTTGAGTGGCCTTTCTCCCAATCTTGGTTGGGATCAGCTTTAAACCACATCCATCAAAGGGTCCAGAGACCCCCCTCTATTTCCTCTTCTCTATGAAATCCTTTCATTACCTGGTTAATGCCACTCTTAGGATCATTGGTTGCTATTCTCAGTCTGTCTTTTATATTACCATGTCTGCTTAAGTGTTTACAGGAGTTGATAATGGAACAAACCAAGGTCTTCAGCAACCAGGAGGTCAACCAAATGCTGCTACAGAGATAGACTCGGTCCCCTCCCAGGAGACAGCAGCTTGAGACATCGCCCCATGCCAGTGAAGAGTACCTCGTTGACCCATGTCAGCAGGAAGTAGCTCTAAATATATATCATCGTCCCTCTACCCATCCTGGACTTTTGATACTAATGTAATCCCATTCAACTCCTGCTTTATAAAAAACAAAAGGGGAGAATGTTGGTAAAATGGTGCAGTCTTATCTAAGGTGCGATCTACACCCTGACACCATCCTGGGCTCTAGCCCCCGCCGCCATTGCTGGAAGCCAGGTAGCCACATGGCCCAACCACAGGTGTCAGCACCACCCCCATCCTAATGGGATTTGCTGCTCCTACTTCCATGCCCACCCCCGGCAAAGTTTTAAAAGGACCTGTTCCTGACCATGTGTCTCTCTCTTCCTCTCTATCTCCTGATCTCTGTCTGTCTCTCTCTCTCCTATGCACTCCTTCTCCCTTTTTCCTTCTTCGCCCCTTCCCTCCAGTCTGTTGGGCTTCCCCCAATAAACTCTTTCCCTTAAAAAAAAACTATAATGTGCCATAAAACACAGATGGGTATACCTCCATCTTCAGAGTTCCTGATTCAACAGGTCTGGAGAATGTCCTCCAACTGTATTTCTTACAAGTTCCCAGGAGATACTGATGATGCTACTGGTCCAGAGAACAAACTCTAAGAAGCACTAGTCTAAAAGATGATTTTAAAGGTGAAATCCAAGAAATAATCCTACTCGTCAAAGGACCAAATGGTACATTAGGATTACAATCCATTCTCTGTAGTTGCAATGCCATGATCCTTTTGCTAACTCAGTAAAGAGTGCTTATAGAGCCACAATTAAATACCACATCCTCAAAGTACACCATGATAGCTTGCTTCCTATTTAAAGATTGGTTGATTGACTGAATGATCTGAAAGGCAGAGATAGGAGGGGAAAAGAGAGGGAAAGGCAGAAGGAAAGAAAGAGAGAAAAAGGGGAAAAGGAGAGGGAGGAAGAGATTTTTTATCTGCTGGTTCACTTCCCAAATAGCCAGAAAAATCAGGAATCTGGAATTCCACCCAAGTCTCCCATATAGGTTACAGGGACTCAAGAACTTGAGCCATCACCTGCTGTTTCCCAGGCACATCAGCAGGTAGTTGGATCATAAATGGAGTAGTCAGGGCTCAAACCAGCACTCTGATCATGGGATGCTGTCTCAAGCAGTTTAACATGTTGAGCCACAATGCCCTCCCTTTGATTCCTAATTAGATCGCAATTTCCCGTACTCTTTCCCCTTTTGGAATTTGTTTCATTTTATGTTTTCTTTTTTTTTTCTTTTTCTTTTCTTTTTTTTTTTTTTTTTTTTTAGAGTTCTTTTATTTATTTATCTATTTGACAGACAGAGTTAGATAGTGAGAGAAAGAGACAGAAAGGTCTTCCTTCCGTTGGGTCACCCTTCAAATGGCCACTACGGCCAGAGCTACGCCGATCCAAAGCCAGCAGCCAGGTGCTTCCTCCTGGTCTCCCATGCGGGTGCAGGAGCCCAAGCACTTGGGCCATCCTCCACTGCCCTTCCAGGCCACAGCAGAGAGCTGGACTGGAAGAGGAGCAACCAGGACTAGAACCTGGCGCCCATATGGGATGCTGGCGCTGCAGGTGGAGGATTAACCAAATGAGCCATGGTGCTGGCCCCTCATTTTATGTTTTCTGTGGGCTTTTTACTCATTCAGTCCATTGCTCAGATTAGAAACTAACAGCCTCCTCCTTTCACTTGAATCAATTGAGTTGTAGGCACATTGCAAGTGGTTATTTTGGGATTTCATTGTACTACAGGGCATTTTTATTGTTTCCAAGAGTTCAAGAAAGGTTAGGAGAGGAGACACACATTTGAGAGTCACCATATTATAAGCAATGTCTTAAAAGTTGTCTGAGGATTATTAATACAGCATAAACTTGTAAATAGTTCTCTTGAATTCTTCAGCTCTGTTATCACAGAACAAGAACACTTTCAGGTTAAAGGCACAAAATTTATTTACTATTTCTCACCGATCCTTAACCCCAAAAGAGAAGAAGGTATCCTGGTCAGATGCATGCTCCACAATCTCACATAACCAGTAATGTCTGCACAAAAAAAGGAGAGAGTAAAGCAGTGTTCTCAACAGCCAGTGAGTCCCTGGCTCTTCCTCTTCTGGTCACATGAGAAACAGCTCTGCCACACAGTGACAAGGTCCTAATGGTATGTAAATGCCAAGTCCCTGGGGAGAAAAAAATTCTCCAAATTTCTTGTTGTTGCCAGATGTGTCCAAAAGCTTCCCTCTCTAATCCATTATTAAATGTTAATTATACACTTTTTTAAAGTGTATATTTATTATTAAATATACACTTTTCCAAAGTTCAAACCAACACTTAAAAGACCATAAGAAAACTGATCACAATTTTAGATTCACAGATTCTAATTTGGTCAGTCACCTGGTGATCCTCTTCAAGGAGTCTCATTACACACCTGAATCAGAAGTATGCCCTCATCCCATATGGGTGTCTGTTCGAGTCCAAGCTGCTCCACCTTGGATCCAGCTCTCTGCTATCGTCTGGGAAAGCGGTAAAAGATGGCCCAAGTCCCTGGGCCCCTGCATCCGCGTGGGAGACCCAGAGGAAGCTCCTGGCTCCTGCCTGCAGACTAGTGCAGCTCTGGCTGTTACAGCCATCTGGGGAGTGAACCATCGGATGGAAGACCTCTCTGTAGCTCTGCTTTTCAAATAAATAAGTAAATCTTAAAAAAAAAAAAAAAGAAGAAGAAGAAGAAGAAGAAGGAAGAAGGAAGGAGGAAGGAGGAAAGAGGAAGGAGGAAAGAGGAAGGAAGAGGAGGGGGAGGAGGGGGGAGGAGGAGGAGGGGGAGAAGGGGGAGGGGGAGGAGGGGAAGGGGGGGGGAGGAGAAGAACCATGACACAAAACAAGGCACTCCAATATGGATACCAGGATCCCAAATGACATCTTAACCTGCTGTAACTCAACGGCTACCCCCCAGATTGTCTGTTTGCTTGCTTTCCTATTTAAAGATTATATTTATTTGAAATGTAGCATTAGAGAGAGGGAGTAAGAGACAGGAAGAAAGACAGAGAGATCTTGCATTCACTGGAAAAATTCTCCAAATGGCCAGATGATCCAGCCTGGGCCAGACTGAAATCAGGAACCAGGAAACTCCATCCGGGTCACCCATGTGGGTGGCAAAGGCTCAGGTAATTGGGCCATCCTCTGCTGCTTTCCAAGGCACATTAGCAGGGAGCTGGATGGAAAGTGGAAAAGCTGGGACTCAAACTGGCCCTCATATGGGATGCTAGTGTTGCAGACAGCAGCTTAACCAACTGTGCCACAATGCTGGCCCTTGTTTGTTTTTTACTGTTTTGTTTAATGACTGTTATTCTGAGGACAGATGCCAGTCTGCAACACACAAGGCAAATGAACCAGGAAAAAAACACATAGTCTTATTAGCATGAAGAATCAGAGTTGGGGTAACCACAGAAGCTACAAAGTAAATGCAAGAAACCAAGAAAAGAAAAACACAAGCAGAAACATGCACCAAAATCTTCTTTTTTAAAAATATTTATTTATTTATTTATTTGAGAGGCAGAGTTACACACGGAGAGAGGGAGAGACAGAGAGAGAGGTCCTCCATCTGCTGGTTTACTCCCCAAAT
This sequence comes from Oryctolagus cuniculus, assembly GCF_964237555.1. NCBI lineage: Eukaryota > Metazoa > Chordata > Mammalia > Lagomorpha > Leporidae > Oryctolagus > Oryctolagus cuniculus. Next base: position 66,407,377 of record NC_091444.1, read on the forward strand.
GGTTACAATGGTCAGAGCTGGGCAGATCCAAAGCCAGGAACCAGGAGCTTCCTCCAGGTCTCCCACATGGGTGCAGGGGCCCAAACATTTGGGTTATCCTCCACTGCCTTCCTAGGCCATTATTGAGAGCTGGATCAGAAGAGAAGCAGCCAGAACACTAACCGAACCAAACCACTAAAGTGCCACTCATTCCCAAGATGTGAAGGACCCAAACCACTGAAGTGGTGTTTATTTCAGGGATGTGAAGCCAGTGAAGTCAGTTGAGTAAATGTCCATATTGCCAGAACCCAAGCCATGTGAAAAACATAAACTAGGGGTGGGCATTTACTTAGCAGTTAAAATGCCACGTTCTGTATGGGATGCCAGTGCCGCAGGCAGAGGCTTAACCTACTATGCCACATCACCACCCCACTAAATTCTTAATATACACCATACTCAAATTTTTGGCTGACCCCAAATAAAACATTTATAGGATAGGCCTAATCAGCAAAAGCTGAAAGAAGTAAATAGAAATTTCAATTGCTATCCACTGCAGGGAAGAAAGTCTAGAGCTTAAGTAGATATTTTAACTATTATCAAAGACATTGAATCTTGAGAATTACACAGTGATAGTAACTGAATCTTGGAAGACACAAAACACCCCAGAACAGGGCTCTCACTTATACTAGTTAGAAATGGATTTCATATCATGTTCTAACACTGATCAGCTGACAATGGCCTGCTAGGAAGTGAAAGGTATTATTAAAGATTCTGAGGCCAATTCTAGGCACTGTGAGGGGTGGGGAAATAAACACCACTCCTTAGTCAAGTTTGCTCAGGGAAAAAAAAAAAAAGGACAGTGTGCATGCCATGTAGCTGACATTTCTGATTTAAAAATCAAAATCAAGGTTATCCACACTCATTACAGCTAACATACAATCATGTACACAGTGGGCTCACTCTTCCTTGACAACATATCCATCCTTATGTGTTTGAATGTTCTCTGCTTTCAGTTCTAAGAAAAATTCCAAAGTCTGGAGTAGCACACAACACAGTTTTAGGTTCATTTACCCAAAACCAATTATAGTATCACATCTATACTGGACCATTTCTTCTCTTAAAAACACATACATATCTACACATATTTGTGTATGGTGAGATATATACATATATATGCATGTATGTGCACAACCGAGTGTGCAAAGGTTAACTTAGATGATGATGTTGGCTGTAGTGAAAACAGAGAAATGTACAATTTCAAGCCATATTTGAAAGAACAGCTAACATGACTAATGTTTAATTGAATGTAGGAAGTGAAACATGTTTCTACAGCTTGATTATTATCTAAACATACAAGACTTCTCTGATGAATTGTTTTCATTTTCTTATTTAGACTTTTTCATTCCCTTATCTGGAATGTATTTTAGGTTTTTTAGTTTACCTTTTTTCCTTTTTTTTTTTTTTTTTTCTTTTTTTGAGAGGCAAAGACAGAGAAATACAGACAGCAAGAAACAGAAACTCCACCTGCTGAATCACTCCTC